>NC_090269.1:88701957-89016957 GCF_040414725.1 Anabrus simplex | reverse complement strand
TTGTAATTATCACGCGGGGCTGCAGTGCTCCAGGGGCTGATTCTAATACACCCTAAAGCATTTGTTCTCTGTGGAAAAAAGGTAAATACCACGACAATCCACTATTAGTCAACGATGGAATTTCTACACCCCCATCTCTGAAATGCAAGTTGTTTGTTACTCGACCCATATCTTACAGCCAACTTACTTCGTGTTTTCCTTTCCTATTGTCTGTGTACGGAAGTTTGTAAGTGTTTCTTCTTCCCATTCTAGCTTCTCCGCCTCGTGTGGATTTCTTCGAAAACAGAATGTACCTTTTGGCTGCTATATCACGTCGAGTGGGAACAGAGTGAGGGATGTTGTATTTTAGTCGGTACGCTGAGCACATGTATCTGGGATCCACTTTCCCTCTTTCCTGCAAACAACCACACTGAACATAAACAGACGGTTTGTACTTTGTTCTCTTTCCCAGTCAAAGCATCGTATTTTAAAAATTGAAAATGAATAGCTACGAACGCTACAAATCTGGTACCTGTCCTATACGTCACTGACATGGAGCACATTTCAGTGATTCATATATTTGGAATCGCAACAAATTTTATTTCGAGAATAAGAAAGATAGTAGCAATACTGGTATAATATGAAAGGTTTTATTCTGATCTCAGTAAATAATTTCAAATCGGTACAATTATTCAGGCCTGTTCAGCGTTAAAGTCGTATTTTTTTTTTTTTTTTTGCTATTGGCTTTGCGTCGCACCGACACAGATATGTCTTATGGCGACGATGGGACAGGGGAGGGCTAGGACTGGGAAGGAAGCGGCCGTGGCATTAATTAAGGTCAGCATTTGCCTGGTGTGAAAATGGGAAACCACGTAAAACCATCTTCAGGGTTGCCGACAGTGGGATTCAAACCTATTATCTCCCGAATACTGGATACTGGCCGCACTTAAGCGACTGCAGCTATCGAGCTCGGTACCATTAAAGTTTATATTAGCACAAAAAGCAGTGTGCTCTCTCAAAACATTCGTCGTGAGGTATTTGGTCTTGGTGTTAAGAATTTTCCATTTCACTCAGTCTTGAGCAACACGTTTAGCTTCTTCTTACCTTTGCATTTCGGTGTTCTGAACGAATATCTTCACGAAGGTCTTTCTTAGTCTTCCTCGGACACATTTACCTTGGATTTTCCCTTCATCACTTCAGTCATCAGAATGCCATACCGAAGTCTATGACTTAATGCTTATGAGCCTTGTAATCTGATTCAGCACCATCCTCCTCTCTAGTGCATTGTCTAGTACCTATATGTTGGTCATCTTCCTTGTACAATTTATTTTCTGCATTTAACACTGAAATCGTATCTCGAAAGCTTCCAGCCCCTTTATGACCTTCTTATTGACCGTCGGTATTTCGGATGAGTACGACGTAACAAGTCAAACATATGCCTTCAGTATTCGTTTACGCAAGCTTGAAGTTATCACTCTTAATCATAACAGAGATTGGCTGTTACAGAACTTTCTTTGCCACAAAACAGGATGTAACATTTTTTTGGTACAATTTGCTTTACGTCGCACCGACACAGGCAGATCTTCTGGCAACGATGGTATATGAAAGGGATAGAAGTGACAAGGAAACGGCCGTGGTCTTAATTAAGCTACAGCCCCAGCATTTTCCTGGTGTGAAAATGGAAAACCACGGAAAACCATCTTCAGGGCTGCCAACAGTGAGAATCGAACCCACTATCTCCCGAATACAAGCTCATAACTGCGCGGCCTTAACCGTACGGACAACTCACCCGGTATGTAACATATTGATAGTAAAAAAATAATGCATATCTGGCTCTTTGGACTAATGATTAGAGGGTGAATCTGGGGGTCCCGGGTTTAATTTCCGGCCAGGTCGGTTATTTTAAATGTATATGATCAATTCCTGCGGATAGAGGACTGGGTGTTTCTGTTTCTCCCAACATATTCACACTACACATCACACCACACAAACACAAAATTGTGAATACGTATCTCCAGAGTGGAAGCATTTCTGTAAAAGGATCATACAATTTAATCTATTTTTCATAAGATATTGTTGAGAAGGCAAACAATTATAATAATATTAAAATTAAATTAGTATCAAAATTGATAAAGAACAAAACAAGAAATAATGCGCCCATTAGCTACGTCCCAATCCATATTTCACTTTATCAAACACTTTCAATAACATACTCTAAACTTGTGTTCTGTAAGCTGGCTTGTTTCTTACATATTTCTTAAAAATATGTTTATCCAAACACGGTAAATGCAATAGATAAAATAAAAATAAAAACTACAAGTGTTCGTAAATAATCCAGTTACAGTTATGAAATAATGTTCACGTCTGAAAATTCTTCGGCTCAAATGTTTCATAAAAATCCTTCGGGCAATGTTTCGACACGTCGGAGATTTTTTGTGATCTACAGCAATTCTAGGAACGGTACACAATTAACCTCATTAATAGAGGGTACCACCCTGAAGTTGAATAGAATATTGTGGCTGTATACATCTTTAAGAGGATTTTATACACCACTTATAAAAATGTAAAAATTTGATATTTGCTGCAAAGAATATCTTATTCTGGGAATGTGCATCTACTTTAATATGTTTCTGTGCAATAAAGGCTTGGGGGATGAAGTATCTCGTAGCTGCTTTTGTTATAGTTACCTGTTTCAGAATCAAGTGCTCAGTAATGAGTCCCTCATCTTCATCCAGGTGAGTGATATGACTGTGTATGTCATAATGGAATGAGAACTGTGAATGAAAAGAACTGTACATTTCTGAATGAAAGGAAATTCTAACGTGGGTAGAAAAAAAAGTATTCTTGTACATTTCTCCATCCACGCTTTAGCAAAATAACTCAGCAGGTCCTCAAGGACTATAGGAAACCTCTCAGAATAGACAGCTGCAAAATACACCATATTAGTGTTATACAGGGTGTGTAGGAACTATACCGACAAAAAATTAGGGATGCTCTTCGTGTTATGTTAAGAACGATGGTCCAATCGGATTGGCGGAGATAATTTTTCTTTACGAGAATATCCGGTTATTTTGTTACTTCCGGTCGCGCTATTCAAATTGACGAAATCGCCCTATTTGCTATGCTAGAGAACAAGCCGCTTCCAAGCCTCAGGTAAGAGAAGGGGTGGAAGGGCAAGTGGGTTTTATGCTGGAGACAGACATAATGCTCCTCGCGTATGCACAAGTTTCCTCATTCGACTCGCAGAGGATTGTCTTCTTGTCACTTACAGGCAATATCTACAGTTCGTTTATTAAACATCCGTAACTGCACACACAGTACAAGAACACACTGTTATTAAGACACACTTGTTAGTCAAGGAAGGCACCAGATCGATTCTCTTCTCGTCTATTGGTCTTTATTATGCTCGAAGATCCACGATGGTCTCTTCCTTCACTCACAATATTGTAAATGGAACGAAATTTGAACGAAGTAAACAATACGCCCATTGGTTTTATTGCACAGATCAAAACGGTGTGGCAGTGATATTTGGACTCTATTCAAGATGGGTGATAGGTCGCAAACGACCTGTAAAGCTGCCCGTATTCTTGGCAAAAGTTCATCTTCTCTTTCTGCGGGGTTCGTATAGCAGTACATTTGTGCGGAAAAACCTATACACTGCCTACTGGGACTGGGAAGTGACTATGTGAAACGAAGGAGAAATTTGTGCATTCACACCGAGCATTACCTCTGTCTCCCACTTCCCACTTCCCCTCCTTTCCCTAACCTCCGCTGACGCACAGTAACAGGCAGCGGCTGGCTCTCTGGCTTAATGAATACGATACGTTTGCCAATTTGAATCGAGGGCCTAAAAGTAACAATATGACATCATATTCCCGAAAAGAAAATTTTCTCAGTTATTCGTCCGATTGCATCCTCATTCTTAACATAGCACAAAAAGCATCCCTGATATTTTTGGCGGTATAGTTCTGATACACCCAATATATTCGACCAGTCGTTTAGCGATTGGCAAGATTAGACATGTGGACAAATATTCAAATTTTCACCGGTAACCCCTGATGTCTCACGAGTTGCATAGCGCAACGTCTCGTATATTTCTCCCCAATAAAACTGAGCGACATCAATAAGGAATTCATATTACCGCTTTCAGTGTAGAAATGAGTTCTGAAATACACTGCAATGTGTATGTGTGATGAGTGCTCAGCTCGGAGGGGTGTTTTGTACCTCAAAAGCTCTGCCATCAGCCGTCATAAGTGGCCCACGCGTCAATGAAGAGTGTACTAGGGAAATGAGGAGTGAGGTAGTTTCCCGTTGCTTTCCTCACCCAACCAGAAGTTGCTATTACATACCAGTCTGTCAAGCCCAGTGAAATACCCGCACCAACTAACCCTATGAGCAACATTTTCACACCATTCATAACAGGGACTGGCCGCATAACGAATGGCATTACTAACTTCACTCATACCTCAGTCACTTCCATGTTGCCAAAGCCAAGGATGAAACGGATAGGTGAATGCAAGTAACAAATCTGTTTTAGCCCACACCAGGAGACATTGTGCAATGTAAACACTAGGTCTCGCCATTATTTCGCACATGTTTGTGTAAAAGAACATATTCTTATTACAAACAGATATGGCCTTAATAAGTATATCTTTTTAAAGTTAGTTCTTTTTACGTTAAAGAAATATGTACTCTGAGACATAATTTGTTTCTTCTATGCAAAACTTCCTTGAACAGAAGCTAACGCTTTTTACGGCCACATATGCAGTCTGCATGACATAACAGTTGCGCATGCTGCCTATACTATACGGCGTTCCATAGTAGTTCACGACTTCAGGCATTGACATGGAAAAGGTAGTAAGTAATAGAAAAGTGAATTTACCAGGAAAAGAAAAATAGTTTTTTCAACATTCTGAATCAGATATTACTGAAGAAATCATGTAAAATCATGGAGTAATACATTTATCAGTTTAGCACAAAAATTTATGCTAATTATTTTCAGATACAAATTGTGCAATAAAACACATTGTTTAAAATCACTGCCTAATCAGTTTGTCAGTTGATGTGTTTCAAGTGCAATTTTCACTATAAAAAGCATGATATTTTTCATCCAAGAAATACAGCGTAGCCAGTAAGTCCTATTGTTTGATTCGCTGATTATTAGTCTCCTTGCAAGTGTTTGCAAGGGCTGTATATTTTTGTTGGCGTGATAGGACTTTCCTCTTGTGAGTATTTTGCGCTCCTTCCAGGTTTCCAACTCACTGAATTATTGCCTTGTCTTAATTGAAGGAAATTCATCTCTTGAAATCCACATCCAGTCTACAGTGCCAATACTAAGGCGTTGATCATTAAAGTATCTCTTGCTTTCCATGAAGAAGGTATGAAAATCACCAGGCATCATAATGACTTCATGAAATTGTCGAAACTGTTTAGCCTCTCTGATTATTTCCACAACAGCTACTTCTGGAACCATTGTTGGTAGCTGTTTACGACAACTAAGGACTAGTATAAACATCTTGTCAAGATGCTGGTAATAACGACTTAACATTTTGAATGGAATAGGTCTCCGAGCCATTTTAGCAACTGAAATATCACTGTGACCACTACAACAGCTATAAATAAGTTCTACACGCAGTTACCTGTCAACAAATGACAAAGTTGATACCTAATTCCATCAGATGTGACTTACTACCTTCTCCATGCTAAATCTCGTAGACTTAACACAGGTTCTATCTTGCGTCAGTCGTGGAAACTAATCTATTGCCATACGGTACGTATAAGTCGCCGAATGTGCTAAGGACAGGAGCTTCACACTCGAAGGCCAACTTGAAGAAGCGGAACGTGTTTTGTGACTGTGGTAAATTACAGGTACCAGATCACTTATAGGTCTATACTTCGGTGAAGAATATTTGCTCGGAATAACACCTTATTGCCACCTACTGGAAAAGAAATTATTTGATCCTGACGTGCAAAATGACATTGAATTTATATTGTCAGATAAATTCCTGATAAGGCATCGGAGATGTATCAGGTTCTGATATTGCACGACATGTTCTGCCAAACTGATCTTTTCCGTTATTCAAAACGCTGACCAACATGATAGGATATCTAAATCGAGTTACAACCTATTAGGTCGTGTTTTACGTACATATTACGTGTTGAAGGGATGTTAAGTACAGAAAAAAATGGCCAACTGGACTCCAGTGAGATCCGAACCCATAACCTCCCGATTTCGCGACGGTTTCTCTATCAACTGAGCTGTGGTGGCCCAGGTCATATTTGGTGTCCGGTTGGTCGTTTTTGTTCTGTATTTAACATCGGTTCAACACGCACTGTGTACGTGTAGGCCTAATACTGTCTAACAGGCTGAAAGTCGATTTCGATTACAATGCGATCCTGAAAATTCAATATTCGTTGACTTGGCTCACAATGGGTGACTTGTACGCACTCTAAGGTGTAATGACGGTAGTGCCAGACCTGTAGCCTAGATACATTCCAACAGAACAAGTATGACCTTGGACACCATAGCTCAGATGGTAGAGCAACCGACGCGAAATCGGAAGGTTGCGAATTCGGATGTCACTGGTGACAGGTTGGCCATTTATTCTGTACATAACAGCTCTTCAACTTGCACTATGCACGTATAACACGACCTACTAAGTTGGAACTCGATTTCGATTATAATGCGGTGGTGAAAATTCAATATTCATGTTAGGTAACAATGCCCGTCTCCTTGTGGGATGCAGTGGAACACTCCGTACTTTAGCCTAGAACACAGTGGAAGACTTCCGGCACAATACATATTTCTGTTAATGACAATGGGAATAAAAATTTGCCTATCTCTGGGATAGGGTCACCAAGGCTGTACATATTTATACTAACACTTCGACGTTCACATGTAGGAAGAGAAAGTTACATCTACCAAATTATTGACAGTTTCATGTACAGTGGACGCCCTCTCATTCGACCGTCAATTCGATTAATAGAACTTCCGGTTTATCACAATTGCGACCATGGAATGTGCTGTACAGCAAAGAGACTGCCTGCTATTAACGTTAGGTTTATGACGGAGTGGTGTGACTTCAACCTCAGGAGAAATCATTAGAAGAATATAGCATAAAATCCATTCAAACATTCAGTTTCATGTGTTAAGTTGATTTGATTGACATTATCGTTCTTAACAGTATAATGAGATAATCTCTATTTTCAAAAGTTTACTTTGGCGAATAAATGATTACGATGTAAAGTGAAAAATACAGCTGTTGGACCATGAAATGGATCTAATGTATTGGGTGGCCCAAAAGTTCGTTAATATTTGACAAGGCAATGCTTCACGAAGTGCCGGGCCCCGTGGTGTAGGGGTAGCGTGTCTGCCTCTTAACCGGAGGCCCTGGGTTCGATTCCCGGCCAGGTCAGGGATTTTTACCTGGACCTGAGGACTAGTTCGAAGTCCACTCAGCCCACGTGATTAGAATTGAGGTGCTATCTGACGGTGAAATAGCGGCCCCGGTCTAGAAAGCCAAGAATAACGGCCGAGAGGGTTCGTCGTGCTGACCACATGACACCTCGTAATCTGCAGGCCTTCGAGCTGAGCAGCGGTCGCTTGGTAGGCCAAGGCCCTTCAAGGGCAGTAGTGCCATGGGGTTTGGGGGTTTAATACTTCACGGGTTATTGGAGGTAGAGAGGTAATAATTGACACACATGACTGGCATGACATGGGGTTATATTGACACCAAAATAAAGTACGCAAAATGACCAACAGATGGCGCTTTATACGATACACAAGCAATAATTAGCAGAACAATCAAGGTTTAGCAAAGACGATGTTCTTTATAACACATGCTCAACTTGTCGGCCATCATTCATCAACAATACTTGTAGTCGAGGGACAGTTTTGTGAACAGCACTCCACAGCATAACCCTAGGTATGGTGAGAAATTGCCGACGGATGCTATCTTTAAGCGATCACGGTAGACTTGCGATTTCAGGTAACCCTACAACCAATAATCACACGGATTAAGGTCGGGAGACCGGGGAGGCCAATTTCAGGCGCATCTAACGCCCTCCCTCACGACAGCTCCTTTTATACCGTTTTATACCATTCACACGGCATCACTGAGGCGTTGCTGCCCAGTGCCATCTGTTGGTCTGCTAGTGCACTCGTTGTTGGTGTCAGTAAAACCCCATGTCATGCCAATCATGTGTGTCACTTATTACCTCTCTACCTCCATTATTCCGTGAATTTTTACCTCGTGAAGTGTTGACGAACTTTTCGGTCACCCTGTAAATTTTGTATTATGGCAAACAATAATTGGTACAGATATTATATTTCTTATATTATTCTTCCAACATTAAATACATTTTGGCGGTATAGATTACTGTAATCATGCAAACGTTAAAAATCTAACATGTTTCTAAATATAGGTCCTACCAAATGTTTAAGGACACCTGCGTACTTCACAAAAATGATTCCTGTCCTTAAACATTTGGCCTCAGGCATACTATTTTTTACAGGGAACTAATATATTTTTAGAGGAACATCCATTAAAATAGCACTCGTTTTCTGAAGTTATCAAAGTTGTTGTATATAACAATTGGAAAGAAAATAGTTATGTTTTAATACATGAGGAGATCTGGAGAGTACAACATCAGGAATACATTAATAATCTTTGTTATGGAGATACACAGATACCTGTAGAATACTTATAATTGTAGTAAAGCAACAGAGTATGTTTTTGTTTAAAAATACCTCATTTTATAGCTAGCAATAGAAACACAGAAAGTGATAAAGAAAAAATTGACCTTGGCTGGACAGAAGAACCCTCAGTCTACTAAGATAATTTGTGTGTTACGTTTTCGCGGGATATTTACACTACAACGTATAAGAGATAAACGATTTCCGTAGCTTCAGGTGTCTCCTGTCCAGCTAAGGTCAAGGAATGTTCGCCTCTTTACTGCTTCCTGTCGTTCTATTGCGAGCTATAACACGGGAAATATTTTAAAATGAAAACATATTCTGTTCCTCTTTTACAATTATAAACATTCTGCAGGTATCTGTGTTTCTCCATTCGGTAGCAAAGATTATTAATGTAATCCCGATCTCTTCAAGTGTTAAAAAGTAACTATTTCCTTTCCAGCTATTATAAATAAAAAAAATAGTAACTTCAAAATAAAGAGTGATATTTAAGCAACTGTTCCCCTAAATATGTACTACCGGGCGAGTCGGCCGTGCAGTCAGGGTCTCGCAGGTGTGAGCTCACATCCGGGAGACAGTGGGTTCAAACCCCACTGTCGGCAGCCCTGAAGATGGTTTTCCGTGGTTTCACATTTTCACACCAGGAAAATTCTGGAGCTGTACCTTAATTGAGGCCACGGCCGCTTCCTTCCCATTTCTAGGGCTTTCCTTCCCATCGTCGCCATAAGACCTATCTGTGTCGGTGTGACGTAAAGCAAATAGCAAAGAAACAGTACTAGTACCCTGTAAAAAATCATATGCCTGAGACTAAAATTGAAGGACAGAAATAATATACAGGTGACCTTAAACTTTTGGTACGACCTGTAGTGTGTAAAACAGTAAGAGAGACCTTAATTAAAGTATAGTGCTATAAATTGCAGAAGTGGTGCTTTATTGTCATTTTGTCAGCATAACTGGCAATTTTGCTTAATAACTACGAGAAATGATGCAATCTACAAAAGTAGTATTATAATGATGTGAATGGTGGAAGCCTGCGGCAGAAGAGCTTTGAAGTGCGAATAATCACGTTGCATGCACACGCACTCAGATGAACGTATTGAGTGACACGTCATTTCAGTTATGCTACAGAGATCGGAAATATGAGAGTGAAATATCTCAAACGATTTCTCTCTCTCTCTCTCTCTCTCTCTCTCTCTCTCTCACACACACACACACACACATTCACTCACTCTTTCTCCTCTGTTTCCAACACCTGCGTTAGTGTTCAGAAATTGTTTTCCAGATGAAAAATACAAAGAATGCTCATTTAAGATGAAAAACTGAGAAATATCTCCTCTCGTACAGTAGAGTTGATTTGAATAATATCGAAGAGAAAATTTCTACGTTCTTTTAAATAAAATACAAGAAAAATACAAAAACCAACAAGCCCCATGGCACTATAGCCCTTGAAATGCCTATCCAAGCAAATTCATCCACTCCTGAATACAGTTCTGTTCCATTTCGTTCTTCACTTATAATGGTCCTATAATAAATTCATTTTCAAGTTAAATAGTGTTCGTAAAGCATTAGTGATTAACAGGTCCCAGATATTTATAGAATAATAATTTCGTTTAGAATGGAATTTGCTTAAGGAGTAATATTATATCCCCTAGTCCGCGGTACGGCAGTACAAAGCTATTTCCATAAACTTTAGGGAAACGGACTATTAGATCCCCCACTGATTATGCAACACTCCTTACGAAGCAGTGGAGCGGGCTAGATGGTGCTCGCTGCTCGGGGATGAGTTAGTTAACGTAGACTTAAGTTCCTCGACAACTGGTACATGGAAAAGTAATTAAGACTGTTTTAGTATTTGAGTAGAACGCGGATATCGCCGAGAATATTTAACTTAAGATTAAATTTAATGTCTCAATTGATAGAAAAAAGATAAGGCTACTTGTTACCCAAAAAGGAATCTGAGGCGTTTTCATGAAAAAGCCCTTCGAAGTAAGGTAAAATTTGCGTTAAATACGTGACGTCATTCGCATACTCTGTTATAAGATGGCGCTGTGTTGACTCGAGCATTAGTTGTCGTGAATACATCGTGGTCAGTTGTAGAGCATAGTGGAAAAGGAAGATCGTCTTAAATCGTGTCTTTTATACCTCACATCACAGACTCATACTGCACCGAGTTATGACCCGTATTCCGAGCTATCAGGTTCTATTGAACGAAATATAATATCTTCATAATATTTGTCTTTTGTTTCTTTTAAGTAAGTCTATGAAACCCACAATACCGAGCTCGATAGCTGCAGTCACTTAAGTGCAACCAGTGTCCAGTATTCGGAAGATAGTGGGTTAGAACCCCACTGTCGTTAGCCCTGAAGATGGTTTCGGTGATTTCCATTTTTCATACCAGGAAAATGCTGGGACTGTGCCTTAATTAAGGCCACGGGCGCTTCTTTCTCACTCTTAGCCCTTTCCTATCCTATCGTTACCATAAGACCTATCTGTGTCAGTGCGACGTAAAGCAACTTGTAAAAAAATAAAAAAGAAGGAACTCTCAAAACCCTGCAGCCGTTACAGGAGTGCCAGCCTGTTACAATTGGTGCTGACCCGACAAAATAAATAAAAATCTTCATAGATTCGCCCAAAAGAAATTCGGTCTACTCTGCTGTCTCACAGAATAAAATAGAACGCAGGCAGCGTAGACTGCATAAAATCTCAGTGACTTGCACACGGTAGCTGAGGCCATACCACCATTATTATTATTATTATTATTATTATTATTATTATTATTATTATTATTATTATTATTATTATTATTATTGCAGCCCAACTGCTGGTCATGATTGTTAGGGCGTCAAGTCTACAGGGTCTGACACTGTGGTCAGATGATTCGAGTCACGTTTGTGAAAAAATTTCCTCGATCATCAGAATGTTGGCTGGCATGGTAGAATAGGTGGTGGAATACAATGTCTAATCACTAGATCAAAATCATGGATTCAGTTACAAACCATTCCGCAGTGTTTCATATGTAGTTAGGGCGTATGGTGCAGTTGATGGTGATTCGTCCTTCAGGTAAGGATGTTAATCCTCCTGCAACTATGGTGTTACTTCACAGGAGTAGACTGTGTGCCAGCAAAGGGTTTCAACCCCTCCCTACCTTATTATCACTACCATCTCACATTGAAGTGCTTGTATTTACCTCCGCTACCAATGTGGCGGTTAGGTTATTATATTATTCTTCATCATCATCATCATCATCATCATCATCATCATCTGTTTACCCTCCAGGTTCAGTTTTTCCCTCGGACTTAGCGAGGGATCCCACCTCTACCGCCTCAAGGGCAGTGTCCTGGAGCTTCAGACTCTTGGTCGGGGGATACAACTGGGAGGTATGACCAGTACCTCGCCCAGGCGGCCTCACCTGCTATGCTGAACAGGGGCCTTGTGGAGGGATGGGAAGATTGGAAGGGATAGGCAAGGAAGAGGGAAGGAAGCGGCCGTGGCCTTAAGTTAGGTACCATCCCGGCATTCGCCTGGAGGAGAAGTGGGAAACCACGGAAAACCACTTCCAGGATGGCTGAGGTGGGAATCGAACCCACCTCTACTCAGTTGACCTCCCGAGGCTGAGTGGACCCCGTTCCAGCCCTCGTACCACTTTTCAAATTTCGTGGCAGAGCCGGGAATCGAACCCGCGCCTCCGGGGGTGGCAGCTAATCACGCTAACCACTACACCACAGAGGCGGTGTATTATATTATTACGGAAGATAAAAAGGGAACGTGTAAGCGACATGTTGAAATTCCAGGCAACGAAAGGTATAATGTGGATGGTACAAAGGGGGGAGATATAAATAGCAACGTACAAGATATCAGGAATATACAAGAACACTAGAGGATCAACAAGAATTCGCAACTTCGGATGAACAAAATATATGTATTAAAAGCACACGACACAACAAGTTAGGAATAGTACCGAAAGATGAAACCACGTTTCACAACAAATAACGAAGTAAATACTATAAAGGTTGGTAATAGCGACAATTTTGATTTCATCCGAATAACATGTTCTCTTACATAATTAAAGCAGAACCAACTCAATAAGAAACATTAGGGAGGATAAGAAAAATAATAAACTGGAAGAATGAATTAAAGGTCACCATTTCAAATTAGCCTCCGTGGCTCAGATGGCAGCGCGCCGGCCTCTCACCGCTGGATAGCGTGGTTCAAATCCCGGTCACTCCATGTGAGATTTGTGCTGGACAAAGCGGAGGCGAGACAGGTTTTTCTCCGGGTACTCCCGTTTTCCCTGTCATCTTTCATTCCAGCAACACTCTCCATTCTCATTTCATAGCATCTATCAGTCATTAATAAATCACTTCGGGAGTGGTGACCCCATCGTACTAACAGCGTATATATGCTTCATTCATTACATCCCTGACCCGGTCAATGACTGGAAAACAGGTTGTAGGTTTTCATTTTCATTTCAAATTACAAATTCCGCGGCATACCGAAAAAAAATACCGGAATAGGAAATAGAGTGCTATTTCAGTTAACGAATTCTAGAAAACACGTGATGTAACACAGACGCATTTAGCCCAACAGGAAAAACGTAAACAAGTATTACGCAGTACAATAATATAAACACATTTTGAAGTACCAGAAGTTTTAGAGAGTACTGACACACAGAATGTTATTTTCTCATGTATTCAAATAGCGTTCCAAACAAGGCATTAGACACCTAGGTACTCCCTGATGGATACGTAATCGGGTACTTGATAACATAGTCGTGTGAAATTTACAATAACCCATGGTCAAAGAAAATTTACGTCAACGTAACACAAAGATGTTGCCCTGTTTCCAACAGCCGAAGAAAGCCTCGAAGCAACAGGTAAACGGAGCTGGTTATATAGCCAGTTGGAGAGGGGAGATACAGAGGAAGTCATAACACACAGCGCCGGAAATGCCGAGAACATCCATGAAGAATGTAGAGTGCAGAATCTAGAACCGATCACGTCATCAAAGTTTAACGCAGGTCATCGGCTGACAGTAGTTCCGTAGCTGAGGCAGTGTGCGGATGTCAAAGGCGGAGGAGAAAGCAGCGAAAAAAGACGAATGCGGCGGAGGTGAGTTGACAATGTTACATCATTCCAGACTCGTAGTACACCGTTGAGCATAAAATAGAAAGACCTCTACCCGTGAGCCGAACATATCGCCGGGCACTCCCGGCCCTAGGAAACACATACACGTTAATAATAATAACAATAATAATAATAATAATAATTTTACCTGGGGTACACCTTCCCCGGCCATTTGACTGCGCGCCTTTTCTGAGGCCATCTAGGTCAACAGACTTGAAGTTGTGACCTCCCATTAATTTTGATCTTCTACAATTAGATGTCTCTAGCATCGATTTAGTTGTTCCCTCTTCTGGACTAAAGATTAAGTACTGAATAAAGTAATATTTCTTTTTGGAGTTGACACACCTTTTTTTTAGGATTGTTTTGTTGATGTACCGAAGTTATCAACACTTCAGCTGCTTCCTCCTCGATTGTAATTAACCTATCAGATACTGGGAAATATGTTCTCTAGCGAATTAAAACCGGGGATGTGTACGGGAATCCAGCCTATCAGCAAATAGTTCTGGAAGCCTCCCTTTTGTGGTACTATAAAAGCAGAGCACTTTAGGGGCATATTGTCTGAATTGCTCCAGTGCTGAGGAGTGCGACTTAATGTGAGCCTGGAAGCAGGAACGAGCCATACGTGAGGAAGATCCAGCGGAGCAAGGTAATGGCAGAATTTACCTAGACATATGATAGTTCATGCGGATAGTTTGAGGGGAAGGTTTCAACCTCTTTTCTTTTAATGTAAGTTTGTAAACTGATGGTTTTTAGTTATAATTTTTGATGAAGTCTGAGGACTCTGGTTATATCCCCCACGGGGAAATATGTAACGTAAACTAACAAAGAGTGATGAACCTGTGTTTTTTCCCATTCAACCTTGCACTAGGTGACTAAAGTTTTTTAAACTTCGAAATTTCGTAAATCTTGTCCTGGTCTTAAGTGTTCCTCCTTTAGTCACACCTCATATTACAGGATTAGCCTCTGAATTATTGGGCCATAAGCCCACCTACAGTTTTAACAGTTTCTATAAGGAGTGTAGGTGTTTTGCCTCTTTGCATTTTGTTTATGGCCGATACTGTGCAACCATTTTCTCTTTCCATAAGGCCATGTAGTTTGGGCAATTATGCCCCCTCTTAATTCGGTAACACTGACTGCCTCTGCGAGGCTAGACTATCGTATTTTGTAGCTCGGATTCCTTAGTAGTGTACCTTCTTGGAGCATATCGTGCCCTTGTAAAATATTGCACCTGTCACGAGCAATAATGCTCTTTTCTATGTAAATTAACTGCCCGTTAATTATCACTAGCTTTTGAACCTGATTTTCGAACTTCTAAGTTCCCGATATTGTTAGAACTGACGAGCGTATTAATGACTTGTTATAATGCATGTTATTCATCCAAATTTTCTATCTTTCAATTTTAAACTAGAAAAAAGGAAAGGAAAGAAAAAATTTCCAAATTTATTGTGTTAAGTTCTTCTCTAGTTAATTCCTTGTCCATCCATTCAACCGAGGCACTTATAATCCCTGTGTGAACCACGGAAAACCCGGAACAATAATAATAATAAGAGAGGAAGAAGAATGGATTTTTGCTATTTGCTTGACGTCGCACCGACACAGTTAGGTCTTATGGAGACGATGGGATAGGAAAGGCCTAGAAGTTGGAAGGAAGCAGCCGTGGCCTTAATTAAGGTACAATCCCAGCATTTGCCTGGTGTGAAAATAGGAAACCACGGTAAAACCATCTCCAGGGATGCCGACAGTGGGGTTCGAACCCACTATATCCCGGGTGGAAGCTCATAGCTGCACGACACTAAAATCTCGGCCAACTCGCCCAGTGAAATGATAATCTAGCCCAATCCATTGCTTTGTCAGGAATGTTACATAAGCAGTAAGGGGTATAATATTCCATCTCCGTAAAGCTTACACAAATAGTTTTGTGTTGCCTTAACGTGAACTAGAGGACATCTATTATTTCTTAAGGAAATTTCTTTCTAAACGAAATATTATTATTATTATTATTATTATTATTATTATTATTATTATTATTATTATTATTATTATTATTATTATTATTATTATTATTATTATTATTATTATATTCTGTTCAAACGAGTAAACAATATATTTTACTCGCCTCTGGTTCTGATATCATTTGTCTTTCAGTTTCGACTGCATGTTCCTGACACCTTTCTTTTGATTCCTCACTCATGCTTTATTTTGCAGAATGTACTTGAGCGACATAAACTGGCGTGATTTATCAAAGCAGACAACAATACAGCATTCATATAATGTAACTTTGTATTGTGTGAGATCGCGGTTTCCGACACTGGCTTACCACTGCATAACGGACACTTTCGCATAGTAGCAGAGTGACAGTGAAGATGGATTGCTACCGGGCAACATACGGCTATGAGATATTTCGGCAAACATCTGCCAAGCCTTCAGCATACTGATGATCAATAGAC
Source organism: Anabrus simplex (assembly GCF_040414725.1). Lineage (NCBI taxonomy): Eukaryota > Metazoa > Arthropoda > Insecta > Orthoptera > Tettigoniidae > Anabrus > Anabrus simplex. Next base: position 89,000,713 of record NC_090269.1, on the reverse strand, counting down.
TGTATGAAAACATGTCCAGTTTGATGGATGCTGTGTCAATTGCGAGTGAATGAGTAGTGTTCGATGGATAACCAGTGCAGACTGTCCATCAGAGGCTATTGTTTCTCCTACGAGCAGTGAATGTCATTATGAAAGAATACCTCTTCAACTAAATTTGAACTCATTACAGGCAATCTGTGGGTATCAATTGTCAAATGAACAGTGACGTGCATTAATTATTTATGAACAAGAATATAAATTTTCCCTGTAGAACAATATACCCACGTTGGATTACTGTAAGAGAAGGTCCAATTGTCAGAATTATGCCACTAAAGAATATTTATTTATTTATTTATTTATTTTAGTTAGTTAGTTAGTTTGTTTGTTTGTTTGTTAATTTTGTTTTTGCGTAGATTGCGCCATACTGCCTTTACGTAGTGAATCTTTTGGAGTATCTGCTGAATGTGTGATTGCCAATGTAGTTCCTTCTGCATGGATCTGAAGGAACAATAGGGGAGTGTTTGTTCAGAGCGTGGTATTTCCACCTCGGCAAAGTTGTGGGAAAATTGGAAGTACGTATCAATAAAAGGTACACGGATCGTACCATGGTCGGATTTGGAACAACTTTTAAGGACTTACATCTTTCTGGTACAGACAGTTCATGCCAGTCGATAATATTCAACTATTCTAATCCATATGGACGAAATACTTACTTTTTGGGGGAAATGGAAATAGCACTTTTTAAGCAGACATTTTTCAATCACTCTCTTCAGCGATTTCATTTCGATCTGATTGTGGATTTTCTTGATCGTTTATCTCTAACCCCGCCCTCCTAGATGGGGTTGTAGAATATATTCATGTTATCTGTAGTCGGTAATAGGAGCCGACTAAATGGTGACGACGGTGACTTCCAAATTGGGGGATTAAATTGACGAACCTAGGGATTCCTGTGGGTGTACTCTATATTTACGTCTGTCGTCATCCTTTGTTGACTTCTACCAATATAATCTTAGTCGTGCGATTTATGCAGTTTTGGACCTGAAATGGCGCTGGGTGTCCGCCGGATCGTAAGGCAAATCCATTTCCATACTGGCCATTATTTATTTATTTATTTATCGTATGATGTACACAGAAAGATTATATAAATAAGTATGCAATATATACACAATATATACAAACAGAAGCCTATAGTTCCAAATCAAGCCCTTTGATCCATTTTAGGGCCTCCTCAGTTGCGTTATGAATGTCCTCCAAAGGACCTTGAAATGCTCTCTGTGGACACTGGCCATATACATCAAAGATTCTCTTCAGAAAGTAGAGTTTCCCGTTACTTTGCACCCTGCAGTATCATGGACGCTGATGATGATACAGTGACGCCCAAAATAATCCAGTGATGAGCCGGTCCAAAGTCAATCTTTATGACTCAACCAGTTCGGATAGGTGCTGCAGCCGTCTTTCAGGGATGGATTCCAGTGGAAGTATTTTGCTCCACTGAGCGACCACTTCCCCACTTGAAAGAGCTCATACATACAAAGCTGATAGTTCCCTTAGAGCAAGGACGGCAAACATTTTCTGACTAGTGTGTCCACTAAGGTCTTGTTTGATGCTTTTTACTGTCTAGTGTGCCATCGGTTACTTTCCTTTAAAATTATCATGAAAACCCTCATTTGCCTTCATTTAGATACTAGACTGCATTGCATATAAATCCAATCAACTGATTCTTTTATGATTTTATTTTGAAAAATGACTGAAAATTATGTTTCAAAAACTGCTAAATAAGATTATTTTGCTTTATGATAATATCATTTGTAAAATATGTAACTTTAGAATTGTGATATTCTTATTATTAAAGCGTAAATATGCTATGTTCTTAGATTTTCGACCTATTTATTATATACCGGGCAAGCTGGCCTTGCGGTTAGGGGCGCGCAGCTGTGAACTTGCATCCGGTAGATACTGGGTTCGAGCCCCAGTGTCGGTAGCCCTGAATATAGTTTCCCGCTTCCGTCCCACTCCTAGGCCTTTCCTGTCCCGTCGTCTGTGTCGGTGCGACGCAAAACGAATTGTAAAAAAATAATATTGATTGTATGTTAAAAATATTAAGATATGTTAGTATCGTATGCGGTAGCCTCCGTGGCTCAGGCGGCAGCGCGCCGTCCTCTTACAGCCGGATACCGTGGTTGAAACCTTCGTCACTCCATGTGATATTTGTGCTGGACAAAGCGGAGGCGGGACAGGTTTTTCTCCGGGTACTCCGGTTTTCTCTGTCATATTTCATTCCAGCAACACTCTCCAGTAATATTCCATTTCATCTATCAGTAATTTGTCATTGCCCCAGAGAAGTGCGACAGGCTTCGGCAGCCGGCATATTTCCTATCCTCGCCGCTAGATGGAGCCCCATTCATTCCATTCCTGACCCGGTCAATGACTGGAAACAGGCTGTAGATTTTCATTTTCAGTATCTTATGCGGCGATCTATAGAAGTGGTGTCATAGATTCGTTAACACTGACTTAAGAGAATCAGAATTTTTACCGCCGCCTAACACTCGGCGTTCAGTCGCTGGCTGTACGGTCTACTTCATTACTTATACGTGTTAACCTACACTAGCTGTCAATTCCTTCCATTTACTCGTACAGGGCTTTCCACTTACATCAATCCTATCCAACCTCCCTGGACCAATTCTTGCTCTCTAAGAAACCTGATGGACTATGAAATTTTCACTTTTCACTCCTTTCGTTTGCCCTTGCTTATTTTTCACTTAAACTCTTTCTTTTCCCGTACAGGTCAGTGTTTAGACGGGATGCTTGCCCAATAATACGTAGTGAATTGCATCACTATAACACAAGTCAACAGTTATTACCATTACCTGCATTTGGAGAATGATGTTTTTGAAACATCCTGACTTCAACACCATTAACACACCTTATCCATTCCACTGCCTCCTGTAGAGGTCAGCTCCTCTTTGGATTCCACAGGAACAAATTGCTACAGTTCACTCTCTCATGTGAGCCGGATGTCAAACCTGGATCTTTCAGGTAAGAGGTAACAATACGAGCCTTTAATCATGAGATCGTCTCGTCTATAACCTGGTCTGATAGCGTTGGTTATGATTGCTCTCTTAAGAATAAAAACAAGTGAATTATGAGCTTCTCAATACTAACCAAAGAAGAAGAAAAATTTCGGACAGTTGGAAGAACGAAGTTACTAGAAAGGTTAATGAAAAGGTTACTTTTTTGAGAGGAAGTGCAACTGGACAATCATCCTCTATTAACACTGTACCGGGCGGTACACCTCCACGCCGCTAATTTAAAATTTGCGCCAGTTGAAACTCCTCTGGCGGAGGAAGTCTGAACTTTATCTAATGTATTAATTTTCAAGTTTCTCAGAAGATGTCACCACTTGGAAATTTTGGAGTTTTTGAACTGAGTCATTTTTGATGTATTTTTGTTTTACCTGTAGTAAGAAGTGTGAACTTTCTCTTCTAGAGGACACTACTGAAAAACAACAATGGTGCACCCTAGTGCGAAGTGAAAGAACTGTTTTATGGAGAAATTTTTATTTCAAAAGTTTGTTTCTTGTTAAATTTATTTCTGTGATTGTTTAAGTTGGCTGTATAACCCTTTCTTTCCCCTTGTTTTGAATTTAGCCAATCCCGAATTTCTTTAATTAATTTATAACCAATCAGGTGTATCTTCCCCAGAGGGAATATATTGCTTAACCCTAGCCAATAAAGTTTTTGTGGGAGGGTGTTCTCATTCCTCAAACGCCTCGAACTTTCCGCGGGAGTATATAAACTGCTGATTTTAGGGTCTCTGCGCCACTTCAGTACCATCTACCAGTGTATAAAGTACATAGCAGGGGGCGGGTAGCGCCTCTTTCTTCGGGCAGCAGTTCAGCAACCAGGTAATGGCCGGTTAATAACTTCTTTTCTTGCTAGCTCAGCAGTTTAACTCTCGGGGCGGGTCCGAAGCGTTTCCACCATGTAACTTTTCCCTAAAATGTAACGACTCTTAGCTCTATTCTCTTTTAAAGTCACATATTGGGATATAGAGTGCTTAACCCTCTCGAGCTCCCACTCATATTGTTTTGAGGTGAACTTATTTCTCACAACCGATTCTTCCTTAATGTAATGTAAATTGTTCTTTTCGAAAGTCACCTCTGTAGTATGGGATTAGCCCTTGCATTAGCGGCCTAGAGCCAGATTAGGTTTTAAACAAAATGTATTAGGAGTGCAGATCGCCTCCTCTCAAATTGTTATTTTAGAGGTCAGGTAATTAACCTTTTTCTCACTTAATAGGCCTTAGTAGGTTGGGTATTTTACCCCTGTGTCTATGTCCTTAGAGGACAACTTGAAGGTGGAGTTTGGTGTGGCCTTCGATAGGCTTAAAGTTGAGAGCGAGTGGCTCTTTCTCGAAAATTGAGTGTTGTATGCCTCGAGGAGGCTTTACTGTGTAATTGGGAGCAAGTGCTCCTGGGCATGATTGGGGTCTTCTGCCCCTTTGTTGAATTTCTGTATATCGTAAGATTGGGCTAATTGTTCACGTATTGTGGGTTTGGCTCTCGGAGCCCATCCTGTAACTCTGTAATTGTATATTCTCGAATAGTGGCTTTGCTACTCTGTACCTGCCATGCTTGTTATTTCTTGATTTTACAAAGAAAATATAACCTTGTTAAATTCTAAACTAACTTTAATTTCGTAGCCTGAGACCTGTTCACCCCCCCACCTTCTTTCTCCTCTAACTACCACGGAAACATCCGTAACAAACACTAATCACAGGAAAATGTACGAAATCAGACACACGAAAAATGATGGTATCGACAAACGCAAGAGAGGGCCCATGAAGGGCGTGCAAATGAGACTCCTGAGACCTCTCAAACGTAATACCATCGGGGCCAGAAAATAACAAGAGTTGACCAGAGAGGTCAGATAATAAAGATGGAAGAGACTGGCACAAGTAAGTGTAATCAATTCCAGACTTGACTATGGGAACCCTGGTAGCCAATTCACCCTCCCAGGTTGAGATCCTACGGTCCCCCTTATGTCGTCTTTTATCTCAGGCAGAGGATACCGTAGGTGTGTTGTACCGCTTCCACCCACACGGGGAGAAGTTGTTGGAAATAACATGTTACCGTAAAGCTAACCCTTATCTTACACTTAGCTGTATGGTTAGGAATAACGGAAACTTTTACAATCCACTCTTTTGAGGGACTTCATTGCCTATGTGGAGTTAGCTTTATTTTAGGCAAAGGAAAGAACGCGAGAATTCGTCTGAAGGCCGCAAATATATTACCTTAGGCGGTGGATGAGAACGAAATTTGATGATGATGATAATAATAATATTTTTGATTTTGTGTCCCACGAACAACACTAGTCGTTTCTCGAAGATGCCGAGTTGCCGGAATTTAGGCCCGAAGGAGTTCTTTTACGTGGCAGTAAATCTACCGACACAAGGCTGGCGTATATACCACCATACTGAGCCAGGATAGAACCTGCCAAGTTGGGGTCAGAAGGCCCGGCTAACGAAATTTGACCAAGGGACGTCGGGTGAGAGAAAAAGGAAGTAATTTCAGATTCAGATGATTTTAAATCAAATAATTTCTCAAAGTTTACAACAGTCAATCCCTGGATATTCCAATTTGTCATAATTCAAGGAGTGTACCCAGGATATGGCATGTATGAACAGTTGAGTAGCATGAAAAGACGGCATTGTGAAATAAGTGAACACACGGAGATTTGTAAGTGAGCAACCTTAGGTCACGATAGCCGTGTGGAGGACTACAGATCACCAAAGACGATCATGAACATGGTAGTAAATCATTATAGAAGCAGATGGGAATATACGATGCTACGATTAAATTTTGCATTTAATCAAACTGAGGACACAAAACAAGACCCCAACACAATCTGTCAAGTGAAGATTTTTCTTGCATGGTGATATCTTACTTTATATGTGAAAATCTCCGTGTGCCATGCAGTGAATGACTAGAAGCTATTAAAATTACCACAAAAGTTTAGGCAGTTCCTAATAAATAAAACCTATGTGGGCGCTGCCACAGGGATACTGAAACTCTTGCTCATGATATGGGATTGTATGGTTGCGGTGCACCCTTCAGGATAATTCTTACATCATCCTAAGGCCAGGTGAATCAGTCCCCACGCTTTGAAAGAACAAAGATTCAACTCTCTGAATCGCATTATATGAAAATTATGGGGTCTGTAATATTAACATTAATTGATGGGCAGACTCATTGCATTTAAGCCAAATTATTCTCATCGATAGGTCATTGATTCAACGATTTTATTACAGACCCGCGAAAGACAATCTGAGAAAGTCGATGCCATATGCAAGAGCATCTATGTGGCAAACGTCAGCTTCTGTGCAGAAAAAGTAATACAGTAGAACCTCACTAACCCGGATCCCGTTAGTCCGGACTTCATTTAATCCGGAACAGTGTGGTTTTTTTTTTGCTAGGGGCTTTACGTCGCATCGACACAGATAGGTCTTATGGCGACGATGGGATAGGAAAGGCTTAGGAGTTGGAAGGAAGCGGCCGTGGCCTTAATTAAGGTACAGCCCCAGCATTTGCCCGGTGTGAAAATGGGAAACCACGGAAAACCATTTTCAGGGCTGCCGATAGTGGGATTCGAACCTACTATCTCCCGGATGCAACAGTGTGTTTAAATATGTGCTTTGCCTTATTTCATAAGTAATTTTATTTAATCTGGGCTTTCATTAATTCGGACAAACTACAGCCTCAATTAGCCCGGGTTAATGAGGTCCTAATGTATATCCAATCAATAAATGTAGTTAGCCTAACATAGGTACTAGAAGGAGCATTATTAACTGTTGTCGACTTTTAACACAGATATGTCTCATGGCTGGGGGGTGGGGATCATTTGAAAATTTTCGTCACGAGGTTAGCTATACAAAATGCGTGTTACCTAATAACAGTGCAGGCTGTGATGTTAAATATTGTTTGGCTTCCACGACTGAGAGACACATAGGAGACTACTTTGTCAAAGAGGCCTCATCTTATCACACTCTAGAGAAATTATTTCATTCGTAGTAGTTTCATAGACCCTGAGTAGAGATTCCGCCCTGTGAAGCACTGAATTATACACTTGTCAACTCCAAATGTATACAGAGGTCTCTTGAAAACGGTTCGTTTGATAAAAATAAATCATTATCAGTTTAAGTTTCATTTACGGAAATATGTTTATCATTTAATTTTACCGAGGGAAATTTGACACCATATTTATAAACAGTTTTGACCCACTGAGAGCTTCAAAATAACTTGCCTTAACAATACTCAGATATTCCATTTATTGCATCCGGGAGATAGTAGGTTCGAATCCGACTATCGGCAGCCCTGAAGATGGTTTTCGTGGTTTCACATTTTCAGACCAGGCAAATGCTGGGGCTGTACTTTAATTAAGGCCACGGCCGCTTCCTTCCAACTCCTAGGCCTTTCCTATCCCATCGTCGCCATAAGACTTATCTGTGTCGGTGCGACGTTAAGCCCCTAGCAAAAAAAAAATTCCATTTATGTATTTAGGAATCTTAAATCATTTCATTGTTAACTGATTTCACTAGTACCTCTTCAAGAAAGTCCGTTGAATACCAAAATGTAATTTTCTGTAGTAATTATTTGTAGTAGATAGTTACTCTTTGGTATCATTGTGACCCGTAAATACCACGGGAATAAATTCAAATAAAATTAATGGGAATATCTGCCTTAAAATAATAATTATAACATTCTTCTTTTAACGTCATTATACCACACTTACTCTATGAAAAGTGAATCTCTCTCTCTCTCTCTCTCTCTTTCTCTCTCTCTCACACTTTCTCTCCCCACCCCTACCGTCTCTTAGTTATCAATTGTGAAAGATGAAAAATGTGGGAGATTTAAGAGAACCACCGTAGCGTTTGCTGCACTATTTGTACACATTAAGTGCCGGAGACTTAGTTTGGCTGTCCACTTTGATGTGTGCAAGCGTTATCTCGGTGTAGCGGTACTAATCTCGGTTAAAAGCGGTTCAGATAATTAGTTGATATCATTATTTGGTTGGTCAGTCTTGTAACATGGTAGATAATGTACCAGAGAGTCACAGCTCAAAGAGACATGTGTAGTAATAAATTGCTGTATGGAACTGCAGTTTACACCAGAATTAAATCCTCTCACATATTGACAGCTACGATCTAATGCTTTATCCAACATTGATGTTAACGGTCATCAGCTGATACTAAGGAATGTTTACGTATTTACCTCTGTTAATTTTGGAAATAATGTATTTCGTGCTTTTCATGAACGAGTTAGTTTTACTAGACTTTGATAACATGAGCTTAATTATAGAATATATTTCATCGTTGATAGTCCGTACTACTTTAATGCTATGTAGATTGACCACAAAGGTTAATGCCATCCTGTAAATCGCAGTAGGCAAGCCATATTTCTCGTAAGAAAACCGAGAGATGGATGAAACTGGTAAAGGAGTGAAGTCCAATACACAAGTAAGCCAATAGGAAGGCAATGGGAGTGATGGGATAAATATATTTGGAAGATCGCTGTAGTTCATTTTACAATTTATTTTACAGATGTGCATTACGGAGACGATGGGATAGGAAAGGGCTACGATTGCGATGGCCTTAAATAACGTAGAGACCCAGAAATTCCCTGGTGTGGAAATGGGAAACCACGGTAAACCATCTTCAGAACTGGTGACAGTGGGGTTCGAACCCACTCTCTCCTGAATGCCTGTTGATTACTACGTAAACCAAACCACGCAGCCACTTGCTCGGTCAACTGAGTCCACCACGAGTGAAACTTTTCGCTTTACTTCTGCTTGAATTCCCTCACTTGGCAACCAGCAGCCGAACTCATTCCTACCTGGAGGGGAGGCAGTAATACAGAGCGAGTCCCGCAAGGGTTGCCGTCCTTGATGCACGCCGCGTGTCGGTAAACGAGAGCGTGGTCGCCGCTACATACAGTTCCCGTACGCCCGTAGAGAACCTATCAACTTCGTAGAATCAGATTTAAAACAATAAAACTTACCCCATAACATTAAGTGTTTTTTTTAATTTCGTGTGGCTATTTCTAGCCGAGTGCAGCCCTTGTAAGGCAGACCCTCCGATGAGGGTGGGCGGCATCTGCCATTTGTAGGTAACTGCGTGTTATTGTGGTGGAGGATAGTGTTATGCGTGGTGTGTGAGTTGCAGGCATGTTGGGGACAGCACAAACACCCAGCCCCCGGGCCATTGGAGTTAACCAATGAAGGTTAAAATCCCCGACCCGGCCCTGGAATTGAACCCGGGACCCTCTGAACCGAAGGCCAGTACGCTGACCATTCAGCCAACGAGTCGGACACATTGAGTGCTGAAAATTATCTTACTCAGCCTGAAAACAAGCATTATAGCCTATGATCATATTCCGGTTCACTCTCTGAAATTCAGCCTCGTGAATATTCAAAATTTCGATCGAATTGTATTTAATCATCTAAAGCGTAAGAAACGTTCTGTTCGAAATGCTCAGTGCATTGCTTCTAAGAAGATAATGAATAGTGCATGGGCCACTTTTAGTTTTAATGGGGCGTGTGTGTGATCACAATATAATTTAATACGATATAGTTTTTTAAAAAGAACACGGCGTGTAATTTTAGAAAAGCGGAACACAATTGCTCTATTGATTTTAATACCGATACTAAAAAAGAAACCCAGAACATTCTTTCTATTACTGTAGCCAGTGCAGTCACACACGTCTGTAAATTTCGCTGTACTATAAACAACAGCTTTTCTCTATGGAGCTTAGACGTGGTATTTTCGGGGTACAGATCTGAAGAAAAATCGATTCCTTTGAAATGTGGTGCTGGCGAATAATAAATATCGTGGATAACATTTCACACAAATGGTTCCATTATTAATCAGGTCATTCTTAAAATTATATTATCATCAATAGGGCCCATATTTTTAAGAAATAATTTTAGAAATGTGCAACGATTTATGGTCTAAAATGTATAAAAATATGACAATAAAAATGACTGAAAATTTGTTGGTCACATTTTCGAAATCTTCCAAGTCTTGCCGCTGTTCAAATTAACATTATCGTACGTTGAAAATATACTTTTAAAATCGAGCACATTCAATAATAAATATGTATGTTGGGTATTCAGCCTGAAGGCTGTTTGATCCTCCACAGCTTCACCAACAGCTGTCATAGATATCCCAGGTGTTACTGAAGAGGGATGGTAGGGACATGAGGTATGAGGTAGTTTCCCGTTTACTCTCGACTCTGCATAGAATTAAATAAATATCACATTTTGATGGGTGATCAGAAAGAATTACAATAGCAAATTACATACGTTTTAAAGTTTTAAAATAGGAAAGCTCTTCTATTTTCTCGCAGCATTGACTTGTAATGGACAAACAGACCGTTCAACATCACAGGATGTTATTAGGCCTTTTTTTTTGCTAGTTGCTTTACGTCGCACCGACTCAGATAGGTCTTATGGCGACGATGGGACAGGGAAGGGCTAGGAGTGGGAAGGAAGCGGCCGTGGCCTTAATTAAGGTACAGCCCCAGCATTTACCTGGTGTGAAAATGGGAAACCACGGAAAACCATTTTCAGGGCTGCCGACAGTGGGGTTCGAACCTACTATTTCCCGAATACTAGGGCTTATTTGAAATACGTCATATCATAAGAGTTCGGTTTAGGCACGCATTTCTGTCGCTTTCTACGCATCTGTTTCTTTCTATACAGCTTACTCTCCTAATTCATATAAGTATATATATTTCTAAGAAAGATAATTGTAAGAAATTACAGACAATTACGAGGTGTGAAAACTCCATCTCCGATACGACTGCAAGCAGGTATGCTAAAATGGAATAAAAAAGTTAAAAAAAATTACAACAAATACGAAAATCCACGGCGAAATATGACCACAATATAAAAAAATTACTGGAAAATGACAAAAAACGTTTAAAAGCCAAAATATGACCATGTGTGACCCATGAAAATTGCATAATTTTAGTCATCTTATATAAAATCATGCTTAAGTTGTATTTTATATGGAAATAATATAAAGAAAAAATATGGCATTTTTCTCGCCGTTACGCACGCTAAGTAACATGTCTCGTTACATTTTGTAGTAAATTTGCATTTTAACCTATCTGTGCCTTAATTTCCGGGCTGTAATAATAATAATAATAATAATAATAATAATAATAATAATAATAATAATAATAATAATTTTTGTTGCTATTTGTTTTACGTCGCACCAACACAGATAGGTCTTATAGCAACCATGGGATAGGAAAGGCCTAGGAAGTGGAAGGAAGCGGCCGTGGCCTTAATTGAGGTACAGCCCCGGCATTTGCCTGGTGTGAAAATGGGAAACCACGGAAAACCATATTCAGGGCTGCCGACAGTTGGGCTCGAACCCACTATCTCCCGATTATTGGATACTGGCCGCACTTAAGCGACTGTAGCTATCGAGCTCGGTAATAATAATAATAATAATAATAATAATAATAATAATAATAATAATTCTGGGCCCTAGCATGAATATGTAAACAATGAATTTAACAACTATTAGGCAAACTATACAATTTGGGAATGGACGCATGGAGTAACTGATCATTTTGGAAATGCTCCCGAGAAGAGAGATAGTGAGCGAGTTCCCACTCGATGGTCGAAAATTATCAAGAATAGTCTAACTTGGATTAAACTTCCTGGTGCAGCACTTGTTGCCGAGGACCACGCGAGATGGAGACAACTGTACAACAGCCTCCTCGGAGATCACGATCCTCAGAATTGAGGGAACGATAAGGGAGAGAGAGAGATAGCATTTGCTGCCCCACCCAGGATTGAAACAACTTGCTTGCTCTAATACAGTACATCATTTCCTGCCTGGCGTGTCAAGCAATAGTAAGCACTTCAAATATTTAAAGTGAACATACCTAGAGAACTACCCGTCGCACTTTGAAAGAAATTGTGAATTATGTACGTTTTAAGTGGCCAAATCAATATTATGTGCCGGCCCCGCGGTGTAGGGGGAGCGTGCCTGCCTCTTACCCGGAGGTCGCGGGTTCGATTCCTCGCCAGGTAAGGGATTTTTACCTGCATCTGAAGGCTGGTTCGATGTCCACTCACCCTACGTGATTATAATTGAGCAGCTATCTGACGGTGAGATAGAGGCCCCGGTCTAGAAAGCCAAGAATAACAGCCGAGAAAATCCATCGTGCTGACCACATTACACCTCACAATATGTAGCCCTTCGGACTGAGCAGCGGTCACTTGGTAGGCCATGACCCTTCGGATCTGTTGCACTATGCGGTTTGGTTTTGGTTTTTTTAAATCAATTTCATAGAGTTGACTGATGACTATACCTACTTAATAAACGTACTGTTAATGATCATGCAAATATGTTCCCATAATACAAAACATCTTCATTTAAGAAATTAACCTAGTACACCCCTATTAATTAATATCGTGAGGTAATTTTCACCCCCAAATGGAAAGAGAGGAAATAAATAACATGCACTTACTTTTGACGTGAGGACGTCTCAGTACTGAGGCCTGCATTCGCGGAAATTTGCCGTTGTGAGAATCAACCTTTTTACCACTGGCTATTTATGACAAATTATAAGCGAAGCATTCGATATCAAGATATATATATATATAGGTAACTCAAAGCCTTCTGTAAATGGCACAAAGATGCATTTAGTGTGATTATGCAAACCTCCCCCACAGGAGGTCTCGTGCTTTTAGTGCTTGATTACACACTCTCGGTACAATTAGGAGCACTCTGGCCAGTGAATGCATGTATATATCCAATTTAAATGATTCTGGTCTCTTCTTGAATCAAGACAAACAGGACAACAAATACGAGTGACATTATCACCAATACAAGAACTGTTGGTGAACAAGCGACTCTGAACTTTGAACACTTTGAACATATGCAGCATTTTTTTTCGCGTTTATGCACACTAGAATATACTAAGTGCATGAAGTGACATGTTTTGTTACATTTTGTAGTAAATTTGCGTTCTAACCTGTTACTACCTTAATTTCCGGGCTGTATAATAATAATAATAATAATAATAATAATAATAATAATAATAATAATAATAATAATAATAATAATAATAATAATAATAATAATAATAATGCATTAGCTTTCCTGTTTCTCTGTCTACTGTTATGATTTTCGGAGACGTCAGGATGCCAGAATTTTGTCTCGTAGTAGTTCCTTTAGGTGCTGGTAAAGCTACACACAGGAGATCGACATATCTGAGCACATTCAAATATCATTGGACTCAGCCGGAATAGAATCGGTCAACATGAGCTACCACCAGCCTTCCTAAAGAAAGTCTAGCGCTCTACCGATCAAACCAGGAAGGCGAGCTTCTTCTATTATTTCATTCAAAAGTGTTATCAAAAATAATCAGGAGCACTCCCTCCCATATTAGATCGGACAGGCTGATATACGACCGAGGTTAACAGTGTCGTCTTGCGGGCCTGCCTAAATAACAACGTAGCTTTCTCCGAGATATTAATGTTCTCTATAAAACATTCTGACGTTGACAAACAGATCTAATAATAGGAGGCGCTCACTGATTAAAAAACTCATCAAAATAACTTTAAGTGATGATCATGTCCACCATCATGATTATGACGACCAGTGCAACCAAAATATTCCTTTACACTGACAACTCTCAACATCAGTTCAGTCACGGTCTGGACGATTTTAACTTGTTGATAGAAGCTCTGCTCTACAGTTCCTTTTGGCTGAGTGGTCAGCGTAGTTGCCTTTTGTTCGAAGGGTCCTAGCATCGATTCAAGGCTGGGTAGCGGATTTAAGCCAGAACTGGTTAATTCCTCTAGCTCGGGGACTGTGTGTTTCAGTGCTCTTCATTGTTTCGCTGTTTTTTATTTGTTTTACGTTCAATGGCGACAATGTGAGAGAAAAGGGTTAGAACCGGGAAACAAGTGACAGTGGCCATATTTAAGGTATAGCCCCAGGATTTGCCTGGCATGGAAATGGGAAACAACGCAAAACCATCTTCAGGGATGCCAACAACGGGGATCGAATCCCGTATTCAAGCTCACCTCAACGTAAGCGAAAAGCGTAGCCCACTCAGTCAGTGTGATCATATTAATGCATATCATGACTCACATACAACACATCACACCTACCAATCACCACAGGAAGACCAAATAGAAATGATATGCGTCTAGAAGGACATCACACCGTTAACCTGGACTTTATGCATATTATTATTGCCGATCCCATATAATTGGGAACATTCCAGGTGGAAAAGCAAATGATGAACTCTGCCCAACTTCCTCACCTAGTGTTGGAGACTTGCATTCAGAAGATGATAGGCTCAAATACCACAGTCGTCAGCCCAAGAGATCGTTTGCCATGATTTCCATTCTCACATTAGGGTAATGCGGGTATTCTTCTATTCCTTACGTTTTTCCCTACACCTGTGGGGTCGCGGGTACGAACTACGTCGCACATGTGAATTTGGTCGTGTTTTACGGCCGGATGCTCTTCCTGACGCAACCCTATATGGAGGGATGTAATCACTATTGCGTGTATCTGTGGTGGTTGGTAGTGTAGTGTGTTGTGTTGTGTTGTGTTGTGTTGTGTTGTGTTGTGTTGTGTGAGTATGAAGAGGAGGGCGTTAGGACGGACACAAACACCCAGTCCCCGAGCCAGAAGAATGAATCAGAAGCGATACAAATCCCCGAACCGGCCGGGAATCGAACTCGGGACCCTCTGAACTGATGGCCAGTACGCTGACCATTCAGCCAACGAGTCAGACACATTAGGGTAATGCGGGTAATCTATCTCAAATCAGGCCACGAATTTCACCTTTCTTGTACAAGTTTTCCTCCGTCTTATTACCATTAAAGTACATACATTTAGAGTACCTTTAAATATACAGCAAATAATAATAATAATAATAATAATAATAATAATAATAATAATAATAATAATAATAATAATACATTAATATTATTACCCAGACAATAGAATGGGAGTAAGGACGGCATGAAACATAAACTAGCTGAAGAAGGAAAGCTTAAGAGTGAAATACGATTTTACTCACCTCAGACATATGTATATACTGTATACACAATACTGTATAGTTTGTAAGAGGAAAGTAACACAAAAAATATGAGTGTTGTATAGAATTGTATTTGCTACAATATAGTACATTATTGTCCATAAGAACAAAAATCGATGTTTCCCGTTTTACTTTACGTCACTTGCGTGGCGAGAGTTTGTAAACACTTATCAGTTCGCTGCACACGGGCGACCGACAAACAACCATGGCACTTGTGTCTGTGACGCACAGTGAGTGCATATACAGTAAACATCAAGTTACATACTGTAGACGTTGACGTAGGCCTAGCATAGACTTCATGACAAATGATGGTGGAAATTGTGGAGATATTTCCGAATGGACACCGAGGACGTTCAGTCTACTAGAATAGCTGTTCGATTTATCCACCACTCGCTCGCAGATACGAGCGGGGATCAAATACAAACGGGATTTTATTTTTTATTTAAATTCATTTATTGAAAAACACGAGGCAATTACAATTTATTTTTCCACATAGTTCCCTGCTTTGAACTAGTTTGCTAGTTTTTGAAATATTGAAAGTCTTACCGGAAAATATGTTAAGGACAGGAAAATAAATATGAAAAGTGTAATCTACTCACAAACAGTCTGAAAACAAAACCAACTCATTATAAAGTGAACATATAAAATATAAGGCGACACTAGATTCAGTTCATGACAGAACGCATAATAGTTATCATACTCATTGCTTGAAAATTCTCTGTGTGATTGTTTCCTGCGTGAGTAATCAGAACAGTCGCGTTCGAGATTCCAGCAGTACTCTGCCATCATGTGCTTGTCCCACCTTCCTTGATACCATTCCTCCATGACTTGGATATCTTGATGGAACCTCCCTCCATGTTCCTCACTAAAATCACCAAGACTGTCAGACTGTGCTCATATTAACCCCCAAATTATGAAAGTTTGTGAGTCTGTCGTGGACCAGTTGTTCGTAGTTCTCTGATTTACGGTTGCCGAAGAAGTACCTCACAACACAGAAAAAGCTACACCAGGCACATGTTTCGATGTCAGTCATGACTTTACTGAAATCTGAATGATTAATGAGCTAGCAAATTTGAGGACCATCGAAGATGCCTACTTCCAGTTTTTCACAACTGAGTCCAGGGAAAGATCTGCAAATGTACTTGAAGCAATTTGAATTTCTGTCCAAGGCCTTAACAAATTGCTTCATGAGGCCTAGCTTTATATGAAGTGGAGGGATAATGATTTTTCTCTATCAACCAATGGCTCATATATGATGTTTGCTGATCCAACTGTCGTATATTCTCTCGAAGGCAATGTCACCTTTTCCAAATGATGTTGCTTAGCACTACCATCCCTTATGCAGATGAAACTTAGGTGCTTTGTGTAGCCATTTTGCTGCCCAAGCAAGATGTTGACCATCTTCAAATCAATACAAATAAGCTACCCATGCTTATGATAACGAATTTTCTGCAGAATCATATACACGTTGTTACATTCTTCATGAAATTTTGTGGAGGGGTAACTGAAATGGATGCATAGCGATTCCCATTGTGTAACATCACACATTTCAAACTTTCCATGAATTTTTCGATAAAAAGTCGCCGGTCTTCTGGTCGATACTCCGGAAAACCCATTTCAAGTAGTAGTCCCGGAATATCATTGCAGTACACAACTTCTTCATCTTCATTGAAGAACGGAAGAAGCCCCTTTTCTCTAGTCCGGTAAGTTGTAATATTAGTTAGTGGCTTCAGATAGTAATTTGTTTGAGCCTGGATGCCAAGAGTTCGGAATTTTGCTTAGATAGACTGAAGTCTCTTATAAAGTCACTGAGTTGTTCCCGAGAGAACTTCCGAGATGTAGAAGTACTGGATTCATATTCTCTGTCATCAGTAGGGCCCGGATGTTTATGCAGTAATAGGTTTGCATACATATTAGTTACAAAATTATTTAGTAGGAAATGTTGACTAGCCCGCTCTAACGTAATGTATTGGGAGTAACAGAAATTCTAGGGGTTTTAAAGGGCCGAACCCCTAATGTTTATGCAATCCTCATAGCATTACCGTCGTGCGCGTAGACTCTACTTAATACTCGCTTCAGTAAGTTTGCGTTCTAACCTATTACTGCATAAACATCCGAGCCCTAGTCATCAGTATTACATTCCACGTTCTGCAATTCTTCATCTGACAATGGAAGTTGAGGAATTGTGGTAAATACTGGTACTTGAACATCTTTGCCATGTGGTATAGGTCTCCTTGCTGAATCCCAATTTGGATACTCCCACTTCTGTTTCTTGTGTTTACTGAAACCTTTTACACTCACAACACAAAAAAAACAGTCATCGTGGCGGTTTTGTTGTTCTCTCCAACCATTGCCACTCCAGAGTTTTCTTTGTTCCGTTTGTCCACTTTCTTAGATCCTCCACACACATTATACAAACATTTTGGGGATCCCAGGACTTATCTTGGTCCCCAAGATGAATACCAAAATAAAAGAAGTACTTGTTTTAAAGCAGATGCACACTTACCTCGGTAGAAGTGAGTCCTTCTCCGAACATCGGGGCCAATAATAAGGAATAAAATTATATCCATTACCACACAGAACTTTACCATCACGGCCCCGATCTGACTTTAAATTCTGAAGCATTTACATTTTATTATACCATCCAAGGAATGCTTATTAAGTTTCAACAAATCTTTCACCAAGAGATACAAAACAAGTGTGCTATTTACAACAAATGATATTTTAAGATTTTATAAGCAAAACTGGTATTTTCCACGAACATCAACAAGAGAAATATGGACAATTTAACTGTTTTATCTGTCTTATGACTTACAATTTTAACAAAATTTCGAAGATCTTATTTTAAATGTCAAAAATTTTAAGGTGTCTTTCCAATTTTAATATTTATTTCTGGCATATTAATGTTAATTTATTATTAGCTGATGATGTCCCTTAGGGGACGAAACATGTACTAGAAATAATGAATTATATATTGTATTGAATAGGCTGACCGCTTAATTATAATATTTAAGTTTATCTTGAATATTCAGTGATTGATTGTAGTCAATACGGGATTAGTATTACTTGAAATGAAGCTGATAGAGCTTGTAATAATATAATGTTACATAACAATAAACAATCAAACATAGATTTTAAATAATATAATTTCGCCTCCGTAAGTTCAGCGAATATATGTAATGCCAGAACACAATGTTCATTTAATAAACACCATGTCTCTTATAAACTAGAGCTTATCTGTAAAAATCAATGACAGATTCGTATTCAGCATCACCAAAATACCCCATATTCGTTCCAGTTTCCCTGGCACCTTGATTTTTTTCTTGGCTAGTGTTTTAAACGAATGTTGTTGTTTTTAAGTCCCAGTAACTACTTTAACGATTTTTGGAGTCGCCGAGGTGCCAGAATTTTGTCCCGCAGGAGTTATTTTATGTGCCAGTAAATCTACTGTCACGAGACTGACGTATTTGAGCACCTTCAAATACAACCGGACTGAGCCAGGATCGTACCTGCCATGTTTGGGGTAAGAACGCCAGCACCTCAACCGTCTGAGCTACTCAGCCCGGCAGAAAATATAAATGTATGAACATGTGGCGCTCACGATGTTATTTATAAAGATTATCTGTTGGGCCTGTAAGTACTCGCTAATAAATACTGTTGTTTGCGAATGAAAACAACAATCATCACCACCACAATCTTCCTCTAACGCAGGTTTTCTGGCTGTGGCTTGAGTGGTAAAGAGTAATAATATTACTGTCGCAATTAGTCACATTTCATTGTTATACATTTGGACAACATTTCCTGCAGGCTCCAATCTTTGTTAATATTGACAATTGGAAGCACGTTCCTAATCTCATACCATCAGCTTAGGAATGTCCCATGGGGGGGACAACTCATTAGCTTCACATGTCTCCGACAATCCCAGTGTGGGCCCGAGACAAGCTCCACGCTCATTATAGAGAGAGCTCCGTACTTCTGTCTAGTTATCGTCCACTGAGAGTTCACTATCTTCTCTACCCAATGATGAGTGACATAATACAGAGTGTCTTTTTGCTTAATACTATTGGACAATTGACCTGCTTAATATTACCAAATCCGGGAAAGTCATACCACTTCAAGATTTTCCTTATATTCTACAGTTCATTGATCGTTAAAAAATTTCTTGTTTTTCATGCCACACCTCTATATTTCTGTGAAATCAGTGAAGCACATCAGAAATTCTACCTGGAATTTTTAGAAAAGAAGACCTTATAACCTTTTCTGCATGATGTAAAGCGAATCAAGCTGACAAATAGAGATTTATTTATTTATTTATTTATTTATTTATTTATTTATTTATTTATTTATTTATTTATTTATTTAATCGTACGGTGATCGCATACAATAGATACAATGAATATAAATTTACTAAACGATACATTAAAGTCCACATTCTTCTGTCATCTGATATTGTAGGAGGAGAGACTGAACAGGTAGTTAGGGCTGCCAGCGTAAGAACGCAGAGGACAGCGCTGGGTGAGATATTTGATAGTCTGCTCCTCCAGACCACAGTCGGACGCTGCCGAGCTCATCCAGCCCCACTTGTGCAGGAAGTGGTTGCGGTAGCCGTATCCAAACTCCTTGAAAGGGCACCAAAGCTTTCTTGGTAGCTCAAAACCCTTTGGCTTCTTTGTAGATCCAAGGAATGGTCACAGGAGCCCAATTTTTTCGCAGACCACTCATTTTTCCGACTTTAATTTCATTCAGTCCCATACGCAGAGAAGCAGGCTGGCCCCTCAATCGAAGTCGTCATTGTGAAGGATGGCAGAATTCTGCAGTGGTAAAAAAAGGTGTTTCCCAGATCTTCTTAGCTTCTCTCAGCAGTTCCTGGTCGAGGCATGTTGCTCAGCACAGATAGTCAGTCGACTTCACAGTAACATTGATACGAAACATTGTGTCATTTAACTTTGCATCTACTCTCTTCACGCGCACGCCTGAAGATTAAATTGTTTTAAATAAATAATAGCGGTACTCCAGTATGCCATGTATTATCGCGGCAGTTCACTTTGTATTAAATTATGTCTCGGTGGAATGGGGAAATAATGCATAAACAATTCTTAAATAATTCTTAAATAATGTTAAATTAATGTTTCAAATCTCTGAAGAACATAAAATAAAATAGAAATGTAAAAATTATTTATGTATTTATTTTAGAAATGATTTATGGACTAAGACAAAGACAAAGTCACCTCCATACAGGCCATGAAGGCCCTTGGAGGAGTGGAAGGTAAAGACTTCCACCATTGTTAAACTCGGTACGTGATGGGGTGGAGTGGTTAGCTCCACGCCCGGCCGCCTTTGCACCCAGGAATTAACCTGGTACTCATTTTTGGTGTATATGGGCCATATGCACTTCCGGAAGTGGAAATCTCGTTTCTTAAATTTTACGACTTCCTGGCGGGGATTCGAACCCACGTCCTCCCGGGCGAACGAAGCACGCCTTTACCGCCTCGGCCAGGCAGCCCCTGTTTTATAGACTGCGTATTTACGAAATCCTAAGCCTTGTAGAGAACACTGTTTACATAATATTTTCGTTAGTAATGGCGTTTGAAAATGTTGCATTCTGTAGGAAATCGTAACTACTTTCGCACAGATAGTGGAATGCTGACTCTCTGAACCCAACTTCGTGGATAATGTAGCCTTGTGCTATCGCCTAGCTGGTGCAGTTCCTTTCATGCGCGCTACCCCACCCCATTGGAGGTGAGCTGCATGTACCGTTCGTTTCAAAACCGCATAGCAGCCCTTTTGGCCAGTCTTAAATTTCTGTTAGTACCGGGAATCGAACCCGGGCCACTGACGACGGCAGCTAATAATGCTACCCGTTACGTTACGGAGGCGGCCATTTCGTGGGTTAAATCTAGGCTCACTCAGAATGTGTCAAGGTATTCACTACTCAGGTACGTAAATCGAGTGCTGGTAGATATAACAGCAAGTGAAAGAACTCCTGAGGTAGGTGGGGGGAGGATTCCACACCATGGTAGTTATAAGGACGTAAGCTCAATAATATATTTATACTAATAAAACAGTATTATAATAATAATAATAATAATAATACAATAATAATAAATGAATGATTTGAGCCTCCGCAGCTCAGGCGGCAGCGCGCTGGCCTATGACCTCTGGGTTCCGCGGTTCAAATCCCGGTCGCTCTATGTGAGATTTATGCTGGACGAAGTGGAGGCGGGACAGGTTTTTCTTTGGGCACTCAGGTTTTCCCTATCATCTTTCATTCCATCAACACTATTCAATATCGTTAGCGTGCTGGCCTTTGGTCACAGGGGTCCCAGGTTCGATTCCCGGCAGGGTCGGGAATTTTAACCTTAATTGGTTAATTTCGGTGGGACGGGGGCTAGGTGTATGTGTCGTCTTCATCATCATTTCATCCTCATCACGACATGCAGGTCGCATACGGGAGTCAAATCAAAAGACCTGCATCTGGCGAGCCGAACTTGTCCTCGGACACTTGTCCTCGGACACTCCCGGGTATTTTAACCTTCATTGGTTAATTCCAATGGCCCGGGGGCTGGGTGTTTGTGCTGTCCCCAACATCCCTGCAACTCACACACCACACATAACACTATCCTCCACCACAATAACACGCAGTTACCTACACATGGCAGATGCCGCCCACCCTCATCGGAGGGTCTGCCTTACAAGGGCTGCACTCGGCTGGAAATAGCCACACGAAATTATTATTATTATTATTATTATTATTATTATTATTATTATTATTATTATTATTATTATTATTATTATTATTATTATTATTATTATTACCTTTCATAACACTCAGATGCACTAGTCGTGCTCTGAATGTCATTATTCAGCACTACCCATACCCCAGCAGCTTCCATATTGTCACAGCCATGGATGAGACTGGGACTTCGGTGGAAGTTACACTTTACTCTGGCCTGTGCCAAGAGATGAATACGAAAGTACTGTATCCATCAAGAAATGGCTGCAGGCAATATGTAGATTTAATAAGAGAAATAAGAAATAGATTTTCGTACAAGTCACCTTAAACAATATTCTTGTAAATGAATTCAATCCGCCTGTTCTTCATTTCAGCTCTCGTCTTTGAAGTCAGGCGTCTTGCTGAGATGCCACAGCAGTTCTTTCTCTGTAGCCAGAGTTCCCAAGTTAGACAGTCTCTGGTTGGTCATCGAATTCCTTAAATAGGTCATTCGTTTGAAGGCAATCACGGAGCGTCCACTAGAAACTCACGTTAACGGAATATACAGGATCGAATTAATAAATTCTGTTGCTTCCTTAACACTCAACAGCTCATTTTGAAGAATGTAAGCTAATATTTGATGGCGTTATAATACCGTAACTAATATTGGCGGGCAAGAAAATGTGTGTCCTTGAAGGGTTTTGATGCTATCATTCATTTATTAGGTGTAAGTTTGCTATGCTTCGTATTTTAATATTATTTTATTTTTAGACGTGTCTTATAGTAAAGTAAATTCAAATTAATTGTATTTTAAGCACGTCCGAGATGGTAGCCAATAATACCTTTATAACTGAGATCCAAGTACTAGCCAAAGAGAGCAAGAAGAGACGCTGGTAAGACTCTGGTAATCTCGTTATAGGATAGTCATAGTTCCACAGTCAGCCCTACAGATAGCGTTAGTGTTGCTCTATCTGCAACAAGGTCAATATAGGTTCTACACTGACCTTGATCTGAAAGGTTTGAAAATCAAAGGGAACATACACAGAATGGACAGCGTCTACTTTCGTCTACGCTCTTCGTGTAACTGACGCGAGCCCTAGCTTTGCCGAAGTTAGAAGAAAATAAGTAAGGAGGGAAGTACAATAACGTCATGTTGTGGAAATAATTAATGTTATAAAAATAATTTAATTAACTAGACAGTATTTCATTCACAAAATGTTAAGGGTACACGCTGTCTACCCTATGTCCTCGGACGCTTTACCCCCGCTATTTGGAATGATTTTCTTCGTACGTGAAATGATTTTGGAAGAAGAAATTAATATGTGTTTTTTCCGGATCATAACCCCCATTTAACTCTCTGAGTGGTTAAATCTGTTTCAAACCTTCTGTTATTTAACACCTAGAATGTAATTTGAAATTTTAACTTCGCAATTAGAATGGTTTCATATAAATGCATATTTTTCTCATCATTCCTCACACCCCCATCCCCCCTATGGTGTATTGTTTTAAGTTCACTTCATATTTATACCCTCATAAAAAGAATTCAACGCCTTTTACACACCGTTTCGCCCCGCCCCCTACAAAATACGTGTTTCATTACTTTTAAAGGATATTACTAATACCAATTTTCACGTCCGTAACAACCTTATTTTTTGATATATAAGTATCAACATACAAAGAATTCAACACATTTTAATTAATTTACTCCCCTCCCCCAATTAATTGAATTTTCCGAAAACAAGAACAAGAGTTATACTTTATTTTTAAAAGAGATTAAAATTACCAATTTTCATGTCATTCACTCCATGTAACACTTCCCCATAAGTGGAATTTCAGAAAACTAATTATGCGTTCTCCTTTGCTTGTAATAAGATTCCAAATACCCATTTTCACGTTTTTTAGCATTCTTGTCACTCCCGTTCATGCCCCCTTAAGTAGATTTTCCGAAAACGAAAATGTCTTCTGGTATGTGGTCGGACGAATTTGTTACATTCAGTGACCTGTCTAAGTCTCATCTTGACTTGGGCAATATTAAAGTGAATGAGGTATAAGTGATGCTAGTGATACCATTATTTATCTTTGTTATGAATGATGTAAAAATGTCACTCGTAGGTTCAGTTGGTGCATGAATCTTAGTGGGAATGGCAGACTGTTATGACCGGGCGAGTTGACCGTGCGGTTAGGGCCCAACAGCTGTGAGCTTTCATCCCGGAGATAGTGGGTTTGAACCCCACTTTCGGCAGACCTGAAAATTGTTTTCCGTAGTTTCCCATTTTCACACCAGGCAAATCCTGGGGCTGTAACTTAATTTAGGGCATGGCCGCTTCCTTCCCACTCCTAGCCCTTTTCTATCTCATCGCCAAAAGGCCTATCAGAGTCCGTGCGACGTAAAGCACATCGTGAAGAAATGACTGCTATGTGGTAGCAATATCTGGCTCGCCGAGGCAAACAACTGGAAATTATATCACTCCTTATTTCTCTAGCAAACTTCTTTTAGTGACGCCTAGGCAATCCATGATACTGATGGTGTAGATGATGATCGAACCGTCCTTCGGATTGAGTACTCAACATCCATTCATACATAATGCACATCTGGCAAATCGTAAAGCACTTTTTGGATTTAAATTGGTGAGACAAGTTCTCTGCCTTATTTAAACAAATCTTCACTAATGAAAACAGCTTTTCGCACACATAGGTGAATGCGAATATGCGGAACAAATCTGCATTATGCCTGTGCAATCTAAGGAACCTCAAAAATAAGTAAAAAATTAAATTCTATTTAATTTCTGTGTTGTAATGAAACTCACACTGATATAGCTTCGGTACGCATGACGTTATGATCATCTTCTCCGTTCCTCACTCAGCTGCTATCGGCCCTCCAGAACGCTCCCCAGGCTGGCTCCGAATTCATTTCGATCCGAGTGGACGACACCAGACATAGAAATAGTACATTGGGTGCGACCACTGAGGCAATAATTTTTACCTATTACGTTTGTAGATTTGGAATTATTAAATGAATATTTAAAGAAAATGTACTATAGCTGTGTCATATTAAACTTTCAATACTGTGTCTCGATTTCATGTAATATCCATAAATTAAACACGATATTCTACTTACTTTCGTTGTCTCTAAAATATTTTGAATAATTAAAAGCGGGCAATAAAGGGAGAGATATTAGAGGACCTCTCTGCAATGATCAGGGTTTAAATTTGTTTAGAGGATTCTGTATGGAAATTAAGCTCAGAGTTACAAAGAGAAGATTGAATTATGAATGCAAAATATTAATTTTGCCTATATATTCTGTCATGTTCACAGTGTCCATTTGTGAAATGTTACTCTACTTGAAAGTGGAAGTATCGTACTGTGCTAGTCTATTCAGGATCAAAACTATATTTATGATAAATTTTGAGAAAATAATAATAAAATAGTAATCATAATAATGAGGGAGGCACCAGAAGAGCTAAATGTGGAACAGGGAAAAATTAAGCGGGTAGGAAAGTTTAAGTACCTCGGTGAGTGGATAGAACCCAACATGTCTATATGCCACGCGTGAGTAAAATTGAAACGGCATACCGTCTAACAAAGGATGTATGCAACAACAGATCAATATCCTTGAACGCTAAGTTCAGACGCTACCACACAGTCATTCGTCCGGAGGCCCTCGTATCGGAGAGCCTTCCAATGAACAAAAATGCCTTATTGTGAAACTTGAGATCAAAGAAATATTTTGAGGAAAATATTGAGCCCCATTAAAGATACTGAAGACGACACAACCACGAGCTCTATTTCCACGTAGAAAAGATAACCGATACAGTGCGGATGAGAAGAATTGCTTCCCATGATCACGTGACAAGAAAGAGCCCTGCGATGCCAACCAAGGAGATAATCTCCTACTTTCAAGGTAAGAAGAAAAAAGAGGCCTTGTTCAGTGAAGTAGGAAACGATATATTATTTATTTATTTATTATCCATGAAAAAGCCGTACTTTTGTCTAGTATATTAGGGCTGTAGGTTATATCTAGTTACCTTAAATAGTACAAACATATACTACAAAATGTTTGAAGTGAGTGATTACACACGCAAATTAATTAAACTGGGAGGAAAAGGAGACCGTTCTTAAATTTTGTTTCTAAATTAAAGTGCATAAACTTACTAACTTCATTCAAACAACAGATCTTGTGAAATATCCTAAAAATAGGTTTGACTAACATTACTGTACAACAGTTTAAGTGTTGTTCCAAAATATATCTGGCTTTGCAAAAGAATGGACAATCAAAAATAACGCGAGTTGCAGTTTCTTCATCTCCACAAACACAACTGTTATTACTACTAATTTTGAATTTATATAAATAAAATTTAAATTTTCCGTGACCCGAAAGATACTGAGTGCTGAGAGGTGGCCATCACACAAGAAGATATACTGGAGCGTAACCCAGTTAAGAAGAAACTTCAAGACCACGAGAGTTTCCAAGATACGCCGAAGCTGAGTACAGGGAAGGCGTGCACCGACACCGGCAACGAATGCGAGAGTACTGGGCAAATGTCAAAGCCCGCGGAAGGAGACAGTTGAAATGACAAGATGATTAGTTGACCGAAAGACATGAATGAAATGGATAGTAATATAGAAATTGTCAATCATGTGGCACGTACACCTCACTGAAGGCCTTGGACTGCCAAAATGACTACATCCTTGTAAAACTGTCTTCGGATTTTGAAGTAACACGGGGTTAGTTTGACGTTATCTTCGGTTACATTGATTGGATTTCTTGACAGTTCATTGTCCCTTCGATCGGATACCTAGCAAGTTGGCCATGCAGTTAGATGCGCGCACCTGTGAGCTTGCCTTCGGGTATAGTGGGTTCGAACTCCACTGTTGGTAGCCCTGAAGATGGTTTGCAGTGGTTTCTCATTGTCTCATCAGGCATATGCTGAAGCTGTACCTTAATTAAGGCCACGACCGCTTCCTCCCCACTCCTAGTGCTTTTATATTCCATCGTCGCCATAAGACATATCTGTGTCGGTGCCTCGTAAAGCAACTTGTACAAAAGAGAAGGACCTTCTCAACTGTTCTGATTGAAGTACGACCTCAGTCCATAATCAGAATCCCTCTGCTAGACGGTAATCGAGCCGGCTGAGAAGCAGACCCAGCTACACAATAGCACCTGTTACAATAATAATAATAATAATAATAATAATAATAATAATAATAATAATAATAATAATAATAATAATAATAATAATAATAATAATAATAATAATAATAAACAAGTATAAAAAGGCATTAGGAAGTTATTTTATATGGTCCGTAGACGAGCGAAATCGAAGAAAGGAGTAAAGAAAGAAAGAAAGAAAGAAAGAAGAACAAACAAGCACATGCTGGAGCAATAGCTCATTAGGCCTGCCAAAATGAATGTTATCCCCCAGAAGGTTTGCAGGTACGCGGTCAGTGCCACGACATGCGAAATTGCAGATTCTGTTGCCTCTCGTATCAGACCGTTATTGGCAGTTGATCTCACCTGGCTGAGTGAAAAGCGTTCCATCACTAAGTGCGGGATTAGGAACCCTAGACTGACCGAACATCTGACCTGGGACCACTTCGTTTGGCGAAATGTTTAGTTTTTTAGCTTTTTAGTTTATGAATAGAAACAATTCTGGAGACAGCACTAAGACGCTGTTCAATTAACCCTTTAACATTAAACTCCGTCGACTTTGCCGCGGAATGAACCAGGGACCCCACAATCGAGAGGGAAGACACTAACCACTCGGCCACGGAGCCAGGTGAATCCCGATTGAATATTTTAAAACGTTGAATCTCTTTGGAACATTTCAATCGTGAAATTACGAACATTCCCTCCCCAGTGTGGCAGTGGAGCTACAATTGGATAGCTACACTTATCCAAGATGCTAGCGGATAGTGATAATGAAATTACTGTATTCTACAAACTCACGCAGAACATTTGCAGGAAAACTCATTACCAATTAGAATGAAATTAAGACACTACAGCGCAGTGATAAGGCAAGAAACATTATACGAATCAGAACGTCTAACGTACACCAGAAAAAACGCAAACTGAGGAGATGAAGATAAAGAGGGAATTTCTAAGAAAATTATCAGGCCGTAGACGACAGGCGACACCTGGAAGAAAAAGAAGAATGAAGAATTGTGCAAACAGATTAATGAAATGACTTACGAAATGAGAAAAAGACGTCTGAAGTTTGCTGGGCACATCCATCGGGTGAGTAACACTGGATTGGCTAAGAGGATCTGAGATTACACTAAGAAATGCAAGAGCACTACGTCCTGGATGAAAGAAGCTTTTTTCCCAAGCACCGCACCGGCAGGTCTTGGATAAGACATGACTGTGCAGCAAGTGACCGTAGCCTTAATTAAGATACAATCCCAACATTCAGTTCGTGTTAAAACGGTAAACCACGGAAAGCGATCTTCCAATTGCAGGCTCACAGCTATATGACTCCAACCGCATATCCAACTCGCTCTGTGAAAGAACTAACTAGGCCTAAACAATCAACACACGCTGGACAAAAACACATTCACAAAGATGGTCAACACACACAGTAAGGTCCAGAACTCATAAAACAAGAACAAACCGACAGGGGGAGTCCGGAAGTCAAAATATGAGAAGGTTTTGGAAGCGGAGGAGACAGGAAGCAGAAAAGCATAAACACAAGATGTCCATAAATGGCCCAAATGTAATTATATTATTATTATTATTATTATTATTATTATTATTATTATTATTATTATTATTATTATTATTATTATTATTATTATTATTATTATTATTATTATTATGTTTGCCTTTCTAGGTGCACTTGAGAGAGAGATTGTAAAAAAATTGTTCTTTAAAAGCTTACAGTATTTAAAGAGCTGTTTAAATCTTCAAAATTCAGTTTAGTCTCGCCAGAGATGGTAATTGAGAGTGAAAAAAGAAATATAAAATATCAAAAAAAGATTTAAGAGGAATGAAGACTTGTTTCAATTAATTAGAATTTATGAAGGAAAGAGAAGCACTTGAGTAGTTGCCACAACTTGTAAAATACTTCGTACTTCATTGAGGGTACAGTCCTTCATGCTTAGAGGGAATACTGTGTGGAACAAACCTTCACCCAGTCGTGTACTGTCACTGACTTATTGTTGAAGACAACAGAGGGTCTACAACTTTAAAAGCTTCACTCGAGCTGGGATTAAACAGAGGAATTCCCTGGAGACAGGGGATAGTCTGAATTAAAATGTAGGAGACAGAGAGAGTGAAATAGAGAGCAGATTGAAGACCAGACAAGTTGCTTGGCTCGGGTTAGAACGTCCATTAGTAAAATTCTACCGTTTTGTTCCAGTAAACCTAGCTGCAGTATACGGTTGACAGTGGGTTGGAACCTCACTGTCAGCAGTTCTGAAGACATTTTTCTGCGGTTTCCCGTTTTCACACCGGGCAAATGATTAATTAAGGTCACAGCCGATTCCTTCGACTCGTAGCCCTTTCCTTTCCGTCGTCGCCATAAGTCTGTGCCACGTAAAGAAAACTTTGAAGAAAAAAAATTCCAGTAAAAATCCATGTTGTCTCAAAATAGTCTAAACGAGACTTCTTTCAGTTATTTCAAGACTTTGAAAGCTATAAAAATATTATTATAATAACTAGCATGAAGAGAAGGAGAGTCCTCGCATACAGCATACAAGGCCAGATGACACAGTAGTGAGTAGCACGCGGATCCGCTATTTCACGATGGAATCAGAGCTCTGAGCGATCAGTGAATTAGTATAACTTGGGACCTTGGCGTGATACCGGGTACGAAGAGGTGTTGTTAGCGTATCCATCACAACAGGCGAACTTCATCCAGTTAAAAAAGCCAAGGAACAGGACTTGAGGAATTCGCCTCACTGTCTCAAATATCTGTGTAGTACTTGCTTTGTAAGTTGAAGACCCGCGATAAGTTGTATGAATCACAGAGTATTATTTCTAATAATAATAATAAGAAGAAGAATAATGAACTTCGGAAGTAATTCAAAAACTAGTTGCTCTACGTCGCACCGACACAGATAGGTCTTATGGCGACGATGGGACAGGAAAGGCCTAGAAATGGGAAGGAAGCGGCCGTTGCCTTAATTAAGGGACAGCCCCAGCTTTGCCTGGTGTGAAAATGGAAAACGACGGAAAACCATCTTCAGGGCTGCTGACAGTGGGGTTCGAACCCACTATCTCTCGGATGCGAGCTCACAGCTGCGGGATCCTTACCGCATGGCCAACTCGCCCTGTAATAGGAATTCTAGAAAGTGATGTCTTCAGATACAATGTAAACAATAGGGAAGTTACATCAGAGCTAGCACAAACACAGACCAAAGTGCTCGGAAGAATGTAAACAAGCCTTCTCGGAATGAAAGCCTATTGGAACTACTACTACTACTACTACTACTACTACTACTATTACTACTACTACTACTACTACTACTACTACTACTGCTTGCTTTTCATCCCAGATGAATTCTTATTACTGATATTCAAAATGTAAGAAAACTCCGGACAAACATTTCGGGACTGGTTTACTCGCATAGGGACAAGGAAACAAAATTACAAGAGCGCGGTTCCGGATATTCATAAAAGCCGAATTATCACACTTCATTCCTAGGACACTCCGACATACCTTACCGTTACAATATGCCTCAAAAACTATGCCATACGATATTTTCAATTTTTTGTTCATTCTTTCTGAATACACACCTCCATTTATCTCCACAATCAGATCAAAACATGTTCAAATAACGACTGGTGTAGTGCGTACTGTCTGAAAGGGAGCCGAAAATTGAGCACTGAGAGTTGCTGCATCATGTACTGCAGTCGAATATACCAGGAACTTCCAGTAACTCAACAAGATAAACTCAAATGAGTTAAAATCAAGAGAGTGTGGGGGCCAAAAAATTAATACATCTCCATCTATCTAGCGCTCATTATATAAACGGATGAAATTGGTTCTCAGTAATGTCCAGATACAGAAGAGCACCACAATATTGGGTTCCAGTGCGTCCCATTAAAACGTAACCCGGTACATCACACCTCCATTCAAACGTCACACTTTCGATATGTGTTCACGAAATCGGCACGAGAACAGCCAATGAGTCGCACCGTTTAAGAGCTGCTGGTACCAAGGCGCCGTGCCATTACAATTTGATCTCAGACTCGGAGAGATTGCCGGTGACAAAACCAACAGAGAAACTATCCTATATATACCATTATGCTCGCGTGCCACGTGTACCTCGCCGGGCTCCAGACAAGAGCCGGGGTGGTCATAATGTAATGCAAGGCCTCTCAAACGCCCAAACTCTCACGCATGCAAACAGCGGCGCAGAATTTCTGTGCACAGTGCATCGGTCCCGCTCGGCTCGGCTCGGACTAACGCTTCGTCTCTGGGTTACTCGGCTCAACTCGGCTCGGATTTGGAGCGCTACGGAGCAAGCGAGGAAGAGGGAGACAGGAAGAGCGAGCGAGACAGGCGTGGGGAAAGGGAGAGACAGCGCTATTGCTCCAAATCGAAGAGTGGGGGTCTGCACTCTGGTCAACCAAGCGAAGTCGCCTTTTGCATGGTGCACAGTGCATGAACCAGGCGCTTGCACCCTGAGAGGCCCTGATGTAACGCTTCATCGGTGTAATAATGCTAAGTTCCTCTGTTTCATACGAATAAATATAAAGAGCTTAATGATTCTTTCCATCTTGCAACTTCTTGCAAGGTGATTGATGGGCTATTTTTGTTGTATAATTACATTAATAATTATGGAATATCTAAAACAGACCCTGGTGAAATATGGGTTAAAGTAGGTTTATATTAAACTTCTGTCGATTGGAATCAGTGTGACGTCAGGATATTGTAACATGCTCATATGAGGATTATCCCTGGATTATAAGCCTAATGTTGTGAGTTAATGTTCCCGGAATACGTAGCTAAGTCTCGTTTGTGGAAAACTAACACTAAGTACATAGTCACTTCTCTCCCGGATGAACTCTTCAAATTTTACCATACAATGGATACATTTTTCGTACTCATCCTTGTGAATTTATAGCTGTTACTTTACATGAGAAAAGTTTCAAATCTCTCGACACGGATTTAGTCATTATACCTTTATCTGCTCTAATAATAATAATAATAGTGTTAATACTAGGTGAGTGGCTTAGACCTTCGACGATCTTCTGAACCCAAGTTGTCCGGTTCGATCTGGGCTAACTGTGGTAGTATTTGAAGGTGCTCAAATACACCAGAATCATGTCGATACATTTTACTGAAACGTAAAAGAACTTCAACGGGAAAAGCACTTCTTGCAATCTGGCGTATCTGAAACCGTAAATGTACATAGTGCGACTGTAAAAATAATGGCATTATTATGATTATTACTGCCCCACTGTCGGCAGTTCTGAAGATGGTTCTCCGTGTTTTCCCATTTTCACACCAGGCAAATGGCTTGTACCTTAATTAAGGCCACGGCCGTTTCCTTCCCACTCTTAGGGTTTTCCTGTCCCATCGTTGCCCTAAGACCTCTATGTGTCGGTGTGACGTAAATCAAATTATTGAAAAATGATTATTACTATAATTATTACACATATGTATATACATGCAGTCTTTTACATTATTCAGCATCCAGTTCCAAATTTCTCTGTGAATGATCTGAGCTAGGAATTAAAACTCATTGTTCGACGTCCGTTGCGTTAAAATGATTAAATACTAACATAAGAACCCATTCCTCGTACGGTTCTGAGAAGGGATGAATGTTGTTTAACTGAGTTTCGAGTTTGGATTATGTTAAGAAATAACAATATCTGAAGGAACGAAAGAAATCAGACAATTCTATACGATGATTGTTAAAATGCAGGTGGACATCCACAAGTCTCATACGAAGCGGACTGACTCATCTCTGTATTGTAGCATTATTGTGCGTTACTGTCAGGCTCTATGGCTAAATTGATAGCGTGCTGTCCTTTGGTCCCAGAGATCCCGGATTTGATTCCCGACGGGGTCGGAAATTTTAATCATAATTAGTTGATTTCGCTGGCACGTTGACTGGTTGTATGTGCCATCTTCATCATCATTTCATCCTCATCATGACACGCAGGTCACCTACGGGAGTCAAATCGTAATACCTGCATCTGACGAGGCGAACTTGTCCTCAGACACTCCCGACTCTGAAAGCCATACGCCACTTAATTTTTTTCCGTGCATTTGCTAAGTACCGAGTGATTTAGCAGCGCTGCTCGAGCTTTGTAGGTGTCAGATACTTATTTACCAATAAAAAAAAAAGGAAAGTACGCTCTATGAAGGAGCAATCGCAAGCACACATAAGTGGGTGCAGGCACAGGACATGGTAGTATGAAGAAATTATCAATACAGTGTAACACACCAAGCTTTTATTACAGGGAAGCAAATAATTGCAGGATGCACTCAGTACGGTGTTCGACCACCCGTAGTACGGAGACAGACATGGCGTGTACTGAGGGTTACCAAGGCAATCGGTGAAGCCCAGACCTTAAATGACAACAATGGAAATCTAAAACACATTATAATGTAAGCATCTGACACATTGTTCCATTTACAAAACTTGAAAACAATGAGGAAAAATGTCGCACGCATTTCTAAGAGCAAGGCATTGGAGAGTGATATTGCAGTCCAAGCGCTGCGTCCCTCTCCCCTCGCCGCACCACGCGCGTCATGCTGCTTAATGTCGGATAGGAGCGGGGAACAGGGGATAGGTATGCTATGCTTCGCTCCATCAGGTCGCCACTGATAACGAACAACCATTCCCTCCTCATCGTACTTATATAATTATTCACCTCATGACTTAATTTAATAGATAATAGCGCGATAGTACCTATTTCACTCCCTTTTACTTCTACATCCTTGTAGAAAGACACTGCAGGGCTACCGTTTTAGGAGTAATATAGTTTTATTTTTTGTAGGTGGATCTGCTAAAATGAAATGCAATCTTTCAGGTTTAGTGTTCTCTTTTATTGGTTGAAATATAACCACTGATTATAGCTCGAACACCACCACTGATCTCTTGAAGTAGCTAATAAACCAGTGAACGATAAGTACGACAGTTGGTAATGCTGTAAAATTTAAAATTTTAATTTACTGATGATGATAATAATAATAATGGTGCATAACATTTGTATAGGCTTGGTGGTGACCTAATGAGGATAAAATTAAGGGCGAAGACTTCATGAACACCCAGTAACCAAACCAGGGGAGTTGTGAGTACGAGGAGAATGATTCTTAGAATTGAACCGGCAAGTATTCTACCCATTTAGCCACAAAGCCGGACTTTTGATAAGTACTATAATTTGCTAAACCTTAGGTTATCATCTCCACTGATCAGGTGTTGAGTATTGACAGTAGCAGAGGGCAGGGCAGTAGCTTGTCACACAGCTATGAAAACACAGCAGACTACTCCGTGGGCTATTGGCTGCAGCTAAAAAGATTAAGGTTTGATGTTCACTAAACCAACCATCTAAAAGGGATAACCTAAGTTTGTCGGTAGTCCACGTCTTGATCCCAGCTTACGCCACTGGGTGATACGGTGGAGCATGGAGGCATACGGGCAACGAATTTCCTGCGGAAGGTCCTGCCATAGCTGGTGCAACTGACGCTCGAAATCTGCCTTAGTTGCTCCTGGTCGAAGTCGTCGTCCAATCCAGTACCAAACGTTCTCAATGGGAGAGGTCCGGTGATCCAGGCAACCATTAATGCAAATTCACATCACTAAGAAAGGCCAGAGTTACTCGTACTTTTGCGATGTCCTGCTGGAAAAAGGGGTTCTCGAGCTGCACCGAGAA
Organism: Anabrus simplex; assembly: GCF_040414725.1. Classification (NCBI taxonomy): domain Eukaryota; kingdom Metazoa; phylum Arthropoda; class Insecta; order Orthoptera; family Tettigoniidae; genus Anabrus; species Anabrus simplex. The sequence continues at coordinate 88,966,056 of NC_090269.1, read as the reverse complement.
GGGAAGCATACACGGACATCGAATTCCTAGACTACCGTCGCACCATCAGGGTTTGTTCAATCACCAACAGTAAAACGTGAGAATTGTAGGAAATGGTACATAATGCTACTTCTCGGTAGGGTGGTGTGCTGCTCTACAATAAAGCGTAGATCACTGTGCAGGCTACGATGTTTCTTCGAGACTCGAATTCGTTGATCACCTGTAGCCAGACAGAACCGTCATTTGTTTTTGCTGAGCAACTCATTGCCAATCCACAAGGTGTCGTGTTGCCCGCTACTGGCAAAAGTTCAATTATGCTAGGAGGTGTACTGATCGTTAGAGTAGACGAGGTGAAGGACACAACGGCGACATCCTATGCTAGCCACCTGGGTATGGTACTGGGAATCACAGACGTATCATCGGTTGCCGTGAAGTGTTTCTGGATGATGCGCGGCGACACTGGTAGAGTGTTTACAGACTGTCACATGATGAAACGATCCTCCCTGCTAGGTTTCCGCCAGCGTCCACCTGACCCTTCTCGGTGCGTGTGTGTACCCTCACTTTTCCACTAAGTCCGAAAAGAACGCATGGTGTTGTCAGAACGACACAAATGGAGAAAAATGAGCGCTAACGTCCGACCTGTCTCTCTTAGTCTGACGATAAAGCCTCTATCAAACTCAACTACCGAGTGAATTGGCCGTGCGGTAAGGGTCGCGTAGCTGTGAGCTTGTATTCGGAAAACGGAGGGTTCGATTCCCACCATCGGTAGCACTTTAGAAGGTTTTCCGTAGTTTCTTATTTTCACACCGGGCAAATTCCTTAATTATGGCCACAGCCACTGCCTTCCCAATCCTAGTCCTTTCCCAGACTTGCCTTGCAGAAAACATTTTATGTGTCAGCGCGACGTTAAACTACTAGTGAAAATAAAACTCACCTAGTTGGTCAAATGCCGTTGGAGGATGCTGTGTGTTCTCTCAGCTTAGCTCTGTGGCGCACAATGATTACACTGCTATTAAGACCTTGTTCGGTGTCTTGAATCTATGAATGGGGAAGAGAATTATACGCCCTCCAGTGGTACTACCACGGAAGCAACCAGCATTAAACGCAAAGGAAATACATGTCAGCCTGTGGCGACATTGAGTGGCAACCTTCGTTGGATTAGCGTTATTCGTTCTTGGTGAACTATTCTTTTTCTCCAGATGAGTGCACTGTAATAGAATAAACTGGCATAGCTACATTTAGGGGTCAGAAACTAAAACGTCAGAATACTGCCCCGAGAATAGTAATAGAATAATCAAGGACATATTGCGTGCATTTTTACTATATGACCTGAAATATGTGGATACAAGTGAGGAATTTTTATATCTACGCCCATCAGTGACAAACCCCGCTGACGTAGATATAATGTACGCTCGTCATGGTAACGTACTAACTAGCGATGGGGGTGGTTTGTGTCGTGATTGGTTTATAAGGAGTAAAACTGCCTATCCATTAGCCCCTGTTGGCCAAGAAGTTAACTAAGATTGAAATGAGAGGAGAATGTAAAAGAATAATCTGTCGAATAATAGGGAATAGACAGTTATGACGATTAGGGGCCTGAAATCCTAGCACGTTCCCTGCGGCAGTGATTTTCGATGACTTAATGTTACGTCGTATCGGCCCACCGGTGACCCGATGCTGCCTTTAGTTATTATCGGTTCGGGTCACCGGTGACCTGACGAATTTGACTTTGTTTACTCCCTAGTATTAAATCCTAAACAATGCAAGTGCACTTGTTGTGTGCGTTATTGTTGAGGAGACATTCCAGCGTATTTACCTGTGCGACAGTGTTCCGATTCAACAATTGCGTGAAACAGAAATGACCCCGGAAATAATTGGGTCACCGGTGGGCCGATCAAAACTAGCAGTATGCCTCGATCCTTCACTTCAATTGGAACACTATGTTGCCATTAGTTAACAGAAATTCGTAACTAGGACGTAGTTAGTTACTTCGCAATTATGGGAAATTCGCACCGACGGATAAGAGTAACATGTTTCGGGGCACATGGTGACCCGAACCGCACGGAACATGATATAGGCCCACCCCAGTGCTGTCCTAAGCCTCTTTCTTTTCCGTGCCACCGGTGTGTCAGAATGTTAAAGCTCCATACCTAAAAAAAGGACTTGAAATTGCTTGTAAATATTATATACGGAAGATAGTAAATATGTCAATAACTATTCCAATAACTCCAATAACCTCTATTGGCTTTCCTAAGAGCAATGTAGAAAGCAGATATCAGAAGGGTGGTACTCCTTAAACAACAATCTACTATCTGCGGGCAGCAACACTCTCTTCTTCATTCACCGTAACCGCGCTAAGCGATTCCCGCGTAAAAATATCGGTCAGACAACAATCGGAACTCAGGGTGACCCGAAGCGATATGAATGGAAGATGAAAAAAACTTCCTTCGGGTCACCGGTGGGCCGATCAAAACTAGCAGTATGCCTCGATCCTTTGCTTCAATTGGAACACTATGTTGCCATTAGTTAACGGAAATTCGTAACTAGGACGTAGTTACTTACTTCGCAATTCTGGGAAGTTCGCACCGACGGATAAGAGTAACATGTTTCGGGGCACATGGTGACCCGAACCGCACGGAACGTGCTAGGCCTAATCTCGTAGACACTAAAGGAAACAAAATGTAAGGACGTGAAACACGTTAGCAGCAACATTGTGTTCAGGTGTGATCTCTGTCTTCTCCTGTCAATTGCCTCCGCTAGATAGCTGGAAGGCATTACTGATGCAAGCACGAAACTTAACCCGTTAGCTATGGGTACACAACAGTTAGTAATGTATAACTCAATTTGAAATAGCACGGTACACTTGCTTCCAACATTTTATGTAACAGATTCCTCTCTCTCTCTCCGTTTCTATGAATCCAGAATAAATTCTGTCCAGTTACAAATGGAAAACATTATTCATACGTTAAATAGAAACCAATTCCATACATTCCTCGAAAAATAACTTTCTATATTTGAATGCCATAGCGTTACGCGTGGCCTTTTAAATAAAGGAAATTTCCCAGCATTGCAGCACTCAAAACTCAGAATTTTCCCGTGGGAAGCTGACCATCAATCACTCGACTAAAATTAAACCAGATCCTTTTTTTTTTTGCAACCTCGTAGAACAGCTGGGACTTTGCTGTGAAAGCAAATTCCCAAACCGTTTCCCTGGTCTCTTTTCAAACTGTGTATTTGCATTTCAGTACAATAAATATTCAACTGTAGTGGTAAAAAATCTCTTCTCCCTTTTCCATTTAACAAAAGACGCGTTTGTGACCAACTTCATGGAAGGACATTTTTTGCTGCGTTACATTCGTGTTTGTACATCCACTAGGAATTGTTGTACAATACAAAATTCATTAATAAGACACGAGCACACACTGAACACTCCCGAAGATTTTTAAGGTCACAATTTAATGTATTTCTTTGAACGAATAATACGCAGAAGAACATGATGCACAGCATGCTATTCCTAATTTAATAATGAGTATATTTAAAATGTTTCATCTATGATAACTCATAAAAATATGTCAGTGTAGCTGTTCATAAGTCACTGAAGTTGATAGTCTGTCTGCTGTCTGCAGCCCGGATTCTGATTGCATCCGCAGAAAGGACCACCAAAGGTACACCGTATTAGGAAAACTGCCGAAACCAATAAGGTATACAAGGTCTGGCGTGGAGTGAATTAGATTGCCAATGATTTCCTCACTAAGCCAGAAAGTGCTGTTACAGTATAGCATGTGATATAAATAGCAATTTTCGTGACACATAGAAGCATTATCCGTCCTTCAAATATCATTGCTTAGTACTACACATAGCTCAGCCACTTTCACATCGTCACGGACATAAATTAAACTTGTACTTCATTAAGTCAGGAGTAGTAGAGTAAAGACCAAAATAGAATAAACAACAAAGCTAGTATACATTATACAGACATTTGTATTAGGAAGTAAGGAATACAGATGCCAAAAACTTCTTCTGAAGGACATTATGCTTACAGAACAGGAGGTCTGGAAACGGTAGGACCACGTATCTAAACGAGGTAGTTTTAAAAGCATCAATATTGCCTCAAATTAAAACTTGTGTCTTCAAAGTGTCCTTTCTTTTTAACTAAATACTTCAACAAAACCTCCGTGGCTCAGACGGCGGCGCGTCGGCCTCTCACCACTGGATACCGTGGTTCATATCCCGGTCACTCCATGTGAGATTTGTGCTGGACAAAGCGGAGGCAGGACAGATTTTTCTCTGGGTACTCCTGTTTTCCCCCTTCATCTTTCCTTCCTGCAACACACTCCATTCTCAGTTCATAGCATCTATCAGTCATTAACAAATCACTTTGGGAATGGCGACCCCATCGCACTAATAGCATATATATGATTCATTCATTACATCCCCGACCCGGTGAATGACTGGAAAACAGGTTGTAGGTTTCCAAATACTTCAACAAGCTTAATAGAAAAAATATGTTCACATTGTGTAATTGAAGATAATAGGCATTGATAATAAAAGCGATACAATAATAAGAATAATCATAAATCTTAGGAAGTATTAGGAGAACCAGTAAAGTGGTCGCTTACCTGATAACCGATTTAGACAGTTATCAAGACGTTAAGACGTTCTCTGAGACAGGCTACGGTTGTGTTTATTTCGCCATCATATTCTCAGCTCACCCCGGTCGCATTTAAATTGTTAGCTTGCCTCTACGAATCACCTGGCTACTCGTCATGCGAAATGACGTAATTTATTCATGATCTTTCCATGGTCTATTGGTCCGCATTCTCCGGTGGATTTTCTTTTCAGGATATAAATCTGAACTCTGCATATCTACCGCCAGTCCGCGTAACAACCTGGTTGATGAGAGAAGCAGAAGATACTTATGAACTTGAGTATGTAGACCTTAATGTCACGACGGGTTCCAACCTACTTTCTGGTTGATCTCCAAAAGTGCTTCAAAACTGGAGGTGTGAGAAACATTGTGGTAGAATGCTGGGTCAAAATTTCCAAATTTGAAACATGAAAGGAATGAACTTGTCCTTTGGCAAAATACTTTTCTATTCTGGGGTGTCGGCCGTACTCTTTTAAATACCCGAAATTTAATTTTACTTCTTTCAAAAAATTTGTTGGATTTACTGCCGATTAATGGACTTGAGATATAGCCGTGGGAATGACTTACGTTCTTAATAGGTCACGAGGAAAAATTGGTATGTCTATTTGAAACTGTGCGTCGATGTGATGTGCCTTTTGTGTTCGGTGCTTTGAATTGAAACATTACTGATTTTATCCTGGTGGTGCTTTCGCATGCTCTGTGAATTAGTTCTGGTGCGCTGAACGTGCTAGGCGTCTAATTCATACATTACAGCTTGCCAAGGACTCTCAAGATCGATGACCTCACTCATTACGCACGCACGCTTGTTCCTAGCTTATGCGTCTAGGTCACAATCGAGGCTTGAACTTTTGACTTACCTCCTTGCAAATAGGAATGTTAATATGTGGCAAAGCTCAATTCAATCGTTTGATATAACATTTCATCTCTCCTTTAACTCTGTCAAAAATATAATAATTCCTGAAAAATTATGTTCGTCCTGGTATTAAAGGCCTCTATTAAGGTCAGGTTATATATTTGTATATTTTAATTATAGGCAGTGATTTTTTCTAGTAGTTTAACATCGCACTAACATATCGACCACTATTCCTAATTTCTTCATTACCAACGTTATGGATATTGGTTTCGTGAACGAATCGCATCCATGAAATTTAATTGTAATTTTTGTCTTAAATGGAGGATAATAATTGATTTCACACAAATCAACACTAAAATTAATGGTAAATCAATAAATACCATTATTACTAGAGAAATATAGATACATAGCTACGGCAGCTATTTCGCTGTAGAAACGACTCTCTTCTGTGGCATTCCGCTTCATTGTGTCGTCTTTTGTTTCCTTTCTGAGGTCCAGAGCTAGCACCGATGAATGGAATTGCTATGTCTGTGAAGTCTAAAAATCTTTGTCCATCATGACTAGCGCGGGCAGTTCAAACGATAAAATCGAGGTGAAAAGTATATCGTAAATAACACAAAAAATATTTTTGTTTACAGAAAAATAGCATGACCCTAGGACAAATAATTATATTAATTAATGAGCTGTTGGCACAAGTCCATAAACAAGTAACATCGAGCAAAGCAAAGCAAAACAAAGAAGTTCAAAGAAGTGAAGTGAGCAAAGACATACCGAAGCGCTGTGACGCAAGAGAATTCTTAGTCGTAATGTAGAAAAGTATGTATATAAAGGGTTATTCACCTAGCATGTTACACAGAAATAACTTCTAAATCATTAAAGATATCAGCATTCTGTTTTCATATTTGTATATGGTACCCAGGGCCTTGTAAAATAACGTGCTACTTAGTCTCATGGGGTGATTAATAACCGAGACATTGATACTAGCTCCATATTTTTAAATGGGACGGCACAAATTCATACAGCTAGCCTAAAAGATCAACTGCGTACAAGTTCAAATATGTAAGTATTTTCAAAATCGGACAATTACTTTTTGAGATATAAATAAGAACAACATGCGCGGTTTTGCTGCCGCATCAGACGGCGTGAAGTCGGGCAAGGACATATTGAGGCGCAAGCTACTTCTTGGCCTTGATTCCAGCCACAGAACGGATACCAGGCATGTACTGTAAACATAATGTGATGTACCGTAACATACCCTGGGTGTGCAATGTTATTGTATGACTGGCGAACACACAACGGGTAAGGTAGATTAGAGTTGTATTGTTTTGTTTTGACATGTAATAGGTTGCGCTTAATTCAGCGTTTTTTCTCGCGGATGGGAATGGGAAGGATTTGGAAAGGAAGTCGGCCGTGGCCTATCTCAAAGGTACCTATCCGGTATTTGCCTGGTGTTGAAGATGGGACACCATGAAAACCACTTTCAGGTTAAGCGAGGCAGGACTCGAACCTACTCTCTCCCGAATGCACGCTACTACAGTCGCGCTGGAGCTCTGCGGAGATTAATGCGTGCAAAATAAAACATAATAGTGTTGCTGTCATCTCTCCAAGATCAGCTCTGACTATTTGCTTTTCTAGAAGGAGGTCTTCCGGTGTTTTGTGTTATGTTTATTTCTCAACTCATAGGGTAGTATGAATTGTACACTAAAACCAGTGACAATTATACCTTTCGTTATGTCCCTTTAAGGCAAAGTACTTATTTTATTCCTTTTAAACACATCAACCCTTTCTGTCCTGTCATGTGTTCGTCTGTCATACCACTTTGCAAACCCATCACATGTGTACGAGATGCTTACATGTCTGGTATCCGTTCTGTGGCTGAACTCACTCCGAGGAAACTGCTTGCGCCTCAATATGTCCTTGCCTGACTTCACGCCGTCTAATGCGGCATGCAGAAACAGCACATGCTGATCTTACTTATATCTCAAAAAGTAATTGTCCGATTTTGAAAATACTTACATATTTGAACTTGTACGCAGATGAAATTTTAAATCAGCTGTATGAATTTGTGCCGTTCCATTTAAAAACATGGAGTTAGTATCCATATCTTGGTTGTTATCACTCCATGTGACTAAGGAGCACGTTATTTTACAAGACCCTGCGTACCATTTACGAATATGAAAGCAGAATTCTGATATCTTTAATGGTTTAGAAGTTATTTCCGTGTAGCATGCTAGGTGAATAACCCTGTATGTATATATGTACTAATAATTGTATTTATTAATTTACCGCTAATTTTACTCTTAATTTGTGTAAAAGCAATTATTACCTTCCATTTAAAACACAAATGATAACGAAATTTCTTGGATACGATTCGTTCACGTACCGAAAATACAAAAGTTGTCCTAGTTCCGAGAAGGTCGCCAGCTAATATAGCATCTGACTTTCATCATGTACGCATTCCTTCAGCACTGTCTTCTACAGCTCTCGGAAAATTGATCTGCAAGCAACTCGAACAATAGTAGGAAGAATATTCTCTGCAGTACCCCTTCCAATCTGGTTTCAAGAAATGACATAGTACAGGGACTGCACTGCTAAGAATTACAGACGACGTTAGACGAGCTACAGACGAGCGGAAAGTGACTATGCCTATTTTACTTGACTTCAGTGGCGCGTTTGACACTGTAAATACTGTCATATCATTAGCAAAACTTCAAATATTTAATCTGAGTCCCTCTGCTGGGAAATCCCATATAGATATTGACAACTTCCTAGTGGGCACAGTTATTAAAATATGGCTAAACGCAAGGTAAGCTTGCTATTTCACAAAGAAAAAGATTAAAATTTAGGAAAACCAAGTCGAACGGAACGAAAGGCTTATAGAATTCCAAGTTAAACACTCTCATGGTTTCGCGTGGTTTTAGGAAAGTACAAGGTAAACATAAATTAGCCCCACAATGCTGTGTAAAGGATGGTGAAACTTTGAGAATATTTCTCTTAATTCCAGCTGGAGAAAAGACAATAAAAAAACTAAAAGACAATAAAAAACTACCTACATTATGTGACAATAAACAATAAAGCACATAAAATTATATACTATTAAACATATCTCCCTCAAGCGGGACAGACACCCGTCGGCGATTACAAGTTGAGTCACTCTTATAACTGACGCACGGCACTTTATAGGTGTCTTGTGATTGAGCTAAGTAGGTGTCAACCTGACATTTTAGAGAGGATTGCCAACACCGAACACAAAAGTTATCTTGCTTGGAGTTTCAGATGAGCTACGATAGGTGGCACAGAAGCAAGATGCAAGAGGGGTTACATAAGTCCCAGGGGAGGGTAAATCTAATGTTACAATTAATTATTACAGTAATGATATACGTAAAAGAGAGTTAAAAAATTCGCAATGAGGGAAGAATACTACTAGAAAATATTGAGAGGTTAATTTTAATGGAGGATAACACGGACAAGTTTGACGGAAAATAAAAGAAATATGGGAGTACTAAAATAGATTGATGACAAGAGAAAATTACTGGGCACAATGGAAAAAGACGAAATTTAAAATTTGTAACACATGTTTTAAAGGATAAACTGTTTTAGAAATACAACATAGGGGAAAATATTCTCGGAAGGCAGGGGAAAGAATACTGTATCCAAGATCGTAAGTGTTTTCAGCCGTAAGCAGTAGGTCGTGAAGAAGGGGAAATCCGTATAACGCTATGGCTTTCATGGCAGCCTATAATAAATAATACTGGTGAGCACATAAAGTATTAACCCTAGAACTGCCAAACGTCGCGCTTGCGACTTAATAGTGTGTCACTACAATGCCAACGTCGCACGCGCGACGCATAGTACATGCATTCGCTTAATCAGTCATAACATCGTTTATCTTTCACTTACGCTATTTTAATAAGTAACACATTGAAGAGGAAGCTTCAAGTCTTCCATCACACATTCCTTACTAGCCGGAAATGACTCATTCAAGGTCAGGGTAGGTATAAATCAGGTACTATTTCATTATCCCCCTGTGATCTCAGTTGCTATGTAACTTCGCGCTCGCTCGCTGTTTCTGTTAGTTTCTGTGAATATATTTCGTTATCTTTCAACAGATAGAGTTTATTCTTAAATTGTTTCTTTTGAAACATGATGAGCTAAGTGATTCAAGTGATAGGCCTATTCACAATGTTCTTGAAATGATTTGGATGCTTCCTTTTCGAGCGATACATTTTCTTTAGGTGATGATTTTTCTGAGAGCAGAGAAGAATGTATTCCAGAATCTGAAGTTGAAAGTGATTCCGATGAAGAGAGCAGGCCAGCCGACGTTTCAATGAATGATACTGTTTCCGTAACACCAAAGAGCTGCAGGGTTTATACACCCGAAGCGGAGTTCGATGTTTCCGAAAAGTTCCGCGTGGCATTAGGATCTGTCCGCCCCGAAACAGTACACCTATTATGTATTTCTACTTGTTCTTTACGGATTTTATTTGGAAGCTCTTGGTGATAGAAAGTAATGACTATGCGGCGAAAAAAGGCTAAAAGACATTGTTGAGAAATGAAGGCCTTTTCTCGTATGCGAACCTGGTTTGATGTAATTGTCTCCGAAATTAAAAAGTAAATTGCCATTATAATAAATATAGGGCGCGCAGTGAATATTTTCATAAATTACAGCATTTCTGGAGGCCTATAAGGCTTGGCAGGAAAAGAAAACTCTCCGAGAACGACTCCCAGTAGTGCTCGGCGGCTGGCGGAACTGTGTGCAGCCCGGAAATTGTTATTCTTTCGTGATTTTATTTCTGTATTTACTTTTGAGAACTTAACATTTTTAAAAATTAGAAGCAATTTCGCGTGTTTTGTATATAGTGATTTTTTTTAAAAAATGAGTAGTTATTTACTACTAATGGTAAACTTGAAAATATGAAAAACTTTTTTTTTTTTAGTTTTCCAAATTTTTGATCGTCTGATACGCACCAGATAAGCAAGTGATTGATCTAATACTTATATAAGCATCTTAAATAAAGCTTTCTGAGTAATATGGTGTGCTGGATTGCTAACGTTTCTGTATCTAAACGTGCTTAAATTTGTTAAAAACATAAATGTGTAATACATGCGAAAATGGCCTGGCATTTAGGGAAGAACACCCGGCACTTCTAGGGTTAAAACCTGTTTCTATAAATAATATTTCAGTCTGCAAATATAATGAGGACCGTTTTTTTTCAAAACTCGCTCATTGCAAAAAAGTGGTGAATTGAGTTATATACGGGACGTGAATGTTAGGTCACTTGGCTTTCCTGTCCTTAAACTGGTTTTAGCAAAAATTGTTTATTGTCATCACAACAAGCCGCTAAATCTGGGTCGTTTTCCCAAAACTTGCTCATTACTACGATATGCGGTATACCAAAACTCGCTCATTGCAGCAAACGTCGCTAGACTGCTGGATATTTTGCTGACATATAAGATTCTATTGTTTTTTTAATGTATGAATACCGGGCGAGTTGGCCGTGCGTGTAGAGGCGCACGGCTGTGAGCTTGCATCCGGGAGATAGTAGGTTCGAATCCCACTATCGGCAGCCCTGAAAATGGTTTTCCGTGGTTTCCCATTTTCACGCCAGGCAAATGCTGGGGCTGTACCTTAATTACGGCCACGGCCGCTTTCTTCCAACTCCTAGGCCTTTCCTATCCCATCGTCGCCATAAGACCTATCTGTGTCGGTGCGACGTAAAGCAAATAGAAAAAAAATTAATGTATGAATGCTGGTATCCCTAGCAGCAATGTTTTGTTTTTAATTCCTCTACACTTTTCTGTCCATTGTGTTTGGTTGTGAACGGAGAACAAAGTATCTGTTGTGATATCTAGCTAGTGGTTGTGAATAACATAATGTTTGAAGAATATTCAGAGTCAGTAAAAACTGTTGAAAGAGGGAGGAAGAACAGAAGAAAGAACATTAAAGTTAAAACCAGGCGATACTGTGAGGAGAGTGCAGGGCCACTGGATGTCGCATGTGCACATTTATCGAAGGATTATGCCACAATCAGAGGACCAAAGGGATGTTATGCTGCAGACTTAACTTATGAAGAACTGGATGGTAAGTACAACTACTTTCACAGTCAAATTATCGCATTAAAATTAACTGTGGATGAACATATTATATTACTACCGGTGATTAATTCCACCATTCGTTACACATTTCAGATTTCCGAAAACACCTTTATATGAATGAATCTAAAGCTGATCAAGATGCTTATCTTCTCAAATTCATGGAGGTTAGAAAACCTGCATGAAGAAATAAGGACCCTGACGATGGCAGCAGATTCAACAGTGTATCCATTAAGTACTTAATTAGAAAGACAGATGGCAAGTTAGTGTATGTTTGCGCGCATTCATTTCATAACATCACAGGGGCATCACGTGATAGACTTGCACGCATTGCGCGGTTCTTTCTAATAACTGGAGAGAATCGTGGGGGTTCTCGTGTTACGGAAGAAGACAAGGAAACTAAGGACGCAGTTATTCATTACATTATGAAATATAAGTGTAGGCAAAGCCACTATAGTCGCAATAAGTGTACACGAGCGCATTGCCTCCGGACCTTAATATCAATAAAATGTACATTCAGTTCTGCAAAGAAAGAGCTTTAGAAGGGAAATCAAAATGTTCAATCTCAAAGTACAAGCAAATTTTCTACACGAAATTCAATTTAGGTTTTGGGAATCCACACTCAGATACATGTTCGACGTGTAAAGAACTTTTATTGATAATATACGATAAGATACGAAAAATGACGTTGTAAGGAACAAGGCTCGTATTGATTATAAATTACACAAAGTACGAGCTAACAAATTTTTTGCCATACTTAAAGAAAAGGATGATAGACATGTTGATGTTATATTTGCATGCAACAAAATCAATCCATTCCTAGAGTATCTATAGGAGAAGCATTTTACCTGAGACAAGCATGGTTATATTATCTATGTGTCATAACAAATGAAAAGCGACTGGACAAAAAGTAAATGTATCTTTCATACGTGGTTGGAGACAGAAGGGGGTCGTGGAGCGAATGAAATAGCTTCGGTTGTAAAAGACTATCTTGAGCACTTACAAAATAATCTTCGCAAGGAAGGGGCTAGATATAAAAAATTCAGGCTATTTTCAGACTCTTTTGTATCCCAAAATAAGAATAGTATTTTATTAACATCTGTGGCACGTTTCCTCGAAAAGTCTAAAGTTTTCACATCAGTTGAACATTATTTTCCCATTCGAGGTCATAGCTTTTTGCCGCCAGATCGAGTGTTCGGGAACGTAGAGAAAAAATACAGAGAGAAAGAAGAGGTTGTATCGCCTATGGAGTATCATGGTCTACTCAGTGAACACGGACAAGTGAGAATACCGCAAAGAAATTGTAACATATATGATCTGAAGGCAAAATCAAGAAAGATTTTGACAGGGAAACTACCTTTCAACATCACGAAAACCCGCATCATTCAATACAGGAAACATGAAAACTTCAAGATACAAGTCGCTGTTCGATAGACTACACATACAGTGGTGAATCAACCATTGTAGAAATACTCAATAAAAGAAAGATTTCCTTCAAAGAAATGGACTTGGCTCCAAAAATGGAAATAGTAAATCACGTTAGTAAGGAAAAGAGCCAGGATATGGCAAAATTAATGAAATTCATACAAATACCTGGGGAAGCTAAGGAGTTCTATGAAGCGGTTCCTAAGGGAAAACACACCAAGAACAAGCTGAATGTAAGTGTTATGATGGAGGATACAGAAGTTGGGGAAACTGATTGAGATAGAGATGTCTAGTCAATACAGAGATTCATTAATTTTATGTCTGTTAAATTTTGCAACACTGGTATAGTATATACTATTACCACTGCCATTCTTCATTTATAGTACTGTGATAATGTCTGTGTGTAAATTCTGATATTTTATGTTTTCAAATTTGTTTCATATATGCTGCGGAGGAAATTTTTACTCAATAGGATTATACAATGAGCGAGTTTTGAAGGAAACGAACATTTTCCCCTACCTTTTTTGTAAAAACTATTCATATTTGTGCTTTTGGCTATACTTGTATCAAATTGTAACTAAGAAATAAAATGTAATGTACTTTGTCAAATTATCCCTTTTACTCTATTGTCTAACCAGTTTTCTGTCTCTCCTGAAAAATTATGATTTTGCAAGGAGCGAGTTTTGAAAAAACAGTCCTCGTATATAACCGGGTGATTATCTTGCACTTACTCATTTTGTACGATATCATTGGAAAATATCAGAGTTTTGATTTCCTCTCCGTGGACTGTGATTTATTTTCCAAATTCCTCCTTGATTTCCTTTACCGCTTGTTCCATATACACTGGCAAAAAATATCCAAACAGCATGAAATAAGGAATATAGAATACGGAAATTTCGGCAATATATTTGTCAAGGTCACATATTTAATTCATTAAAGGTAAAACATTACAGGTTAATATTCGCGCGAGAAAATCCATCTCAAATGTGCCATGCTGGTCCATTAATAACCGGTGTAATAGCCTGACTTTTGAATGCAAACATGCAAGCGTGTATGCATCGTGTCGTACCGGTGCAAGAAGTAAGCTTGCGGGTTGGAGTTCCATGCCTGTTGCACTTAGTCGATCAATACAGGGACGGAAAATGCCGGATAACGATGGTGACGCTGGAGTTGCCGTCCAATATGTACTTTATTTGGAACAGATTGGGGGATCGAGCAGGCCAAGGCAACATGTCGACACTCTGTAGAGCACGTTGGGTTATAACAGCGGCATGGGGGCGTGCATTATCCCGTTGGAAAACACCCCGGAAGTGCTGTTCATCAATAGCAGCACAACACTTCGAATCACCAGACGGATGTACACGTCTGCAGTCAGGGTGCGTGGGATAATCACGAGAGTGCTGCTGCTATCATGTTAAATTGCTCCCCAGACCAGAACTCTCGATGTAGGTCCAGTGTGTCGACGCCGCAGACAGGTAGAATGCAGGCGTTTACCTGTCCTCCTTCTATCCAACACACGGCCATCACAGGCACCAAGGCAGAACCGGCTTTCATCTAAAAACATAACGGAACTCCACTCCATCCTCCTATGAGCTCTCGCTTGACACCACTGAAGTTGTAGACTCACGACCAGAATAATTTCGGGTGGAAAGGGAAACTGGTAACATTTGGACGCAGATTTTGACCATTCCTGAGGATGAAAAGGAGACAAGCGGGACAACATCACATATGTTCGTCTTTCAGGAGGTGTGGCTCGTGACGACACGCACTCACAAATCATTGGCATTTTCTCGGAAACTGAGCAAGTTGTCTCTAGGTTTAAAATACTGGACATATTGTTTTTTCCCTAATCAAGGAAAACAATTACATAACTGTAATTTCATTGTGAAAGTAAGGAGATAGACTGGCATTGGCCAGATCGAATGTTGCACACTCCTAGTTTGCCCAGTGAAACGTTTTACTTTAACTATGAGTAGGGAGCTGTAAGAGTTCCTCGTTGCTATGTATAGTACCATCATTTTCAATAAAGCCCTATCAGTGAACTATGTGAAGAGGGATATAAATTTCTAAGTTTTGCTATTCTCAGATTTCGGATTCCACTACGCGATTAGCTGCGATAGCAGATGTAGTTTCCATTCGCAATTGGTTCTTCACAATTGGCCTAATGTTAATCATTTACCGCTTACTGGCGACTCGGTCAATAAATAGCATTATACCAAGCGGAATTGGATGTAATTTTCCATCTGACTGACAAAGTCTTTCTAAAATAACACAGTAAGGTCCATTATCTTCTCAGCCGTATCGAATTGTTTTACTCATAATATTACGGCGAGATATTAAGTGATTAGTGGCAGACGGTTCTAAACTGTTGGGCATATTATTCGGATCGGAAGTGACAGTACTAATTGACAAATATGAGATGCCAGATGTAAATGTAGAATCTGCCGACAGTGGGGTTCGAACCTACTATCTCCCGAATACTGTATACTGGCCACACTTAAGCGACTGCAGCTATCGAGCTTGGGGAAATCGTTTCTATTGATGGTTAGATTCGCTATGGACTTCCGATTTGTAGTCCATACCGTACTTGAATTAGATGTGAACTATTCAGGCGTAAGTGTTGATATAGGCCTATTCAAACCTAGTCCGTATGTTGGTACCAAATGGAATGGCTTGGATATCAAATTGCAAATCGGAAGTGTTGTTGCTGTGGATGTTGCTGTTGTTGATATTTGTTATGTGGCGTTTGTGTATTCGTGGGATATAGCTGTGGATCACCGCAACAAACCTGAAAGGCCGTGTTTAAACTTGGCCTGTATCTAGAGGTTTGTTCATTGTTCTGCTGAAATGAGTTCACTAATGCACACTAATATCAGTGTGAAGATCACGTCCTGTTATTACGGAGTCTAACGCGAACACACACACACACACACACACACACACGCGGTCAGAGGTTACAATAAACCTCACTAAACCGCATCAAACTGATTGCTCGAATGCCTTAACTTCTGACATGTTTATTTGTAAAGATAATAAAGCTAAGGTCATTGTTAGATAGTTTCAGTGCCGGGCTGAGTGGCTCAGACGGTTAAGGCGCTGGCCTTCTAACTCCAACTTGGCAGGTTCGATCCTGGCTCAGTCCGGTGGACCGAGCTCGATAGCTGCAGTCGCTTAAGTGCGGTCAGTATCCAGTAATCGGGAGATAGTGGGCTTGAGTCCCACTCTCGGCAGCCTTGAAGATGGTTTTTCGTGGTTACCCATTTTCACACCAGGCAAATGCCGGGGCTGTACCATAATTAAGGTCACGGCCGCTTCTTTTCAACTCCTAGGCCTTTCTATCTCATCGTCGCCATAAAACCTATCTGTGTCAGTGCGACGTAAAGCAAATAGCAAAAAAAAAAAAAAAAAAGATAAAAAAGCAGTCCGGTGGTATTTGAAGGCGCTCAAATACGACAGCCCTGTGTCACTGGCACGTTAAAGAACTCCTGCGGGACTAAATTCCGGCACCTTGGCGTCTCCGAAGACCTTAAAAAGTAGTTAGTGGGACGTAAAGCAAATAACATTATTAATATTTTCAGTTATGTTCTTTATACAGAAGATAAGAAATTATCTAGGTTATCTTAGGATTCTTCATGCAAGAATGAAAGTATTTTTGTCTTATGTTTTAATGTGTCCTTTCTAGTGGAATTAGGCTATTTAGCCTAAAACACACGAGTAATATGCATAAACTAGTGGCACTTCCTGTAATGAGTGGTGTGGTCGACCAAGAGTCAACCCATGGGTTCTGAATGATGCAGTGCAATGGAATTATAAAGCTTTTTGTTCATTTATGCGTTACTGTAATACGTATAGAGAGAGATTAAAGAAAATTATTTTTTTTAAATTTGTCTCCGTAACTGACCTAATGTCCTATACAGTGCTTTTGCCTACGGTATTACGGAAGTATGCACATTCCTTGCGGTGACCCTATCACCTGCATTCCACATAAATCTTCTCCAACGTGAGCAAGGTACGTGAAGAATGTGCTACTAACGACCGCATGGAATGAGGACGGCAAAGTGTGGCAAAATTCTTATCATTGTGACGATATTACCTCTACATAGCCCAATGTACACAATATAATTATGTAAATTCTTGCGTAGCGTCACCTCCGCATTTCCCGTCCTATGCGGTAATACCGTAAGCATAGCCGTAAATCTGCATCTTTCCCCTCTTCAATGAGTGAAACTTCCACGGGAATAAAATGTCGTCACCGTTAATATTATTCCATAATCAACGGTTCAAGATATTTATGACATGTTGTATATTCCTCGTGTAGTTCTGAATAAATACACTATCTGAATCTTTAGCGGAGTGTTTGAATGAAATTAATTATGATATATTTTACCATCTCATTAATTAGAAAATATTTACTTATTTATGGTTGTAATTATAGTTTTAGTCTAATCAGCAAGTATCTAACATTCAATGCTAGTCCATTTTCTGTATGAAGCCACTTATAATTTTTTATTCATGTATTTATTTCAAGAGAGGCACCTGAGCCAATGCTCATAACGGTGGAGTACAATCGATTACATTGGCAACAGAGATAAAATTTGAGAACATCAGATTCTAGGAAAAAAGTATAATACACTGTACAATGAATTATAATATTAAGGTATCATAGTCATGGAAACCAGATATGAACGGCACGTACATTGTATACTACTCTATAGGCTTGACATTTTTACTTTTAGAAAATTAAGAAGCTTGGTTTTAAAGATTGGTAATTTAGTGGCTTATCGAATATGCTCAGGAAAGCTATAGAAAAACTTTACGGAGTAATGTCATAAAGAATTAGTGTCATTCTTAGTACACTTTTATGATTCACAGTGAATTTTAGTACATCCTCTTGTACTGTATGAATGCATATCAGAATTCAAGTTGCAAAGTGCGTTGGAATTAGCATGTCCATTTTTTAATTTATACAACACAATAACTGAAGGTGTTTTACGAAGACCATCTAGTGACAGCACATAACAGTACTGGTAGACCTGTATGGTTGGTGTTAAGATGGGTAAGTTGAAGAGTATTTTCCCCTACAAGAGACTGATCTTCTCCAAATGTTCTTCTCTGCAATATGCCCACCTCATCGGACGGATCTAAATATAATTTATTGGTGATTTCCCCTTTGGTCTCACTATACGTGATTTGCTCTATCCTGAGTCAGTTCACCATTATATATCAGCTGTCATGATACATCACTGCTAAAGGGTCCGGCTCAATGGCTAAGTAGTTAGAATGCTGCCATTTGGTCAAAGGGGGTCCCGGGTCCAATTCTCGGCAAGGTCGGGAGTTTTAAGCATCATTGTTTAATTCCGCTGGCACCGGGGCTGGGTATATGTATCATCTTCATCATCATTTCATCCTCATTACGACGCGCTGGTCGCCTACGGTTGTCAAACCGAAAGTCCTGTATCTGGTGAGCCGAAAGTGTCCTCGGAAACTCCCAGCACTGAAAAATCATACGCCATTTAATTTCACTGGTAAAGTGTTTAACTAATTACACCAAGTTCGCTGAATGAGGTAAGTCAATATTTGAAGAGCAGTCATAAATATTGACACTCTACGCCCTTGTTGTTGGCATGTTTCAAATCTGTGATGGAACTCTCAGAGTTAGCTGACAAAACTAAATCAACTCAGACGTACGAACCGTCCAATAGCATTCCACTTCCATTTTTAGACAGCAGAATACTCGGACTGTCGAACCTGTTAAACGAGCCGCCTAGGTAACACCACTTGAGAAGATTATCAAGTCAATATCTGAGTTCATATGATTATTGCAATCACCATTATTATCAGAGTTCACATCGTGACTGTCGCTTGATCACAAAAAACCGTGATGTTGACAGGCCATGATGCTCTTTAGGTATTTTAAATTGAAGTAAATTGCACTGCCAGTGACGGATATTAATTATTTAATGTTTAATAATGTAAAAACGTACCATCTAATTCGTTATTTTGTACAAATTCAATTAAAGCTTAAGAAAACCTAAATAGAGTGTATTTTGATTCAACACCGCAAGGAACTATATTTATTAAGTATTTGGAAGTTTTATATAGACTTACATCTCATGAATAAGAGTTACATTTTCCTAGTTTTATACGGCATGTTAATGGAATCAGAACAGGTATTATAGTACTTCATTAGAACCAATATTGAGTGTAGTTGAAGACAAGACAGGAGTTGTACTTCGTCTTCTATGGATCTGCGTACTATTGAGAAGTATACATACATCTGTCCAAAACACTGGACTGGAGAGATTTTTATACAAATTTGAATGTTTTACTGGTTATTAATTCATTTTGACAGAGAAGGACAAATTTAGAAATTACCTCCATTTAAAAACGAATCGTATGTCGGGATTAAAGGTGGTAAACCTATTTCTGGAATAAAACACTTCAATTCTAAAGCTGAGCCTGTCAGAATTTCTGCGTGAATGATTTGTCTAGGTTCATTACACTCAATATTGTTCCATTGCACAAATCAGCTCAACTTACTTAATTAACATCATCGCAATTTAAGGAGTCAGTGTTAATGTGCGTTATTCGATCATCTATCAAACTATTCAGAACCTGTTGGTCGATGACGTTAACTTGTTCGTTTCTTGGGCACAAAATTGCTAATTTGGAGAACGTTGTGCTCTTATTAGGATGAAGAAAAGAACCAAATGAATCTCGTACAATATTTTTTTTATCTGATTTTTTCAATTACAATAAGACCATTTGGCATAGCGTTTCGTTTTAGAGTGTTAGAAGCTATTGACTGAATTTAAATCTTAATTTTGGGCCATAAAGTAGAATATTTTAAACTTGGCATGACAACAACTGCTCTCTGATAATGAGGAATTAGAACCAGGCACTGTCGGTTTCTGCACCAAGCATGATACATTTTTTAGCGATGGGTGATTTGGTGTTCATTATAAGTAGCTGATCTACTGCTGAAGTAGCTTGATGGGGAACCATGGTTGCCTCATCCCATATAATTAACTTAACCTGTTTCATTTCCTCTGAGTCTTCTGATATCATTCCTACGTTAGGTGTACTGTACATGTCTGCGAAATTAGATTAATTATTCTCTCCCTGTCCTGTGACTTTACTCTGTTCATCCTTGCCCAAACGTATCATTTTAGGTTCAGTTGTTTGTCTTTGTAACTACATATTTTATCTTTGCTATATTTGCCTTTGGTTACTCGTTTTGTCTTCCTCATTTGTCAGCCCATTTACAATTTGTTGATTTGACATTTAACATCTATCATTATTGACCTAACTATACACCATCATCACGCCAACAAGAAGAGCTCGACTACCATAATTTATGGAATTATCACATGTGTTTAAAATCTTTATGTTCATTTTAATATAACCAAATATTTGTGATCCACAGCATTCTCCAAAATAAAACATGCATTTTAATTGACGTATTCGGTAATCCGAAATTTTTAAACGTCTTTTTGTCCTTGTCTATTTTAATTATTCTTACAATTATTCGGCTGATGATATCCACAAGAATGATGAAACATGTACCGGTACTTGTTAATTGTTAATTTTAAAAAATATTTTAGTGTTGTAAAGGTGGAACCTTTGACTGTACCTTTCGAAAAAGTATACAAACGACAATACGGGCTTTGCAATGAAATTTATTTTATACTGTATAGAGTAGTAAATAAGTTACAACAGGTTTGTGAGCGACTGGAAAAAAAAACCTCGACAATACTGTGAGATTAACATTAGAGTAGATCATGATAGTCAACTGGATAAAAGTCAGGTTGTAAGTTTCACTATGAGTGAAAAGTCCTCACGGTTTTAATTACTGTGTTGATATGGTAAAGGTAGCTCAAGGGTACCACTGCAAGCACTTACATATATATTTTCTGAATCTGCTATACGTCGCAGCGACACAGGCAGGTCTTATGGCGACGATGAGATAGGAAAGGTCTAGGACTGGGAAGGAAGCGGCCGCTGCAATAGTTACGGTATAGCCCCAGCATTTTACTGGTGTTAAAATAAGAAACCACGGAAAACCATCTTGAGTACTGCCGTCGGTAAGGTTCTAACCCACTATATCCCGAATGCTTAGATAGCAATAAAAGGAAAGATCTTCATTTTGGGAAATCCCATTAATGAGGTTGTAAATAAAGGTTACAAATCTTATGAGAGTATTTAGGGGTTGTAGGAGGATTATGAAACAGAGGACGTATAAGTTTCATGTACGAAGATCACAATTTGAGTACGGTTCCAGTACATGACACTCACAGCAAGATACTTGATACGAGAACAGAAACGTTTCCATAGGAATGCAGAACGATTCTTTCTGGGTTACTTTCGGCAAAAGGGTGGTGTTACAGAAATATTGCAAACTTTGGGCTGGGAAGTTTTGGGAGAAAGGAGACGAGACGCTCGACTAAACGGTATGTTCCGAGCTATCGGTGAAGAGATGACCTGGAATGACATCTGTAGACAAATACGACTGGGTGGAGCTTATAAAGCTAGAAAATATAATATGAAGATAAAGTTGGAATTCAAGATGACAAATTGGGACAAAATATGCCGACTTCTTGGCTGAATGGTCAGCATTGCGGCCTTCGGTTCAGAGGGTCCTGAGTTCGATTCTCGGCCTGGTCGGGGATTTTAATCGCGTCTGATCAATTCTTCTGGATCGGGGACTGGGTGTTTGTGTTTGTCCCAACACTCTCCTACTCATATTCACACAACACAACACACTACAAACCATCACAGAAACACGCAATAGTGATTACATCCCTCCAGGTAGGGTTGGAATCAGGAAGCGCATCCGGCTGTAAAACGAGATAAATACCCACGTGCGACACAGTTCGCACCCGCGACCCCGGAGGTGTGGGAAAAAGCTGTACGAAAAGAAAAAAGAAGAAATTGGGACAAAATATAAATGTTCATTTATGAGAAGACAACTAGGGTGAGCAGTGATCGAACCTGTCAAATTGAGATCAGAAGGGCTGCGGTTTAACATCTGAGCTTCTCAGACGAGGAAGGGTAAGTTCACTTTCTAACCCATGATCGCATAAAAGTACATTTGCTAAAAATGGAGTAATATTATATTAAGTCTCCTCTAGTACGTACTCCGGTAGTTTTGTGGAAGTTGTAACAATCACAAGACTTCAAAAAATCCCTTTATGATACTACAAATACTTTTCAAGGAATATAGTACAGGCTAGTGGCTCGTTAATAAAACAGAACAATCTATTGAGAAAAATGAAATGAAATGGCATATGGCTTTTAGTGCAGGGAGTGTCCGAGGAAATTTCGCCCCGCCAGGAGCAGGTCTTTCGATTTGACGCCTGTAGGCTACCTGCACATCGTGATGAGGATGAAATGATGATGAAGACGACACATAAATCCAGCCCCCGTGCCAGCGAAATTAATCAATGATAGTTAAATTTCCCCAACCTGCCGAGAATTGAATCCCGGACCCCTGTGACCAAAGGCCAGCACGCTAACCATTTAACCATGGAGCCGGACAGTGCAATTTACTGTAATCACTTAACGAATAAAGATACGCTAAGGGGAACTTCCACTTCGACAAAGCAAACATGTACTATGTGGGCGTTATTGAAGCAGAACATGATGTACTCTCGTCTAGATCCCTGACCTTGTTTTTGTTTACTAACACTGCCCTCAGCTATGACCACAGCCAATACCTTAACCTTATTACACACGAGTTGGATTTCATACTGTCATAAAGATTTCATCCTTGATATAGTACACGGAACGAAGACGGGGGTAACCTTTCATGGACAATCTGATGATAACGTAATGTGATGGAAACCAAAGCTCACCACCGGCAAGTGAGCTGGACGGCATAGCAGTGGTCAAGCGATCATCTTCTGAGCTCAGTGTTGAGCAACCCATCTTTGCATTGTCGACTGATGTTTGAAATTGTCTATATGTGACAGCATTTTAGAGGAAGTTAAGCACCTAGCATTATAATTACTATTATTATTCAGGTCCTTGGCTAAATGGTGAGCGTTGTGGTTTTCTGTTCGGAGGGCCATGTTCGATTACCAGCCGAGTCGGTTCTTTCTTATCCAAATTCGGTTAACTCCTTTGACTCGGAGGCTAAGTTTTTGTCTCAACACACAATGCGTCATACACTCAAAAAACCACAAAATTCCTAACCACCCTCTGCATACTGCGTAATAATAATAATAATAATAATAATAATAATAATAATAATAATAATAATAATAATAATAATAATAATAATATCCAGGAACGCGAAGTTTAGACATGGCAACACAGTTATCAAACCTGAAGCACTATACGCCTTGGAAACCTGGATCATTGGAGGCAGATCAGTTATTAAAGAAAAGTTTTCAGAAAAATCTTTGGTCCAGACTACTCAGAGAGAATCTGGATGAAACGGAAGTCTCAGGAGCTTTATTGCCATTCTAAAAGGATCAGCGACACCATTAGGAAAAGGTGATTAAAGTTCTATGGCCACACATTCAGAATGAACAATGGCAGGCTCACCAAAAGGATTCTCAACCTTACTAAGTGAAATAGAAAAAAGAAAAAAGATTCTCAAGAAATTGGCATCCCACAGGAAGTTAACCAAGACCGACCCCATTCCAAAAGTCAGTTAACAAGCATAATTTTGC
The DNA here is from genome assembly GCF_040414725.1 of Anabrus simplex. Classification (NCBI taxonomy): domain Eukaryota; kingdom Metazoa; phylum Arthropoda; class Insecta; order Orthoptera; family Tettigoniidae; genus Anabrus; species Anabrus simplex. The sequence goes on along the minus strand of NC_090269.1, from coordinate 88,942,382 downwards.
TGAGAAAAAGAATACCAAGACGAACAAATCACGGACTAAAGAACGGAGGAAAAATTTCAGTGCTCAGATGAAGAGATTTTGTGAGGAAAAACATTAACGGCTAAATAACTTCTGCCGCACTCCACAATGGGCATAACACTATAAAAATAATAATAATAATAATAATAATAATAATAATAATAATAATAATAATAATTTTTCCGGGAGGTACACCTCAACCCCGTGCATTTAAACGAAGCGCCTTCAAGAACGCTATCTATCACAAAAAAATTGAAACAACTAGTGCAAAAAGTTGGGACTTTTCTCCATAGATGTCTCTATTTAAGAACTGATGTCATGCACTCTGGTGCGAAGTGGAATAACTAGAAACTGCATTGACTTCCTGCGTTATTGATACTTCATGGTTTGCAACACTTCTTACTGATCCCGCCAATTTTGGATTCGGGCCAATCACAAATTTTATGTAATTAATTTTCAGCCAATCATAGGCTTCTTGTAACTTTTCGACTGTCCAATAAAAATGAGAGGGTGTGTCTGGTTTTAGTCCAGAGCCTTCTCGAACCTTCCTCTCGGATATAAAAGCTGACGCCTTTTCGAGCTAACTTGTCGTATTGATTGTCGTGCTAGTGAGTGTGTGTCTTAAGAGAGGTGGCGGGGGCCTCATCCATCATCGAGCAGAACATCAGCTAAGGCAATGGCCACCATTTTTTCTATCTCTGTAGTTATCTTCGCAAGCTGATTCGAGGGGAAGGTTCCTGTCTTTAACTATGTAACAGTCAATTCTCTAAAATGTAAACGTTTCTTTCTTCTCGTGTAAAAGTCCAAGTAAGTCAAAGGTACTTAACTAAAAACCGGGGGTAAAGAGTGCGTTACCCTCTCGAATTCCCCTTTCAATTAATCTTGAGGTGACTATGATTTTGAAACCGTTTTCGCTTGTAAATTGTAACTTAACTTGTCCATCTAGTCGCCTCAGTAGTTTAGGATTAGCCTCTGCATCGTCGCGCCACAAGCCCAAGTAGGGTTTTAACCTCTTGATTTCTAGGAGCGCAAATGTCTGCCTCCATACATTTTGTTTTTGGGGCCAGTAATTGAACGTGTTGATTTCCATAAATGCCCAGTACAATGGGTACTAGATACCCCTGTGTAACCTTAAAAAGCAATTTATATTTTATTGTAAATTGTAGGTTGTGCCTAGAGAGGTCTGAGAGTGTAATTTTATTGAGAAAAGACGCTCTAGTCTCTAGTTTAAAAGGTAAAAGTTGCCTTGAGTAGGCGGCTAGGGTTTGGGAGTGCAGTCTCCTTGGTTGAATTACAGAGCATAAAGACTCTTTTGTAATGTAATAGATTTTTGTGTGATATTGGAGGGTGTCTTTGGAAGGCCATATCTTGTAACCTTTGGAGCTAAGTGCTCATTTAAATTGTGATTTAGGATTTCCTTTGAAAGAAATGGGGAGATTCGTCTCCTTGCCTATCTAACTAAACGCAACCTTAGAGATGATGGAACCGTTGTAAATTATGAGCTGGAAGCTCAAATCGTAACTTACCAATTCCTGGTTTTTCTGCTTTTATGTTTTGTACAAACCTACCTCTGTACCTGAAATCTTGTTGTCTGTTAAAATTTAAATATCTGAAAAGAAATAAAAATTGTATTTAATGTTTTATGTGAGTGTTCTGACTGTCAAAGATAGAGCCGTTCAAGCTCGTACCTTCTTTCCCCTGTGAGTTCCACAGAATACCCAGGAATAATAATAATAGTAATAGTAATAATAATAATAATAATAATAATAATAATAATAATAATAATAATAATAATAATAATAATCATAATAATAATAATAATAGTACCAAGGGTACACCTTCCCCGGCTACTTAAAATGTGCGTTTTCCCTACGCCCATTTATGTCAGTGAACACGAATTTTTAAAATCTTCCAAAAACTTTCCACTTCTACCATCCATTTTTAGTGACATCTTATGGCTAGACATAAAGTAATAGCTTAGTAAATTTTGTTTTTGTTATTTGTAAACCTATTTTCTGGGGATTGTATATTTTTAAATGTACCGAAGTTGTCAACCCTTCAGCTGGTTCCTGCCCTATTGTAACCTTTTTTTTTTGCTAGGGGCTTTACGTCGCGCCGACACAGATAGGTCGTATGGCGACGATGGGATAGGAAAGGCTTAGGAGTTGGAAGGAAGCGGCCGTGGCCTTAATTAAGGTACAACCCCAGCATTTGCCTGGTGTGAAAATGGGAAACCACGGAAAACCATTTTCAGGGCTGCCGATAGTGGGATTCGAACCTACTATCTCCCGGATGCAAGCTCACAGCCGCGCGGCTCTACGCGCACGGCCAACTCGCCCGGTCCTATTGTAATCAACCCATCACATGCTAGTAACTATGTTCTCTAGCCAGTCAAATCCGGTGGTGTGTATGTAAATTCAGCCTATCAGCATATTGTATTTTAATTTAGTCTGGAACTTTCCCCTACGGAACTATGTAATGAGGGAACTTTAGGGCCGACTTGTCTGATTTGCTCCAGTGTTTGAGAGTGCGACTTGACGGACGCCAGGGGGCGCTAGATAGACAGAGGAGGGGCCGGATTGAAGAAGTAATGGCAGAATTTACCTAACATGTGATCGTGCCTGTGGGTAGTTCGAGGAGAAGTTTGCAGGCGTTTTCTTAATTTCTAACATGCAATTTTGTGTCTTTGGAGTTGAAATGTAGGACCTTCTGCGCATTCTTGGGACTCTCTTGCTATTCCCTACTGGGAAATATGTAATGTAAGAGAGCTTTAGTGGCAACCGTCAGCTGTCTCTCATTCAACTTTTGAGTTGGGTGACTGAAGTTTTCAACCACTAAATTTTGTAAATATTGTCTCGACTTTTAAATTTTCCACATTTACTCACCCTTTTTAGTAAGAGATTAGCCTCCATGGCATTGAGCCTTAATCCTACTTAGGTTCCCGTCTATCGAAATTTCTTTAACGAGTGCTGGTGTTTGGTCTCCTTGACTTTTGTTAATGACCAGTTATGTGTAATCTTTACTTTTTATTCTTAAGACCTTGTAGTATGGGAATTATGCCCCTGTTTATTCTCTATATTACTTAGGGTAACAGTGTGTTAGTTTTGGTTCCCTCTGGGAACAGTAAGTAAACTTATTGTGGAACCTTGCAATAGATGAGCGTACTATGGGGCAATCGCGTATGAACACTTTGAAGTGGGGTCACTCTATGGCTTTCCCTGTGTAATAAAGTGTTCCAATATCAACTGACTGCATGTCCGAGGCTAGACTCCTATATTTTGGAGCTGAAACTCTTATAAAGTGTACCTGTTCGGAACAAATATGCTCTTTCATAATGCTGTACCGGTCATGAGTAATTATGCTCTTTCGTATGTAATATAACGTCTGGGAGTTTCTCCCAAGTTATTTTGTATCTGATTTAGAACTTCTGAGTCCAAGGCATGGTTAGGGCTGACGAGCTTGTTGTTAGTATTTTCAACTCTTCTTTGTTATAATATTAATTCCTCTCTCTCAATTTTCAGAAAGGAAAGAAATAACATCTCCAAATTTGCTTTAATTAATCCCTTGACCAACCATTCGACCCAGGCTCTTACTATTCCTCTGTGAGCCATGGAATTTTAAATAATAATAATAATAATAATAATAATAATAATAATAATAATAATATGATGCAGATCGTGCACAGAACAAATTATTAAGCTCAAAACCATCCTACGAATTCGTAAAAGCAGGCAGTCGGTGATTACCTTTGTGGACTTCAAAAAGGTATATGACTCTATAGACAAACCGACATTTTTCCGTGTGCTGGAATAATTCAAAGTAGACAGGGAAACAAGAGAATTAATCATGAAAACAGTAACAGGCACCACTTCCATGGTTAAATTCTTAGGAGATGGATTGTCTCCTTTATTGTTTAATCTTGCTTTGGAAAAAGTGGTTAGGACTACGGAAAAAGGAGTTAAAGGAATAACACTCGACAGATTACGTGGAAACGAAACTAATGTACAGTGTTTGGCCTTCGCTGACGACTTAGCAGTGCTGTCCAATAATAGCCAGGAAGCGATTGCATCCGTTGAAAACTCCATGGAATGTCATCCAGAACAGGACTCCAGGTCTCATATTAGAAAACTCACTACATGGAAGGATCTCTCCGGTATCTGGATCGATAACCAATGAAACCCAACATGGCGAAATATCCAAAGTGTCTAAATTCAAATACCTGGGAGAAGTAACCCTACAGTATTCAGTCTTGAAGCAAACTAAGAAAGGGTTTCTAAGCTAGAAAGAGCATACAGACTCACTTGGATTAGATGTATTAAAAAATCTATATTCTGAAATGCAGAGTTAAGACATTACAACACTGTAATTAAGCCTGAAGAGCTATATGCATCTGAAACACTGATCATTGGGGGCAGATCAGTGATTAAAGATGTAGAAAAAGCAAGATAGAAAAATCTTGGGGAACATTTTTTGATCAGACTGTACAGGGGGAATTTGGATTAAAAGGAAATCTTGTGACCTTTACCAACACTTAGAGGAAATCTCAAACACATTTAGGAAAATATGTTTGAAATTTGATGGATATATTCTCAGAGTTTGAACAAAAAATTCTGAATCTTTCCCTACCAGTGAAAGTAAAAACAATTGGCTGCTCGAAGTTGGAAAAGACCTTCAGAAAATAGGCATCACAGATGATATTGTGATAGACAGATTTATGTTCAGAAAATTAGTCGACAATCACCGCTTTAAACGTCATCAAAGCACTATCACCAACGAAACCTGGTCAGAAGACCGCAGGAGAAGCCATAGCGAGAATATGAAGATATTTTGGGAGAAGAAAGGGGCAACGACATCGGCTAAGTTCAGTCGCGCTCCTTTGTTGGGCATAACAAAGAAAGATCAGTGATTAAAGATGGCACATAAAAGAACTCCTGAACGACTAAATTCCGGCTCTCCTGCGTCTCCGAAAACCGTAAATATAGTTACTGGGAAGTAAACCAAATAACAGTAGTAGTAGTAGTAGTAGTAGTAGTAGTAGTAGTAGTAGTAGTAGTAGTAGTAGTAGTAGTAGTAGTAGTAGTAGTAGTAGTAGTAGTAGTAGTAGTAGTAGTAGTAGTAGTAGTAGTAGTAGTAGTAGTAGTAGTAGTAGTAGTAGTAGTAGTAGTAGTAGTAGTAGTAGTAGTAGTAGTAGTAGTAGTAGTAGTAGTAGTAGTAGTAGTAGTAGTAGTAGTAGTAGTAGTAGTAGTAGTAGTAGTAGTAGTAGTAGTAGTAGTAGTAGTAGTAGTAGTAGTAGTAGTAGTAGTAGTAGTAGTAGTAGTAGTAGTAGTAGTAGTAGTAGTAGTAGTAGTAGTAGTAGTAGTAGTAGTAGTAGTAGTAGTAGTAGTAGTAGTAGTAGTAGTAGTAGTAGTAGTAGTAGTAGTAGTAGTAGTAGTAGTAGTAGTAGTAGTAGTAGTAGTAGTAGTAGTAGTAGTAGTAGTAGTAGTAGTAGTAGTAGTAGTAGTAGTAGTAGTAGTAGTAGTCTGAAATGTTACAGTCTACAAATATTACTGAGTCAACAAATACAGGTATATTACTATAATGACTGCAGGTGTAGGGAGTATGAATCGGTTGAGAGATCGATTTTTCACTTCAAAAGTAATAATCACACCATTACACTTTATCTTAACGCGTACGCTTTTAAGCTTTTATACTGCTGGAATGACTGTGGCAGATGTAGTATGGAGCCCTTTTATCTGTGAGAGATATAAGCAGATAGCGGTCGATGGCGCTCTGGGAAAAGTGAAATGAATCAAAGCCTAAAGCATCAAAATAACATAGAATGGTGGTACACAAATGGGTGACACGTTCATGTACGAAACAAATTTAATTCAGTGTCACCTTCGCTGATATATACTTCCATAAAATGCCGGAGATTATGTATAGTTGGAAGATACCTGATAAAGACTCCTGATTTTCGTCGGAGCACGGCACAGAAATGTTTCAACGTGTTTCACTTTCATTGTATTCTCTTAGCAGGATGAGAGGCTTCTTACCAGAAAACACTAGTTAATTATTTCGCACTACCAGGTGGCTCTCGAACGCCGTACTTTCTACTTATAAATGCCCCGCATGCACAAATGTTGAATGGGATGTCTACCAACTGATTTTCACAGGGGAACTACTGCCAGCGGACAGGTTACTTCAGAATATGAAGAGATAAGAAACTGAGTGTTGCTCGCAGCATGTTACTCAGCGCTACCGGTCAAATGCACCCCTTGCATTATTAAACATCGTTTTCGACCGCATAGTTCTAGGCTGACATAGATGTTGATTCCCATAGGGAATCTGAAATATTTGTCCCGAATGGGTATATTTATAATACCAATATAAATGGTCCGTTATTGGACATTGTAAATTTTCCAGCTAACTCATTCCTGGTTGCCAGCGTTTCGCTCTCGTGTGCTAAGTTGGGCTCACCAGTTGGTACCTAGCACACCTACCAAGACGCTAGCTAGTGCATTCCGTGGAGGCCACTGCGTAGGCTACTTGGAGCCACCGGCAGTGCCGATGCACTATGAGAGACTTTGTCTGTCTACCAAAAATTGATGCCTGCTTGACTATCAGATGACATAGATGTTGATTCTCATAGGGAATCTGAAATATTTGTCCTGAATGAGTAAATTTATAATACCAATATAAATGGCCCGTTGTTGGACATTAACAATTTTCCAGCTAACTCATTCCTGGTTGCCAGCGTTTCGCCCTCGTGTGCTGGTCGGAATGCAACAGAAGCTCCAAACAGACGTACGCCTTCTACACACATATTTCGCCGAACAGTATTAGTTTTTGTTCCATACAATCAATTCTTTTATCGAGTTGAGTGTCTACACGTGTATAAATTAATAAGTTGTTAGATGTCATCTACTGCATTTTTGGCGTGTCTACAAACAGTAGCGGCGATTAGGGGGTGGGGTGAGGAGGGACAGTCGCTTCCACCCCCCACTTTGTAGAGTAAATATTACATTTTATTCAACTTTAGCCAGCTGGAACTAGGAATTATTTTTAAAAAGCTATTTGTGCAACCCTTGTTGTCTTATATAATAAATCTTTCCTTTATTGTACAGCGCTACGGCAAGTAGTGGAGACGTTGCATGTGCTGTAAGGAAGGGTAGTAGAGGTACATATTGTTTTGCCGAGGTCGTGGCCACTAAGTTATAATTCACCCGCATGCCGCGCGCATTCGTCAGTCTGGCAGTCTCTTTATTGTCTGTTAGTTTCTTAGTGTGTATTCAAATACTAAAGGATTTTTAATTGCATAACCATGCCGTACAAATATGTAATTGTACGTGGCGAGCTGGCCGTGGGGTTACGGGCGCGCAGCTGTGAGCTTGCACTCGGGAGATAGTGGTTTCGAATCCCACTGTCGACGGCCCTGAATATGGTATTCCGTGGTTTCCCATTTTCATGCCAGGCAAATGCTGAGGCTGTACCTTAATTAAGACCACGGCCCATTCCTTCCCATAAGTTCTATATGTGTCGGTGCGACGTAAAGTTAATTGTAAAAAATATATTTAATTGTAATTGTAATTTCAACGCGAGAGAATACAAACTTTACTTTCACCGGACTAAATTATTTCGTTTGTATTATGTTATTTTATATGTAAATGTAATTAATCTGCCCCGTGGATTATTCATAATAATAGCTTTTTTTTAGATTTTGATTCAATGCTTTATAACACAATTTTCACCAGGTCTCACAAACATACTACGGGGCATTTACTTAATAAATAACACAACACAAAGAAATAATTTAGGAACGTTGGTATTAGCTCCCGTTGAAATACGATTACAACCGATTTTTTATTTTTATTTTGTGCCGTAGTGCTATACAAATTGGTTAGTCGCGACGAACAGAATTTTGTGCGTATTTCCGTCAATAATTGTGTTAATAATTAAAGAAAATAAACGAAGGAATTAGCAGATGAGATAACATGGTTTGTACAAACAGCTTTTTAAAAAAATTCCTAGTTCCATCTGGCTGAAGTGGAATAAAAATGTAATGTTTACTCCACAATTTGGGGGGGGGGGCGACTGTCCCTCCTCGCCCCACACCGTAATCGCCGCTACGGTTTGTAGACACGCCAAAGATGCAGAAAAGGAAATCTAATAACTTATCAATGTATACACGTGTAGACATTTCACTCGATGGAAAAGTTTCTTGTATGAAACAAAAACTAATACTGTTCGTTGGAGTACGTGTGAAGAAGGCGTACGTTTGTTTGGAGCTTCTGTTGCATTCCGACCAGGTTGTCCAGATTAAAATAATGTCTTGTGTATTCGTCGCTGCTGATCACACTAGCCATTGCTGACATGAAGGCAGCAAATATAGTGCGGCTGTACCATACACCAGCCTAGAACTATGCGGTCGAAAGCGATGTTTACTAATGCAAGGGGTGCATTTGACCGGTAGCGCTGAGTAACATGCTGCGAGCGACACTCCGTTTCTTATCTCTTCATATTCTGACGTAACCTGCCCGCTGGCGGTAGTTCCCCTGTGAAAATCAGTTGGTAGACATCCCATTCATCATTTGTGCATGGTATAATAATCACAATATTTTACTATGATGATGTAGTTAACAACTACAGTGATGACAACAAGTATTTAGCACCCCGAAGGAGTTGTCTAATGTTAACCCATTTCAATGTACATGCATACCATTGATGTGTGAGTATATGATTATATTTGCAAGGATCCGTAATGTGTAGAACGCCCACCAGAGTGCATTCGTGATGGCACCGTCCTGTTGTTGATAAGTTGTTACCAGTCAACTGCTGTGAGTTAGAGTTAAGCAAGACGTGCAGAGAGGACTACATACAGTACGAAGCACCCGCGATGCCGCGCAGACCCGTTGGACAGCCTATCCACCAACTGGCAGCATTTAAGAGAGGCCGCATTGTGGGACTGCATGAGGCTGGTTGGTCATATCGTGCAATTGCCAGGTTTGTGACCCATTCAGATACAGCAGTCGGCCGATGCTGGACTCAATGTGTATATGAGGGTACCCAATCACGTCGTGCAGGTTCGGGTCGACCAATAAACACCACCCAGAGGGAGGACCTTCGTACGGTGTGCCAAGCATTGCGGGAGGCGTTTTGAGTGGTGCTTTGACCGGATGGCATGGATAGGGGACGACTGACGTCGCATCATGTTCAGGGATGAATCCATAACCTCCGATGACTATCGTGTGCGGGTTTGGTGGCGTCGAAGGCAAAGAACAGATACTGCCCAAATTGAGGAAAGACACACAGCCGTAATCGCTGCCACCATGGTGTTCGGAGCCTTAGGATATGCATTCAGATCACCTCTAATAGTGCTTCGGCAGACTTTGACGGCGCAGCGATACGTCACAGACATTCTGCGTCCATACGTCCTACCCCGTATGGCACAGTACCCTGAGACAGTGTTCCAACAAGATAATGCACGTATGTCTATGGACTGCCTAGTGCATGTTGAGGTCCTGCCATGGCTAGAAAGATCCCCGACCCTCTCCATCATTGAACACAAGTGGGATGACATTGGAAGGAGACTCCATCCCAGTGCCAACCTGCGGGATCTAGAGGGGCAGCTGCAACAACTGTAGACGAACTTGCCTCTGGAATAGGTTCAAAGGCTGTTTAATACCAATCTGAAACGCATAAGGGCCATGGTATTATAAGTTTCATCGATCACGAGGTCTTCATATCTCCATCGCATAGGAGTTTTGGCTTCACCGCACTATCGATATAAGTATGCGGAGGATAGAGATCTCAACCACTTTTTTTAAGTGTGGCCTTCATCATGCTTCTCGAAGCCGCATTTTATCAGAACTATCTGATCTGCAAGTGCCGTTCCCGACCAGCACTGCATTGGTGTTGCACGGTGGAAACAATTCAGTTCTCAATTCTGTGGTGGGCGTTTTGAGAACCGCAGAAATAAGAATTTGACTGTGTGCTCTTCGCATTGTTGCCAGCGTTTTGTGTTTTGTTGTGTATTGTATTTAATTTGTTCTCCGCCTCTTCTCGTGTGATAGAGATCCATGTAGTGTTCTCTACTTGAAGACTGTGGATGATTTGGTTTTCATTTTTCTATGTACTTTGCACTGACTATTTATATTTTTGTATGTGTGCTGGGAGTGTTCCTTGTATGTGGAGGATGACCACAAGTTGTTCCAACGAAGGTCAATTCAATGAATTAAAAAACAGCATGAAAATAACGGTGATGTGTTGTAATGTCATTAATATATTTCATACACTATTTGTAGGATGAAATTATATTATATACACTGACTGACAGAGCAAATGCAACACCAAGAAGGAGTGGTTCGAAAGGGATGAAAGTTGGGAAAAAAACAGAGACGGCACGGACGAATAATTGATGTTTATTTCAAACCGATATGCAGGTTACACAATGCGCACGGCATCGACTCAGTAGGATGTAGGACCACCGCGAGCAGCGATGCACGCAGAAACACGTCGAGGTACAGAGTCAATAAGAGTGCGGATGGTGTCCTGAAGGATGGTTCTCCATTCTCTGTCAACCATTTGCCACAGTTGGTCGTCCGTACGAGGCTGGGGCAGAGTTTGCAAACGGCGTCCAATGAGATCCCACACGTGTTCGATTGGTGAGAGATCCGGAGAGTACGCTGGCCACGGAAGCATCTGTACACCTGGTAGAGCCTGTTGGGAGATGCGAGCAGTGTGTGGGCGGTCATTATCCTGCTGAAACGAGCATTGGGCAGCCCCTGAAGGTACGGGAGTGCCACCGGCCGCAGCACATGCTGCACGTAGCGGTGGGCATTTAACGTGCCTTGAATACGCACTCGAGGTGACGTGGAATCATACGCAATAGCGCCTCAAACCATGATGCCGCGTTGTCTAGCGGTAGGGCGCTCCGCAGTTACTGCCGGATTTGACCTTTCTCCACGCCGACGCCACACTCGTCTGCGGTGACTATCACTGACAGAACAGAAGCGTGACTCATCGGAGAACACGACGTTCCGCCATTCCCTCATCCAAGTCGCTCTAGCCCGGCACCATGCCAGGCGTGCACGTCTATGCTGTGGAGTCAATGGTAGTCTTCTGAGCGGACGCCGGGAGTGCAAGCCTCCTTCAACCAATCGACGGGAAATTGTTCTGGTCGATATTGGAACTGCCAGGGTGTCTTGCACATGCTGAAGAATGGCGGTTGACGTGGCGTGCGGGGCTGCCACCGCTTGGCGGCGGATGCGCCGATCCTCGCGTGCTGACGTCACTCGGGCTGCGCCTGGACCCCTCGCACGTGCCACATGTCCCTGCGCCAACCATCTTCGCCACAGGCGCTGCACCGTGGACACATCACTATGGGTATCGGCTGCGATTTGACGAAGCGACCAACCTGCCCTTCTCAGCCCGATCACCATACCCCTCGTAAAGTCGTCTGTCTGCTGGAAATGCCTCCGTTGACGGCGGCCTGGCATTCTTAGCTATACACGTGTCCTGTGGCACACGACAACACGTTCTACAATGACTGTCGGCTGAGAAATCACGGTACGAAGTGGGCCATTCGCCAACGCCGTGTCCCATTTATCGTTCGCTACGTGCGCAGCACAGCGGCGCATTTCACATCATGAGCATACCTCAGTGACGTCAGTCTACCCTGCAAATGGCATAAAGTTCTGACCACTCCTTCTTGGTGTTGCATTTGCTCTGTCAGTCAGTGTATTTCCATTTCTGAAAATCCCCTGTTATTCAGGTATCCTCGACAAGGAATACCTTCTTTTTTCCTTGTACTTGCCGTGTACAATTTACAGTGATTTACGTAGAGGTCCTAAATGCATGTATTTTAAAAATGTAAGCGATTTACTAAGACGAAAGAAGAAGTGAACTGAAAATTTTGTCATCCTTTCCCCCGCAGAGCACATATCGCTCCCAGCAAATGAAGGGTGGTGAATGATACATATCTTCAAAGTATTTAAAAGAGGGTTCACAGTGTCTCTTCAGCGGAAAATTAAATGGCCTGTGAACCGTTGCCATCAAAACGTTTTGTTGAAACAATAACAAAGCCATTGTTTCGAGTCTTGTAACTCACTACAATGTCTGCACGTTCACTGGATCTATCGGTACATGGACTTAAAATCTCTGAAATTTCCTATAACATCTACATTACTATTCCTCATCCTGTGGTGTCTCATATTTCTGAATAGTTTCCCTTTGGAGCAGAAACTGGACGGAGATCCTCTATATCATAGCAGTGGCGGCTACGGTTTTCTTGGATTCTGACGTGAACGCTTCAGATTGCTATAACATTACAGTTCATTTTGGTGGTATTATTTTTTTAGGTGGTGCCGACCTAAGTGAATTTTGGAGTACCTGAATCATATATATGAGCAAGACACAATGGTGGTAATTATGATGAAGATTAAGTTATGATAATAATAATAATAATAATAATAATAATAATAATAATAATAATAATAATAATAATAATAATAATAATAATAATAACAGGAAAGACGAGTGAAATTCATCGTCCATCTGACTAGATTACCAGAAAATCGATTGACAAAAACGATGGTATATTACGTAATCTCGCTTAAGAACTCTACAGCCTGGCTTAACAAACTTCGGAAGGAGCTCAAAAACGCAAACATAAGTTCAACAGACTTCCTAGAAAGAGACATCTTCAGGCAAAATGTAAACAATCGGGAAGCTACATCATGGCAACCACAACAAAAACGGTACAGACCAAAGTGGTCGGAAGAACGTAAACAAGCCTTCACAGAAAGAATGAAAGCCTATTAGGTAAGGGAAATGGTTGTTGGCACTGTTCTGAAAGGAATACAGTACAACACACTTTTTTCTGCTGTGTTCGATGGGGAAAAGAACGAAGGAAAGCCTGCCAACAACTTGGCCGACGACTCACGCCAGGGAATCTGGTTCAGATTATGTTGGAGAGTCCGCTTGCCTGGAACACAGTAAGAGCAATGACCACGTGCATTATGGAAAGTAAGAGCATAATTACATCAATCACTCCATTCTGATGTCATGCCGTCAAGCAATTCCAGAATGGTCCAGAATGGACTGAGTGAAGAGGGCAGGGGTTTTTAGTTGGTGGAAAACCAATTCCCACACAGAGTGGTGTATTTAAAAGATTTTGCTCTGACACACACAAAAAAAACAGTACTTGTTTGTGGGTTACTGTAGTCACGTCCTAGTTCGTGAACCATGGGCAACGGCTGAGTGGCCTAGTAAGTGGTCCTGAGAGTCGGGATACCAGTTGCTATGGAATGGGAGTGGGCATCTCGGACATATTCTGAGTCGTGGCCCTCCTTGTGCTCAGGCGGCCAGGACTACACAATTCACCGGTGGTCCATAACCCGTTAGAGGAGAGATCCTCACTTGGACTATGTGCAAGTAGGGCAGCATCCTGCTTCATGAATTTACCGAGCTCAGAACACTTTAAGCAAGCCTCGGACCTATGGGAGTAATGGAGTCCCACTCCCATTTGACAGGCGAGGGACTCCTTGGAAACAACTAGGCGAACGAAATGGAATTCGATGGGGATCTATCAATATTAATGGGGCTTATGGAAGAAAGAAGGTAGAACTTGCTGAGTCAGCAAAGAGGATGCATCTGGATGTGCTAGGAGTAAGTGATATTCGGGTAAGGGGAGATAACGAGGAAGAGATAGGAGATTATAAAGTGTACTTGACGGGTGTTAGAAAGGGAAGGGCAGAGTCTGGGGTAGGGCTCTTTATCAGGAATACCATTGCACGCAACATAGTTTCTGTTAGGCACGTAAGTGAGCGAATGATGTGGGTAGATTTGTCATTGGGAGGAATTAGGACAAGAATTGTGTCCGTGTATTCACCATGTGAGGGTGCAGATGAGGATGAAGTTGACAAGTTTTATGAAGCATTGAGTGACATCGTGGTCAGGGTCAACAGCAAGGATAGAATAGTGCTAATGGGCGATTTCAATGCGAGAGTTGGGAATAGAACTGAAGGATACGAAAGGGTGATTGGTAAATGTGGGGAAGATATGGAAGCTAATGGGAATGGGAAGCGTTTGCTGGACTTCTGTGCTAGTATGGGTTTAGCTGTTACGAATACATTCTTCAAGCATAAGGCTATTCACCGCTACACATGGGAGGCTAGGGGTACCAGATCCATAATAGACTATATCTTAACAGACTTTGAATTCAGGAAATCTTTTAGGAATGTACGAGTCTTTCGGGGATTTTTTGATGATACAGACCATTATCTGATCTGTAGTGAACTAAGTATCTCTAGGCCTAGGGTAGAGAAAGTGAAATCTGTCTGCAAACGAATAAGGGTAGAAAATCTCCAGGATGAGGAAATTAGACAGAAGTACATGGATATGATTAGTGAGAAGTTTCGAACAGTAGACAGTAAGCAGGTTCAGGATATAGAAAGTGAATGGGTGGCATACAGGGATGCTGTAGTAGAAACAGCAAGGGAATGCCTAGGAACAACTGTGTGTAAAGATGGGAAAAGGCGAACATCTTGGTGGAATGATGAAGTGAGAGCAGCCTGTCAACGTAAAAAGAAGGCTTATCAGAAATGGCTCCAAACAAGGGCCGATGCAGACAGGGATATGTACGTAGATGAAAGAAACAGAGCGAAACAAATAGTTGTTGAATCCAAAAAGAAGTCATGGGAAGATTTTGGTAATAACCTAGAAAGGCTAGGTCAAGCAGCAGGGAAACCTTTCTGGATAGTAATAAAGAATCTTAGGAAGGGAGGGAAAAAGGAAATGAAGAGTGTTTTGAGTAATTCAGGTGAACTCATAACAGATCCCAGGGAATCACTGGAGAGGTGGAGGGAATATTTTGAACATCTTCTCAATGTAAAAGGAAATCATCATGGTGGTGTTGCAAACAGTCAAGCTCATGGGGAGGAGGAAAATGATGTTGGCGAAATTATGCTTGAGGAAGTGGAAAGGATAGTAAATAAACTCCATTGTCATAAGGCAGCAGGAATAGATGAAATTAGACCTGAAATGGTGAAGTATAGTGGGAAGGCAGGGATGAAATGGCTTCATAGAGTAGTAAAATTAGCGTGGAGTGTTGGTAAGGTACCTTCAGATTGGACAAAAGCAGTAATTGCACCTATCTATAAGCAAGGGAACAGGAAGGATTGCAACAACTATCGAGGTATCTCATTGATTAGTATACCAGGCAAAGTATTCACAGGCATCTTGGAAGGGAGGGTGCGATCAGTCGTTGAGAGGAAGTTGGATGAAAACCAGTGTGGTTTCAGACCACAGAGAGGCTGTCAGGATCAGATTTTCAGTATGCGCCAGGTAATTGAAAAATGCTACGAGAGGAATAGGCAGTTGTGTTTATGTTTCGTAGATCTAGAGAAAGCATATGACAGGGTACCGAGGGAAAAGATGTTCGCTATACTGGGGGACTATGGAATTAAAGGTAGATTATTAAAATCAATCAAAGGCATTTATGTTGACAATTGGGCTTCAGTGAGAATTGATGGTAGAATGAGTTCTTGGTTCAGGGTACTTACAGGAGTTAGACAAGGCTGTAATCTTTCACCTTTGCTGTTTGTAGTTTACATGGATCATATGCTGAAAGGTATAAAATGGCAGGGAGGGATTCAGTTAGGTGGAAATGTAGTAAGCAGCCTGGCCTATGCTGACGACTTGGTCTTAATGGCAGACTGTGCCGAAAGTCTGCAGTCTAATATTTTGGAACTTGAAAATAGGTGCAATGAGTATGGTATGAAAATTAGCCTCTCGAAGTTTAAATTGATGTCAGTAGGTAAGAAATCCAACAGAATTGAATGTCAGATTGGTGATACAAAGCTAGAACAGGTCGATAATTTCAAGTATTTAGGTTGTGTGTTCTCCCAGGATGGTAATATAGTAAATGAGATTGAATCAAGGTGTAGTAAAGCTAATGCAGTGAGATCGCAGTTGCGATCAGCAGTATTCTGTAAGAAGGAAGTCAGCTCCCACACGAAACTATCTTTACATCGGTCTGTTTTCAGACCAACTTTGCTTTATGGGAGCGAAAGCTGGGTGGACTCAGGATATCTTATTCATAAGTTAGAAGTAACAGACATGAAAGTAGCAAGAATGATTGCTGGTACAAACAGGTGGGAACAATGGCAGGAGGGTAGTCGGAATGAGGAGATAAAGGCTAATTTAGGAATGAACTCGATGGATGAAGCTGTACGCATAAACCGGCTTCGGTGGTGGGGTCATGTGAGGCGAATGGAGGAGGATAGGTTACCTAGGAGAATAATGGACTCTGCTATGGAGGGTAAGTGAAGTAGAGGGAGACCAAGACGACGATGGTTAGACTCTGTTTCTAACGATTTAAAGATAAGAGGTATAGAACTAAATGAGGCCACAACACTAGTTGCAAATCGAGGTTTGTGGCGACGTTTAGTAACTTCTCAGAGGCTTGCAGACTGAACGCTGAAAGGCATAACAGTCTATAATGATAATGTATGTATGTATGTATGTACTGCTAGTACTACTACTACTAATACTACTACTACTACTACTAATACTACTACTACTACTGAGCTGAAATGATTCCGAGAAGTGAGGGTGGAATAGACTAAGATGAGGGT
This sequence comes from Anabrus simplex, assembly GCF_040414725.1. Lineage (NCBI taxonomy): Eukaryota > Metazoa > Arthropoda > Insecta > Orthoptera > Tettigoniidae > Anabrus > Anabrus simplex. The sequence goes on along the minus strand of NC_090269.1, from coordinate 88,925,751 downwards.
TATGGAAGACAATATCATAGATAAAAATCGATTTAGACATCTCCTCAGAAAGTTCCGCGGTTTCCAGGAGAGTGGGGAAACACTAGTGAGGAAGGGAAGATCCTATACAGAAGAATGAAAAGATAGTTGTAGAGAGAGAAGGCTAAAAATGCTGCTTTTATTGTTAAACGTGGTCCATAGAGGGCCAAAACGAAAGAAAATAAATAATAATAATAATAAATAAGGGATTTATCGACAGTCAGATTCCTTACCCGAATGGTCGGCGTTGAGACCTTTGGCTCAGAGGGGTCCCTGGTTCGATTCCTGGTCGGGTCGGGGATTTAAATCGCTTCGAATTAATTATTCTGGCTCGGGGACTGGTTTTTTGTGTTTGCCCCAATACTCCCCTCTTCATATTCAGACAACGCACCAAATTACCAACCTTCACAGGAACATCCCTCAATATAGTGTTGTCAGGAAGTCATTCGGCCGTAACAAAAGGCCAAATCCACATGTGCGACACAGTTCGCACCCACGACTCCACAAGGTATGGGAAAAACTGTAGAAGAAGATCGACACATAAAATGTATACATATTTTATGAGAATTTCGGCGGAATTTTCTTATGAAAATATCGTCTTAATGTGTTATTCAATGTATAGACCCATTTCTCTCGCGTTTATGGACACGAAAATGCCACTGAGCCGGGATTTGATCCTGCAAGCTAGAATATGAGGTAGTGTTAATGGATGGCTGTTGCAAATATCAGTCAACGAGTGCATATTCCATCAAAACTGTACCTCTATCTCAGAGAGCCGCCACAGACAGAACTGTCACTGAATATAACCTGTCCCAGTTAATATTTTCGATATCGCAGCCTCCCATGCTGCATATATCACTCCAGACTTCTGGCCAGACGCGATAAACATGTATATACCTATCATCTGTTTTAACGCTTTCATCATTCCATTTATCAGCTTTCGGGCGTGGGCTTACATTTTAACCAAAATGATAAACGGGCTTGTATGATCACATTTCAGCGGAGCGCGTTCCTCCTCTCCACCGCTCAAATCCCAGTCAACAGGTGATCCGTTTTTAATTAAGAAATACTGGTTTTTAAAATAACGGGTTGGGATAATGTTCTCTATTCCATAACGTTTAAGAGAGCTCTTGAGGTATTTATGGCGTATTTAGGGACTGGGCTGGTCAAGAATATTGATGTTCGGATGGCCTACAAGTATTGAAGTTTGACGTAGACTTTGGATCTTGACCTGGATGATCACTGTCTCTCATGTCATCTATCTCCTAAGTTCATCTCATGGACATAGTGAACTTAATTCCAGAATTCAGCCTAGTATTGAAATCCTTTGATGAACTGGTAATCGAACCTATGGTTTCCACATGCTTGGTTTACTTTGTTGGTCCCGCACACACAAGTTGACGTGTTTCTTCTATATAGGTAGAACGAGGCTGGCTTCATGATCTATCCACTGTGATATAAGTAACGTTTCGTCAATATTCGATTGCGGGTACCCAAAAGATAGGTTAGAAATTCAACATGGCGCGGCTCGGATGACGAACATTGGCGTATGAACATACAGAGCAGAAACCATTCTACAGAAATGCATCCTATGTTCGAGAGTGGACAAGTGCACCTCCGGAGGAAGCAAAGGGAGTGGGAAGGCGTAAGCCCCCACTGGGCAATGACAAGATCATTCGTAGCACAGTTCCCTGGTTAGCACACACTTTCGAGCTTGGTCGCGGGTCAAGGGCGGCGAACTGGCGCCAGCAGACACAAAGACGCTGCGTGGACCAACCCTCCCGTCTCACACACTCTCAGTGGTGGTGTCGACCGGTCCAGCTCCACAGAGGTGAAGCTCTTTTTAGGAGACGCGGCGGCGGCCGTTGCCGCACGAACCGCGACGCTCCCACCCTTCGAACGCAATGTCGCGTTCAGTTTTAGCAACCCACCCTCAGCCAGGCGTGGTCCGGGAACGAAATACATGGACCGCAATGTGCGTTCGAAATGTCGACGTTCATGCATCCTGCAGTTCACATGTCGACGCGCAATTTGCTGCGTTCTTCATCGACCACGAGCCGAGTTGTCCACCGTTCTGGGTTGTCTTCTTTCATTTTTCAATCGTTCTCTCCACGGTGTGTGGAGGAGAAACAATCGTTTCCATGGGCTTCTCGTCACAGAGCTAAGAAGTGTTTCGAGTATGAGCGTTGCGTTCATTAAAAACCTGCCCGCCGGGCCGAAGCCGCGACGGGTCCCCTCGTGTTATCCCCGCTCCAATAAGCGAGTGAGGTAGGTACCCAATGCCGAACGTCTGCGTCGAAGGAGACGCGGCCAGCTTCTAGAGTCACCTGGACTACAGTATAGGTCTGCTTAGATTATTGATGGGGTTTAGTTGCTTAAGTTAGGTCCGGCGATAAACAAGACTTTGGTTCACTTTGTTGGTCCCGTACACACCATGATAATTTCAAACTAGCACTTCTCTTAATTTCATCGAATGGGGCAGCGCTGAGGCCAGGCATGATGTGAGCTCTATCGTACACAGTAACAAACTTGCCTTCATCAGAACCGGCCAACGACAAAAGAAAATGTTGGCATCTGGCAAAGTTATATAGCCTCTTCTTCTATACAGGGTGGTGAAAGGGATATATGAGTGCAAGAGAGTTCGTCAAACTGTATCTCGCGGCGCTGTCAGTTAATCAGCTGATAAATGTAGCCAACCAGATCGCCTCGGGGGAGAATTCAAATGGGATTTGCGAGGCGGAGTTCCTAAATATGCATGTGGCTTAAGACTGACTTGAAAGCACCAATCGAAGAAACATTCACTAGGGGAGGGATACGAACATGGATCTCCGATATGACACGATCGCGCCATAACAAGTACTTTTAGGTAACAGAATCTGAAATCCACGGTGTGTATGTTTGTTGCTGATTTCCCGGCTTGGCTCTTACGTTGTGAACTGTCTCTTTTACGACCAGTCTCCGATATCGTAGGCTTGTTCAACTGTCCTTGACTCATTCCTTCTACCTGGTTTCATATGCGGCATGCTGGGACCATCTTCAAATTAAGATAATGAGGCATTCCCAAATATTTCACAATCATTCATGCACCTTGCCAAGATTTCTCAGACATATGATTTGCAGATATCAATGAATCTTGCTTAGGAGAAACGAATAGCATCACTTGGTCCCGAGTTGCTCTATACTCATTTTAACGCACACTCCGAGCTCTGAAATGACGAGCGCACTCACCAATCTCACATTCAAATCTATTTTGGTAGACACTTTTCAGATCTGTGAGTTTCTCCCAGCCGTCGCGTCGGCCGGCAGGCGCGCCGCTCCACGACATTGCGACAAGCACGCCCCTTCCCACACTTTGTGCATGACAAGACATGACAGGACATAATATAACATAACAATTAAAATTATGGAATAGAAAGCTCGCAACTTATGAGATGTTGGAAATGTTCTCATACATTCACACATTTTTGTCATCATGTGAGGAAACTCCGATTCTCTGGCATTAGTTCGTCTTCCATAACTGAAGTTATTTCTGTTCTGATATATTTCGTTTTCCAAACCCCGATTTTTTGTTCAAGTCATCATGAGCATTTTGGAAGCAAATGCTCTAATTTCTCTCCGATTTCCTTTACTTTCTCCTTATTAAGCACACATATTTTTACCCTTCATTTTCTATCAAGTAAATAACCCGTTCCTCGCAATTTGCTTATGGGTTTCCGAACGGTACTATGTCGAGTGCATAGACCAGGAATTTTTTATGAATCCATGAACAACTTCCTTGAAAGAATTACTTTGTTTTAATTAAAAATGGACTTTACATCGTACCGACATAGGCATGTTTTATGGCGACGATGGGATAGGAAAGGGCTGGGAAGGAAGGAAGCAACCAAGGCCTTAATTAAGGTACAGCCCCAGCATTTGTCTGGTGTGAAAATGGGAAACTACGGAAACAATGTTGAGGGCTGCCGACAGTGGGGTTCGAATCCACTATCTCACGAATACAAGCTCACAGCTGCGCGCCCCTAACCGCACGGCCAACTCGCTCGGTCCCTGAAGGACTCTGTTTTCATATAACTGTTGTACATACATAGCCTACCCGTATCTACAGTGTGAACACCTGTTGAGGCACTATGAGACTTATACCCCAAATTAACACTTGATAAATCGAGAGCCGTTGGAGCGACAGATCGACACGTGTTGTTGCTGTTGTTTTTATTGTTGTGGTTGGGTAAATTTTTAAATTTACTTTATTTTCATACTACTGTGATTGATCATTGCCACCGTGATATTTCCCAATTGCAATGTTTTAAATTTTGTTAATAATAATAATAATAATAATAATAATAATAATAATAATAATAATAATAATAATAATAATAATAATTCCTAAACACGGAGCACCACTGAGAAAGTGAGGGAATTGCCGTACTTTATGCTATGCCGCAAGCGGGTGAAGGATGTGTGAATGGTAGGCAGGTAGGCAGGCCCCGCGCGGTCAACGGCCGATCGATGAGAGTAACTCACTGTGATTTTGCTAGCCTTTATAGATTGTTATTGAAGAAAGTTCAAAATACACTTTTTGGGACACGTCAAGAAAGACCCTGATCGCGGAATAGTAATTTAATTTGGTCTATAGAAATTATATTTCCGGTAAGGGGACATGTAAATGATTGGTGGTCAAAAATTCAAAATTAAAAAAAAAAAATTCTTAATGATGTTTCGTTTACGTTGTGTAAAAATGTCAAACTTGTCGAACAACATGAAGTAGGTTTAAAAGCTGCCTTGCTGCATTAATAGGAGCACACAATTAGCAAATTTAAGGGGTGATAAAACCGACAAAAGTGAAATATTCTAAATTTTAAAACATGTTCCTCAAATCATTACGTTTCCCTTATATTGAGTGAAAATTTCGAATTTAAGCCGTGTTTTTTTCTCTGTCAAGAAATACGTATATATTGAGATATGTATATACACAGTTCAAAAAAATAGGTGAACGTGTTTTGTAACTTCTGGTATATGAACGTTAATTTGGTAGATGTGGTTCCATTGGTCGTACAGCATACCTCGATACCTTAGCTACTCAGGGTATGTCAAATGCATTAAACTATCAGGTGTGTCCATGTGCCGTTGTTAGGTACACAGACTACTGCGGTCGTCTGAGCACGTTGTACGTAAACCAGCACATCCCATGAGACGTTTTAACGAAGTTCAAGTCGCAAGGGCCGTCAATTTGATCCAGGAAGGATGGAATTTTCGTCGGTGTTGCTGTGGATCTTAATGTATCACCGTCAGTTATTCAACGCTTGTGTAATCGCTACAATCAGACAGGCCAGTTCACAAGGAGAGTTAGACAAAGTCGTGGACTCATGACAGCCCCACAAGATGACCGATATCTGACCATCTTTGCGTTGCGGCGTCGCTTAGCAACTGCCAAAAAACTGCAACAAGACCTCAGCAGGGTCGCTGGAGTCACGGTGCCTGACCAGACAGTGAGGAACAAGTTAGTAGAAGTGTCCTTACGACCCAGACGTCGTGCTCGATAGCCCCGTTTAACGTAGCAACATAGCGCAGCTCGCCTTCTGTTTGCCCGTATCCACGTCAACTGGCAACTTCGGCAATGGAGACCTGTGTTGTTCACAGATGAGTACAGATTTCCCCTGACACAGCCTGATGGACGTCAACGTATATGGAGATGCCATGGTGAGCAGTACATGATAAATGTTGTCCAGGAAGGCGACCGATTCGGACAAGGTTCTGTGATGGTGTAGGGTGCCACAAATATTGATGGCTCTACGGATCTTGTCGTCGTCCGTGGTAATCAAACCGCTGCGGGGTACATCGAGCAGATACTGCTACAGCATGTGTTGGTTGCTGCATACGGTGTTGGTCCTGAATTCGTACTCATGCACGACAATGCCAGGGCTCATGTAGCGCGCATAACCAGAGCTATCTTGCGAGAACTGGACATTCAGGAGATGGAATAGCCAGCAGTGAGTCCCGACCATAATCCGATCGAACATGTGTGAGATAGGCTTGACATAATTGTTCGTTGGCGTTCGGTTCCGCCACAGACTCTCCAAGACCTCGAACAGGCTCTCATTGAAGAATGGGACTTGATACCGCAACGTGACCTCCGCGATTTATATGGAGCATGCCACGTAGGGGCCAATCTGTGGAAAATGCTCGTGTAGGACATACACCATACTGAAGCTCTCCACCTGTGATAAAAATCCACCCTGGAGGACTGTTATTCACTTTGTTTTCGCCCCTATATGGACATTTCCGTTTGTGTTCTGAAAATAAACGCGAATGCATCGATGTTCTTTTGCCTAAACTTTCGTAATGTTTTAATTATAATGTAAAATTTAAGCCTGAAAAACATCAGTCTGATACCATCAGTAGTGATGTTCTGCCCATGTCTGTACTGCCGTTAATTTTTTAACAGAGGTGAGTGTAGTCCATCATATAATGCACGAAGCTTATGTTGCTAACTGAGCAAGGTTTCCGTTTATGTGGATTCTATGCGTTTTAAAATCTCTGTTATATTCCCTTATATTTAGCTTGATTTGAATATTATTTCGTGAAAATAGACAAAATACAGATATTCAGCTTCAAACTCAGGTTAACATTCTTTCTGCACCGAAAGTAAACTACTCGGCCCGGCTAGCCTTGCTTTGCTAGTACAGTATATTCCCTGTACATAATTACACACAGCTACTCAAAAAGTGTAGGTCTGTTTATTTACAGACTGGGAGACTGAACTTCTGATTTCAAAAGGTCGCTTCTATGTTACAGCATCATGGCCCTGTTTTGAGACTTCGCTGAACGCTCTTACAATATAAATGACAAAGTTTAAGCTATCACGTCCGCTGTGATACCATTTAGATTTCGTGTTTTATATCATAATTTGAAAAAAAAAGCTATTCTGTCAGTTGTCATGAGACGAGACTGCCCAATATGGTAACGAATTTGTCTGAATTTGGTCGCAGCCTTTCACGTGCTCTGTGGTACAACTTTCTTTTTAAAGGAAATGGCTGCTTCGACCAATCATATGCGGAATTTTCTTGCAACAGTTATAGAGTAACATTTCAAATGATTAGAGAAGTGGACTCCACTCTACAGAAAAGGGTGCAGTAGTTGCTTTTAAAAGATGAGCCTCATGTACCGTTTCTTTTACTGTTTTTGCATTGTACAGGGAAGCTTACTTCAGGCTGCGCTCATGATGCGACTAAAGGCCACCACACACAGAAAGCTAGGCTAAGCTAAGCTACAGAAAGCTATGCGGTTTTACGAAAAATATCGCTCCCAATGCATTTAAGTACGATGACACACACAGGCCGCTATGCTAAGCTATACTATGCCAAGCTAAGCTAATCTAAGCTAGACAGATCGCTAGGCAGGCGACTTTCTTGGCTGTAGCTGGCCTGGCGCATGCAATTTTTATTTCTGAGCAGTTGGTCTGGCGGGCTGTCGTGTGTGTTTAGTCGTGTCGTGTGAGTCTCTTCTGGTAGTACTTCGTTATTTTAATACAATGGATAACAGGCAAGGAAAGAACGGCTAATTGAGGAAGTGAATAGATATCCCTGCCTTTATGATACGTCATCAAATTACAACAGAGACTTGACAAAAAAGGAAAACTGTTGGCAGGAAATAAGTACAGTACCTACTTAAATTGATTGTAAGTAGGCTACCATTTATAAATTAGCTATGAAATAACAATTTTGCCAGTTCTAATTGTTTGAGAAGAATACATTTTTCACATGGTTTTATGCATATTATTTACAATTTAGCTGATACAGTTGAAGCGCCTGTTCTGTACCTGTATTCCATATTCTTGTGTATATCAACAGTTACTCAGAACGTGAAAGGTAAAATAATAACGTAATTAATGAACGTAAGTTTTCGTGGCTCATTGTATTAACATAAAGAAATAAAGAAATGAACTGGATTAAAGCCACTATATATATATTTATTAATAATAAAGCCAAGCTTTCGGCCAAATTGCATTGGCCTTCATCAGGGCATGTGAAATTTTGCCTCCGACAGTGGATAGTACGGGCATGACTTACACGTTCTTTCAGATAATTTCTTTGCTCACTATCGGAGGGAAAACTTCACATGCCCTGATGAAGGCCAATGCAATTTGGCCGAAAGCTTGGCTTTATCTTCTATTCTATATAAATAAAATCGTAACAACCGTGTGTCTGTACATTGATTATTTAGGCGAAATTTCCGTACAGTTATCCGTTTCAGGTGTAATAATCACCATCTGCATCATTTTTTAGCTTTGGTGTCTGTTTGTCTGTTTGTTTGTCTGTTTGTCTGTCCTTCTATAACTTGAAAAATACGGGATATATATCCACCAAACTTCATATTTAGAATCCACCTGTCCTTGGGTAGGTTTTAGCGCAAATAGCGTTTCTAAATCCCTGAACAGAGTGGGGATTTTTACGAAACCGAAACCGTGATTTTGCACTCCCTCAAAGTATACACAACCGAACTTAATGGAAATCTACCTGCCTTAATGAAAATTAATTTCTAAACCTTTCTTTCCCATGTGCATCATTTCGATAACAGGATTTAATAAGGGAGATATCATTAACGGACCGTTTTTCGGTACAAATCCCAGCGGACTTAACGCAAGAGCGGGTGCGTGTAAAGCATATTTCTTACAACTTGAAAACTACTGAAGATATTTGTACCAAACTTTATATATAGCATCCATCTGTCCAAGGGTAGGTTTCCTTGGTGTTAGTTAGTTAGTTAGTTAGTTAGTTAGTTAGTTAGTTAGTTAGTTAGTTAGTTAGTTAGTTAGTTAGTTAGTTAGTTAGTTAGTTAGTTAGTTAGTTAGTTAGTTAGTTAGTTAGTTAGTTAGTTAGTTAGTTAGTTAGTTAGTTAGTTAGTTAGTTAGTTAGTTAGTTAGTTAGTTAGTTAGTTAGTTAGTTAGTTAGTTAGTTAGTTAGTTAGTTAGTTAGTTAGTTAGTTAGTTAGTTAGTTAGTTAGTTAGTTAGTTAGTTAGTTAGTTAGTTAGTTAGTTAGTTAGTTAGTTAGTTAGTTAGTTAGTTAGTTAGTTAGTTAGTTAGTTAGTTAGTTAGTTAGTTAGTTAGTTAGTTAGTTAGTTAGTTAGTTAGTTAGTTAGTTAGTTAGTTAGTTAGTTAGTTAGTTAGTTAGTTAGTTAGTTAGTTAGTTAGTTAGTTAGTTAGTTAGTTAGTTAGTTAGTTAGTTAGTTAGTTAGTTAGTTAGTTAGTTAGTTAGTTAGTTAGTTAGTTAGTTAGTTAGTTAGTTAGTTAGTTAGTTAGTTAGTTAGTTAGTTAGTTAGTTAGTTAGTTAGTTAGTTAGTTAGTTAGTTAGTTAGTTAGTTAGTTAGTTAGTTAGTTAGTTAGTTAGTTAGTTAGTTAGTTAGTTAGTTAGTTAGTTAGTTAGTTAGTTAGTTAGTTAGTTAGTTAGTTAGTTAGTTAGTTAGTTAGTTAGTTAGTTAGTTAGTTAGTTAGTTAGTTAGTTAGTTAGTTAGTTAGTTAGTTAGTTAGTTAGTTAGTTAGTTAGTTAGTTAGTTAGTTAGTTAGTTAGTTAGTTAGTTAGTTAGTTAGTTAGTTAGTTAGTTAGTTAGTTAGTTAGTTAGTTAGTTAGTTAGTTAGTTAGTTAGTTAGTTAGTTAGTTAGTTAGTTAGTTAGTTAGTTAGTTAGTTAGTTAGTTAGTTAGTTAGTTAGTTAGTTAGTTAGTTAGTTAGTTAGTTAGTTAGTTAGTTAGTTAGTTAGTTAGTTAGTTAGTTAGTTAGTTAGTTAGTTAGTTAGTTAGTTAGTTAGTTAGTTAGTTAGTTAGTTAGTTAGTTAGTTAGTTAGTTAGTTAGTTAGTTAGTTAGTTAGTTAGTTAGTTAGTTAGTTAGTTAGTTAGTTAGTTAGTTAGTTAGTTAGTTAGTTAGTTAGTTAGTTAGTTAGTTAGTTAGTTAGTTAGTTAGTTAGTTAGTTAGTTAGTTAGTTAGTTAGTTAGTTAGTTAGTTAGTTAGTTAGTTAGTTAGTTAGTTAGTTAGTTAGTTAGTTAGTTAGTTAGTTAGTTAGTTAGTTAGTTAGTTAGTTAGTTAGTTAGTTAGTTAGTTAGTTAGTTAGTTAGTTAGTTAGTTAGTTAGTTAGTTAGTTAGTTAGTTAGTTAGTTAGTTAGTTAGTTAGTTAGTTAGTTAGTTAGTTAGTTAGTTAGTTAGTTAGTTAGTTAGTTAGTTAGTTAGTTAGTTAGTTAGTTAGTTAGTTAGTTAGTTAGTTAGTTAGTTAGTTAGTTAGTTAGTTAGTTAGTTAGTTAGTTAGTTAGTTAGTTAGTTAGTTAGTTAGTTAGTTAGTTAGTTAGTTAGTTAGTTAGTTAGTTAGTTAGTTAGTTAGTTAGTTAGTTAGTTAGTTAGTTAGTTAGTTAGTTAGTTAGTTAGTTAGTTAGTTAGTTAGTTAGTTAGTTAGTTAGTTAGTTAGTTAGTTAGTTAGTTAGTTAGTTAGTTAGTTAGTTAGTTAGTTAGTTAGTTAGTTAGTTAGTTAGTTAGTTAGTTAGTTAGTTAGTTAGTTAGTTAGTTAGTTAGTTAGTTAGTTAGTTAGTTAGTTAGTTAGTTAGTTAGTTAGTTAGTTAGTTAGTTAGTTAGTTAGTTAGTTAGTTAGTTAGTTAGTTAGTTAGTTAGTTAGTTAGTTAGTTAGTTAGTTAGTTAGTTAGTTAGTTAGTTAGTTAGTTAGTTAGTTAGTTAGTTAGTTAGTTAGTTAGTTAGTTAGTTAGTTAGTTAGTTAGTTAGTTAGTTAGTTAGTTAGTTAGTTAGTTAGTTAGTTAGTTAGTTAGTTAGTTAGTTAGTTAGTTAGTTAGTTAGTTAGTTAGTTAGTTAGTTAGTTAGTTAGTTAGTTAGTTAGTTAGTTAGTTAGTTAGTTAGTTAGTTAGTTAGTTAGTTAGTTAGTTAGTTAGTTAGTTAGTTAGTTAGTTAGTTAGTTAGTTAGTTAGTTAGTTAGTTAGTTAGTTAGTTAGTTAGTTAGTTAGTTAGTTAGTTAGTTAGTTAGTTAGTTAGTTAGTTAGTTAGTTAGTTAGTTAGTTAGTTAGTTAGTTAGTTAGTTAGTTAGTTAGTTAGTTAGTTAGTTAGTTAGTTAGTTAGTTAGTTAGTTAGTTAGTTAGTTAGTTAGTTAGTTAGTTAGTTAGTTAGTTAGTTAGTTAGTTAGTTAGTTAGTTAGTTAGTTAGTTAGTTAGTTAGTTAGTTAGTTAGTTAGTTAGTTAGTTAGTTAGTTAGTTAGTTAGTTAGTTAGTTAGTTAGTTAGTTAGTTAGTTAGTTAGTTAGTTAGTTAGTTAGTTAGTTAGTTAGTTAGTTAGTTAGTTAGTTAGTTAGTTAGTTAGTTAGTTAGTTAGTTAGTTAGTTAGTTAGTTAGTTAGTTAGTTAGTTAGTTAGTTAGTTAGTTAGTTAGTTAGTTAGTTAGTTAGTTAGTTAGTTAGTTAGTTAGTTAGTTAGTTAGTTAGTTAGTTAGTTAGTTAGTTAGTTAGTTAGTTAGTTAGTTAGTTAGTTAGTTAGTTAGTTAGTTAGTTAGTTAGTTAGTTAGTTAGTTAGTTAGTTAGTCTTTCTATAACTTGAAAACTACTGGATATATTTCCACCAAACTTCATATTTAGAATCCACATGTCCTTGGGTAGGTTTTAGGGCAAATATTTTTTCTAAATCCCTGAACTAATTGGGGATTTATACGAAACCGAAACCGTGATTTTGCACTCCCTCAAAATGTACACAACCAAACTTAATGGAAATCTACCTGCCTTAATGGAAATTAATTTCTAGACCTTTTTTTCTCATGTGCTTCATTTCGATACCAGGATTAATAACGGAGATATCATTAACGGGCCGTTTTTCGGTACAAGTCCTACCGGACTTAACGCAAGGACGGGTGCGCGTAAACGTATTTCTTACAACTTGAAAACTACTGAGATATTTGAACCAAACTTTATATTTAGCATCCACCACTCCAAGGGTAGGTTTTAAGGTGTATACCATACCATTTCAAATTCCCGGAATGGACTGGGATTTTATAGGGGACCGAAATGGTGATTTTTAATCTCCCACAATATATAAAGTACAAGACCAACCTGACTGGAAATCGATCAAACTGTTCGGAAATCCAAATCTAATTTCTTTTTCTCATATGCATTTTTCAACTGGAGGATTAATAAGGGAGATAACATAAAAGTTCGGTTTTCAGGCTAAGTCTAGGGGACATAGCCCAAAAGGTGTTATACGTGGAGCAGATTCCTTATCTATGTAGATAAATCATATCGTAACGACCGTGTGTCTGTGCATTGACTATTTTGGCGAAATTTTCGTACAGCTTTCCGTTTAAGGGGTAATAATGACCACCTGCATATTTTTTAGCTATAGTTTTCTGGAAGTCGTAAATTTTACCCCCACCCCTCGCCCAAAATCAAGATTGCCTCACAATCTGCCACACGAGCTGAAAAATTAAAATTAAGCGATTTTATACGTTTTAGCCAGTAACCTACGGAAAACTTCCAAGATCTTTAAATATTTCACTTTTTATGCCGAATAATATCGAAACATAGGCAATTTAATGACGGTGCAGACCTTCGTTTCGAGGTATTTCGCGGCTAAACGGTAAGTCCTATCACAAAACGGAATGCACGATCTCCGTTCAATTTCGAGTGATCTACAACTTGGGTCCTGTGATATTTTGTCGTCTCTCTCTCTCTACCTTATAGGGTAGATTTGGGTATATATTTCGATGGTTCGTAAATTTTGTGCTTTTTACACGTGTATTACTTAGTTTGACACATTTATAGGAAAGGTAGAGTCATCGAATTCGGCACGCACATTGACACGACCAGTGGCTATATGCGAACCCAATTTCATGATTCTAGCTTTCACATAAGTATGTGAAAAATAATGTAAAATGATGAAAATGTACCCAAATTTCATCCCATTCAAATATCGTAACTCAATCGAACCCATAAATATGTGAGATACGAGAAAATGTTTGAACACCAAACATGTAGAGCGATAAAAGGGACGTCTGAGGGTGCAAACCGTTTGCTGGTATGATGTACTGTTTAGGAGCAGTAAATCTCGAAATGAAGGTTTGCACTTTCAAACGTGCCCATGCTTATCTGTCATCTATATAAATATAATCGCAACGACCGTCTGTCTATACATTGGCTATTTTGGCGGAATTTCGGTCCAGTTATCCGTTTAAGTTGTAATAATGACCATCTGCATATTTCTTAACTTTGGTGTCCGTTTGTCGGTTTGATTGTATGAGTTTTTATAACTTGAAAACTACTGAATATATTTCTACCAAACTTGATATTTAGAATCCGCTTGTCCTTGTGTAGGTTTTAGGGCCAATATTATTTCTGAATACCTAAATTTACTGGGGGTTTATCCGAAACGTGGAACCATGATTTTGCACTTCCTCAAAATAAACACATCCGTAATTAATCGAAATCTACAATCCTTAATGGAAATCCATTTCTAAAATATTTTTCTCATGTGAATTTTTCGACAGGAGGATTAATGAGTGAGATATCATGAACGGTTGGTTTTGCAGGTTAAGTCCAGCGGACGTAGCCAAAATGTGTTGTGCGTGGAGCAGATTCCTTATCTGTCTATATAAATAAAATCGTAACGACTGTGTGTGCCTGTACATTAACTATTTTAGTGAAATTTTCGTACAGATACCAGTTTGAGGGGTAATAATGATCGTCCGCATATTTTTTGGTTTAATTTCCTGAAAGTCATAATTTTTACCCCCTCGCCCAAAATCCAGATTGCAGCATAATCTGCCAGACAAGCAAGAAATTTGAAATTTGGCAAAATTACACATTTCAGCCTCTAACGAACGAAAAACCTCACAGATCTTTAATTTTATCATTTTTTATCCTCGAAGAATATCGAAATATGGAACCAATTTTAATGATGGTGCAGACCTTCGTTTCGAGGTAGTTCGTGGGATAAACGGGAAGTCTTATCACATAACAGAAGGCACAATCTTCGTTGAATTACGAGTGATCTTCAACCTTGGTCTTATGACCTTTTGTCGTATCTGTATCGCTTATACGTTAGATTCGTCTCTATTTCTCGATTTTAAGTAAATTTGGACTCTTTACGTATATAATTCATACATTCAATCACTTACAGTAAAGATAGTATGATCAAACTCTACACGAACATTGGCCCACCCAGTACCCATATGTGAGCTAAATGCTATGTCACATAATTATCCGAAATGTAATGCAATGTAAGATAATCTTACACAAATTTCAACCTATTCAACGTTTCTGACTCAATCTGACCCATGAATAGATGAGATGTGTGAAAATATCATAGACCAGTCATTTAGATCGCTAAATACTGCGCCTTACGGTACAATCCTTTGTCGATATGACATACCGTTTAGCAGCAGTTAATCTGTAAATGAAGGTCTGCAATATTGTAAACATGCATATACTTTCGTATGTCCATCTATATATATTCGTTGATGTCGATTTGTAGCGATCGTGAAAGGGTGTGTCTGCTATTGTAATCAGTACTCCCTACACCGACTTTGACTGCTGGCAGTAGAATGGGGTCCTTCTCCAACTCCTGTGTAACTGGCATTAGTAAGGAAGGCCTACCATTTTAATGAATAATTCACTTCTCGATTTGTCTTGCAGAAGGCAAGGGATCATGCAGTTTTGTTCGAAAGGCTCCTACCCTATTGTGTTTGGCTCTAGGCCAGGGTGCCCGCCATTATAAACAAATGTTCGAATCTAAAATTTGACTAGCATTAGGCATAGTGGCCTGCTATTTTCATGGAAACTCACTAATTCTGTGTGACATGCAGTAAGCTGGCTGGCAGCAGTAAAAAGGGCCTGTCATTATAATGATAACTGCACAACTCAATTTTGACTGGTGGAAGGGAAGTTGCCTGCTATTATAATAAAAACTCCTCAATTGTAATATGTCTGAAAGTAGGAAATGGGTCTGCCATTGTAACTAAAACTTCCCAAATCGATTGTGACCGCGCAGTAGGCAATGGGGCCTGCAATTATAATGTAAACTTGCCAACTCGATTGTGAATGGCAGTAGGCAAGTGAGCCTGCCGTTATCATCACAACTCCGCAACCCTCACTTTACACTGGAAACAACGTATAGGGACCTCCCCATGCTATTCCTCGGATAAGGCTAAGAGACATGCAATTTTAAAACAATATCATTTACTGCACGCACAGTATTTACGTCGATATCCGTATACAATGTAGAATACCGTAGCGAAGCACGGGTACATTTGCTAGTTATTAATAAATATATATAGTGGGTTTAATCCAGTTAATTTCTTTATTTCTTTATGTTAACAACATAATTGGTTTAGGTAAAGAACTTAAAAAGTTACGAAAAAGATTGAGAAGCTCTTTTAGGGAGGCACTAAAGGGACAAAAAGAGAGTAAAAGTGGACAAGAAAGGAGAAAAATGAAGGATTGGAGATTCCACAAAGAAATGGAATTCCTTCTGCCTTATATTTCTACAAGAAGTTGAGCTGTCATTTTAACGCAATATGACTAATATTTAAAATATGTTTTAACTATTAAAAATTGATGAAGTTATTACTGAGTTTGTATGTTGAATATAATATAAATTAAAAAGCATGTGATTCATCCCTGGTTATACGAAAATAAGAACGTCTCGATTTGTTATGTTTTGCGGCTAAGGCAGTGTGAACATTTCAGTAATAAAGTGAACAACATTAATAATTGTGTTTGAAGCACGAGAACTAGGACAATTCTATATACAGACCTCCATGTGTCATTTCTTAATATACGTTTGGATGTGTATTAATTGCTTAATTTTCCTTACAGCACACATTCAAACATTGCAGGCAGGAAACATATCGATGTCAAGAGATAACTGAAGTAGCCACCCAGATGACTGAGAGTCCGGAATGTGATGACCTACACTCCTTATCACATGTGTCTGTTTCATCATATGTTCCATCCGCCCCCACACCTACACAATATCAGCCAGTCGAACCCCTTCGGAAAAAAGAGAGAAATCATGCCACCGACCAGTAGTGCAGATAGAATAAATGATTATTTACAACAGCGAGACAATAAAACTGCTGCCTAACATAGTTTAGCTTAGCTTCTTATTCGTGTCATAGCACACCACAGCTTGGCATTGCTTAGAGTAGCATAGGGTAGCGTAGCTTAGCTACGCGGTGTTGTGGAAAATATCACTCCCAATGCATTTAAGTACGATGACACACACAGGCCGCTATGCTAAGCTATACTATGCCAAGCTAAGCTAATCTAAGCTAGACAGATCGCTAGGCAGGCGGTTTTCTTGGCTGTAGCTGGCCTGGCGCATGCACTTTTCATTTCTGAGCAGTTGGTCTGGCGAGCTATCGTGTGTGTTTAGTAGTGTCGTGTGAATCTCTTCTGGTATAGTACTTAGATATTTTAATACAACGGACAACGGGCCAAAAGAAGAACGACTAATTGAGGAGGTAAAAATATATCCCTGCCTTTATGATATGTTATGAAATTACTACAGAGATTTGATAAGAAAGGAAAACTGTTGGCAGGAAATAAGTTCAGTACATTAAATTGATTGTAAGTAGGCTATAATTTATAAATTAACTATATAATCAAAATTTTGACAGTTCTAATTGTTTGAAAAAAATACATTTTTCACATTTACAATTTAGCAGATACCGTTGACGCGCCTGTTCTGCAACTGTATGCCATATTCCTAAATATATCAACAGTTACTAAGAACGTTAAAGGTAAAATAATAGCATATATTGTTTTAGGTAAGGAACTTAAAACTTATGAAAAAGACTGAGAGACTGTTTTAGGAAGGCACTATCGAGACACAAAGAGAGTAAAGTGGGTAGGAAGGGAAAAAATGGAATGGAGATTCCACAAACTAATGGATTTCCTTCTGCCGTATATTTCTACAAGAAGGTGAGCTGTCATTTTAACGCACGCAGTATCACTAATGTTTAAAATATTAAAAATTGATGAAATTATAAGTGAATGTATATGTTGAGTATATTATAAATGAAAATGCATGCAATTCATTTGAGGTTATAAGATTTTTTTTTTTTTTTTTGCTACTTGCTTTACGTCGCACCGACACAGATAGGTCTTATGGCGACGATGGGACAAGGAAGGGCTAGGGGTGGGAAGGAAGCGGCCGTGGCCTTAATTAAGGTACAGCCCCAGCATTTGCCTGGTGTGAAAATGGGAAACCACGGAAAACCATTTTCAGGGCTGCCGATAGTGGGGTTCGAACCTACTATCTCCCGAATACTGGATACTGGCCGCACTTAAGCGACTGCAGCTATCGAGCTCGGTGGTTATAAGAAAAGAGACCGTCTCGATTTGTTATGTTTTGCAGCTAAGACATTATAAACATTTCACTAATCAAATGAACAACATAACTGCGTTTGAAGCACAAGGACTAGGACAGTTCAATATGCTCATTCTCCATAAACAGATCTCCATGTGTCATTTCTTAATATATGTTTGGATGTGTATTAATAGCTTAAGTTTCCTTACAGCACACATTCAAACATTGACAGACAGGAAACATACCGACGTCAAGAGGTAACTGAAGTAGCCACCCAGATGAACGTGAGAGTCCGGAATGTGATGACCTACACTGCTTATCACAATTATCTGATTCATCATCTGTTCCGTCCGCCCACACACCTACACAATCTCAGCCAGTCGAACCCCTTCGAAAAAAAAATCATGCCACCGAGTAGTAGTGCAGAGAGAGTAATTGATATTTACAACAGTGAGACAATAAAAGTGCTGCCTGGCATAGTTTAGCTTAGCTTTTTATTCGTGTCATAGCACACCACAGCTTGGCATTGCTTAGCGTAGCATAGCTTAGCTTAGCTTTCTGTGTGTGGTGACCTTAAGGCCGGCTGCGCGATACAACGGTACGAGATAATAATATTATCGTAACTTCGCCGCACGCCAAAGCGATACGATCTCTACAAGACACTATTTCCAGTAGTTTATCTAATGAGCTCGTCACGTGAAGACGGCATTGCCGCGATGTATTGGTATTTACAAAACATAACAAGGAAGGAGAGGAAGTATTGAATACCTCAATATAATGCAATTAATGTGCGACATAGTCCCGCAGCAGTTGAAGGAAAATTATCTCAACATGAAGAGAAATTCATAGAACTGTATATGATAAGCCCCGGGAGGTTTCAATTCTTATTGCAACATGTGTCACATTCCCTTCAAATCAATTATGAATTATCGTTGTTATCGTCTTCCTCTGTTGAGGGCGCAGTTAAATTATCATGCAAATTCCTTTCGTGTATGGAATGAAGAAAATAGGTGTTCAGCCATGTAATATATTTTGTTCGCTTTTGTGCCCGGTCTTGTGTTCGATGGTTTCAGAGATCTCCCATATGCGCAGTGGATATTCTTCCCCCTGTTTTGACAGTCTGTTCTCAATGAATGAAATAATAAACTGATTTAGAAACTCATGAAGGCCTACAATAGCAAAGTGTAGGTTTGCAAGTGTAAACATAATTGTACTATACAAACAACATAATTGTGAATATATTTTGTTATTTGACTGTGTCTCCTAATTCAGTCACGTCGGGCTCAATGGCTAAATGGCTACAATGCTTGTTTTATTTCAACGGGCCCAGGGTTCAATTCCCGGGAGGGTCGGAGATTTTAACTCTCATTAGTTAATTCTTCTGGCTTGGGGATTGGGTGTTTGTGCCGTCTTCAGCATTAGAATTCAGGTCGCCTATAGAGCGTCAACTTCAAATATATGCACTAGGCCTCTCTGGAGGCCACACGCAATTAAAAATAATACAATACTTAGTCACAATTGTTTTCCAAGCCGAACTTTTTACTTCACTTTTACTATAGGCCCTAGGACTTTTCTAAACGAGTATGATAAACAAAATTAAGAACTGCACGTCTTCCTCTCCACTACCCATCTTGTTCCCCGTACTGAAATGAGTAAACAGGTCCACACCAGTACAATAGCGATATGTATCTTACGATACGTGTACTAAGAGACTCGCACTGCTGGTCTCTCGATGATTATTATCGCGTATCGCTTACGACATAAGATACATATCGCATTGTACTGGTATGCAACCCACCTAAGAGACATTTCATTCGTAACAGGTTGCTTATGTTCAAAAAAGAATAAGCCTAGTTGCATCACCCGGTATACATTATCAAGATCTGCATAAGTGAATGCCAAGTCAGTAACAAACTGTGTTTGCAGTCCAGCCAAGAAAAGTCAAGAGAACACTCCACCAACCGAACAGCAGACACATCATTAGGAAACAAGACCTGGTGCTCCACACAAGAGCAGTTAATGCACTCGGGGAGTGGCGGCTGTGGCTGACAGGAACAGGCCGAGCCACACGTTGATGGATGGGAGATGGATGCATTCATGTCTCCCTTCATGAACTGCAGTTCAGATAACATCGTCAATTAGTAAACAGCGGAATGGTAAAGGCCGTTCACTTACCTTTCCTTAACACTAATTTCATCCCTCTCTGTGGACCAGGTACAGAGGGTTGACCTCCCAAGGTAGCGAGTTCAAACCCGACAGAGATAGTCGGAATTTTGAAGGACAAAGAAAGTTTATTCGACACTCGATGTCGTACGACGTCGGCATGTAAAAGATATGTGGTAACAAATGTAAAGTGCTTAAAACCAAACCAAACCAAACCCCATGGCGCAACAGCCCCGAAGGGCCATGGCCTACCAAGCGACTGCTGCTCACCCCGAAGGCCTGCAGAATATGACGTATCGTGTGGTCAGCACGACGAATCCTTCGGCCGTTATTCTTGGCTTCCTAGATCAGGGCCGCCATCTCACCGTCGGATAGCTCCTCAATCGTAACCACGTAGGCTGAGTGGACCTCGAACCAGCCCTCAGGTCAAGGGAGTGGAATCCGGGTCTTTCGGGTAACAGGCAGTCACGCTAACCCTACAGCGTGGGGCCGGCAGCAAATGTAGTGCTTACCCGACAAAATTCACTAAAACCGTGCAATAGACGCCGCCCAAGAGGGATTCGGTTTACTCTTCTAGATGGCGTCAAATTAAAATGAGTTTGCACGGTAGGTGAGGACGTATTATTATTATTATTATATTATTATTATTATTATTATTATTTTTATTATTATTATTATTATTATGAACCTATAAACCTATAATAATATTATTATATTATAATAGTAATCATCGAGAGACCAGCAGTGCGAGTCTCTTAGTACTTGTATCGTAAGATACATATCGCTATTGTACTGGTGTGGACCTGTTTACTCATTTCAGTACAAGGAACAAGATGGGTAGTGGAATGGAAGACTTTCGTGTGGAGCGTGGCATTGTATGGAAGTGAAACATGGACGATAACTAGCTCAGAAAGAAAGAGAATAGAAGCTTTTGAAATGTGGTGTTACAGAAGAATGCTGAAGGTGAGAGGGATAGATCGAATCACGAATGAAGAGATACTGAATCGAATTGGTGAGAGGATATCGATTTGGCTAAATTTGACGAGAAGAAGAGATAGAATGATAGGACACATCTTAAGACACCCAGGACTTGTTCAGTTGGCTTTTGAAGGAAGTGTAGGTGGTAAGAATGGTAGGGGTAGACCAAGGTATGAATATGACAAGCAGTTTAGAGCAGATGTAGGATGCAATAGTTACGTAGAAATAAAAAGGTTAGCACAGAATAGGGTGGCATGGAGAGCTGCATCAAACCAGTCTACGGACTGATGACTCAAACAACAACATTATTATTATTATTCAAATTATGAGTGCACTTCATAATTATATCGGGAAAATATAGTTTTAGGCGCTTAAATAAGACACTTTTGTTCTGTATATAGTATCTCTCCGATTTATATGTACCGAACACGACCTAACAGGTTGAAAGTTTATTTCTAGAAAATTCGTCTTGTTCCTCTTGTTCTACTGTCTACGCACAGACGATTTCTGGCTGTATTTGTCATTTCGGTACATGTGACCGAAACTGGCTGTTTTCCTGCGTTAGGAGTGTAAGTGATTTATCGGATCGATGGAGTACCTCCTGATTCATGACGTGGTCTACCCTGTTTATAGGTTCATTGCCTGTACTACATGTGAAGACCTGCCGGAGGAGCTAATTCATCAGCACAGGGAATTAGAACAGGAACTGCTGTTTTCTGGATTGAAGGATGGGGGAAGAAACTTCAACAGAAATCTGGCAGACCTGTCGGTGCAGGATGTAGCCTCTCCAACTTGCTTGCTCAGTAGCCCTTACAGCTCACTTGGGTGATACATTTATTCGGAGAAAACAGAGAAAGTACTCCGACACACAACAAAATAAGCAGTTTCAAGAAAGAAGAAATTAAATTCACTTGTGCTTCATAAACAATTTAGCATGAGAGGGAACAAGCCACGATAAAATTATAAGCACATAAAGGTTCCCCCCACGAACGATTTACCAATATGAAAAATATGCACCGTAGCTCAATTCACGTTTGTTACATCACCAAAATTACCAACATAAGAAACTTTCCGCGAAAACAAATCAGCAATAAAGTACATTATTTCACAGTAAGTTTCCCCCTGAAAAAATAAAAGCAGAGTAAATTTGTGGTTTGAACATATTAAGGTAGAAGAACAACATTTTTCATTTTGACTTTATATCATTGTCCTTATCCAAATTAAATATAATATTTTTGTGGACAGAGCACCACGCACATACACGCAGTAAAACACAATCTCTGTACGTTGCTTTTTCAAGGACGTACCTGTTACCAAATGACCCATTGTTACAGACGAAGAAAGGCTCAATGAGAACTCAAGGGTGACAGCGGAAGAAATAGCTCGAGTGCTGAATATATCGTCCCATAGTGTGACGAAACAGTTTCAGAGGTTTTGATACATGATTCGTAGCGATGTTTAGATGCCACATGAAGTCAGTGAAGACTCCTTACCAAACCTCAATGATCATGAACCATTTCCAAAATGTTTGGAGACGTCATAACCCGACCTGTTGCAATTGTGATAATAGTTGTTCATACTTGCGTAAATTAACCTGGTTTATTGTTAACATTTAATATACAACTATATTGACGTGTTTATCCTCAAAAAGAACCACTAAATTTATTAAAGTTCGTAAGTTTCGAAAGTTCCGTGTAATTCGCGTCTCAATACTGTTATGTAGAACTCGTGCGTACTTCTTAACATGGATTGGATTCCATCTCATTACCAATACAACAGTCTTGTTTCCCTCAATTCCATGAAGCCCGGACTCTTTCTTAGAAGTCCTCTCTAGTGTGGTGGCAGTGTCGTCTACATGACTTGTAATTGATAACTTTGTGACACCAACAAAGGGGAGAAATTATAAAAACGACGGAGGAGATTTTATTTCAAAGTAGCGGTACATTCAAGTGAAACACAACGCATGAGTTTCAGTGCCTCTTACCAGTTCTTTGAGAAAGTTATACTTGCTGTGGTTTTTGTCCGTTCAGAATAGTTTTGCGCTGCTCGGGTGAAATCCATATTGTTGATGTTGATGCATTACATCGCCTACAGTGTGGAGAAATCACATACAATGCTTCAGTCATAAGAAACAATTGAAGAAAAAATTAACGAACCCTCCAGAACACGACAGAAATTCAAATTTTAAGCAGTGATGTCAAAAATAGGCACTCCTATTTTGGGTAATTTTAGATATACAATGCTTTCAGCCAATTTTATTTGCCGTGAATAGTGATCGTATATAATTGTTTTCTAATATCCCATGCCAGAACTAAGAAGGAATTTACGTAAAAATTCCAGATTTGTCGGTAAATAATTATTAATACAATAATTGTTCGTCATCGAAATCGAATCGAAATAAAGTAACAACCTGATGGACTGCAGAAAGCTCGAAAAGGAGAACAGTCCTACAAAAGGGGTATGAACCTAATAGCTCCTTACTTGGTACACATTCCTATTAACATTTAATACTATATCTAGATAGCATTGATCCAAATATCTCTTTATGATTGAAAAATAAGTAAAAATATCCTAGATTCCTTCTCAGGACAGAAGAGTTGAGAACTTGAAATCAGTCCAGACTAGCGTAAACGAGTATATTGATGTATGGAAGAGGAATGGTGGCGAATATTCAGCTTTGTGAGTCCACAAACCGCCCTACAGCAACTATAGTGTAGTTGCCGCATCACTCATTCACATAGGCAGGCAAGAATGACTCCCAATCAGATGTTCAGTGTGTATCTGACTGTCGGTGACGTCTCTAGCATCTGCTGCAGTTCGTGTGCGCTAGTGTTTGTTTAGATGGAGAGTTTAAATTATCATTTCGGACACCTTATGCTCTTTTATGTTCGCAAAGGCAAAAATGCGTCACAAACTCGGAGGAAGATTTGTACTGCTTACCGTGAAGATGCGGTAACCGATCGGACATGCCAGAAATGGTTCTCTAGGTTTCAATCTGGAATTCGCTTTTTCAAGGACATACCTGGTACCATTGTTAGAGACGAAGAAAGGCTCAATGAGAACCCAAGTGTGACAGCGGCAGAAATAGCTCAAGTGCTGTATATATCGTCCCGTAATGTGACGATGTATACTTCGTTGCGATGTTTGGGTGCCACATGAAGTCAGTGAAGACTTCTTACCAAGCCGCAATTAACATGATCCATTTATGAAATTTTAGGTGACGGGTGATGAGAAGTGGATCATATACGACAACATTGTAAGGATAAAGGCATGGCGAAGATATAGTGAACGTCCACTCACACTTGCTAAACCAAGTCTCTTTTCCAATAAAGTACTTCTGTACGTTTGTTGGGACTGGGAAGGCATTCTCTACTACACATTGCTTCCTAATGGACAGACCACCAATTCACGGAGTTCCTGCTCTCAGGTGAACCGTCCGAAAGAAGCCTTTGAACGTTAACTGCCAGAACTAACAAACTGAGAAGTGGTGTCCTATCACGAAAACACGAGACCACACGTGTCTATTGCGACTCGTCAGAAGTTACGGTCTTTTGACTGGGAATTGTTGTCTCACCCACCTTGCTATCCTGATAATGTAACACTCCATCAGGCTATTATCTATTTCTGTCTCGGCAGAATTTCCTGAATTTGAGATAGCTTGCTTCGTTAGAGAACAAGAAAATTATAATCGAACAGTTCATCCAGCAAAAACCAGCAAAATTTTGGGAAAGTGGTATTTTTAAGCTACTCGGGTAATGGCAAAAATTCATTGATAATAATGAAGACTGCTGTATATTTTTTTTTTTTTTTTGCTAGTTGTTTTACGTCGCACCGACACAGATAGGTCTTACGGCGACGATGGGACAGGAAAGGGCTAGGAGTGGGAAGGAAGTGGCCGTGGCCTTAATTAAGGTACAGCCCCAGCATTTGCCTGGTGTGAAAATGGGAAACCACGGAAAACCATTTTCAGGGCTGTCGACAGTGGGGTTCGAACCTACTATCTCCCGAATACTGGATACTGGCCGCACTTAAGCGACTGCAGCTATCGAGCTCGGTGCTGTATAAAATAAAACTTGTACGGTGTAATAATTCATATTTAAAGAAATGGAAATAATTTTGATTCCACATTTGGGCTACCTGTGGGTTAATTTCGACGTACTATTTTACTTTAAGTGATGGGAGAGTAAACCAGATATCTCCTGGGCGAGGGATCGATGACATTAGCACACAAATCACCCGGGTGGCCTCATCTTATAACGTTTCCTATTCGGCAGCTGTTGCTGCACAATATATAAATGTATATTTTTGCTATTTGCTTTACGTCGCACCGACACAGATATGTCTTATGGCGACGATGGGAGAGGAAAGGCCTAGGAGTGGGAAGAAAGCGGCCGTAGCCTTAATTAAGGTACAGCCTCCTCATTTGCCTGATGTGAAAATGGGAAACCACGGAAAACCATCTTCAGGACTGCCGACAGTGGGGTTCGAACCCACTATCTCCTAATTACTGGATACTGGCCGCACTTAAGCGACTCCAGCTATCGAGCTCGGTACGCACAATACAATAATAATAATGATAATAATAATAATAATAATAATAAATCATAATTAATAATAGACCGTGGAACCCTGTTCAATGTCCTTCGAGAATACGGTGTTGATAACAAAACAGTCACTTTAATCCAACAAACCCTGACAGATACAACCTCTAAGGTGAAGTTCATGGGTGAACTGGAGAAGGTCATTAAAACATGGGAGAAAGAAGTAATCGGAATAAACATGGGAACGAAAAGTAAACGGGTTAATATTTTTGCTGACGATCTAGCAATAACTACCCGGACTCCCGAAGAAGCCAGGCACGCTATCGAGAAGCTTCACGAGATTCACTGGTCTCCACATCTCCTATGAAAAAACGCAATACATGGACTACAAGTGCACACAGCTAACATCACTAGCAACCAAATATGGCAACATTTTACAAGTCAAACAATTCCAGTACTTGGGTGAAATTATTGGTAATTCAGACAATGAAAAAGCAGCTAACAAAATGCGCGCAGAAAACTACGTAAAGCTTACTCAATCACCTGAAACTTCTACAATAAGAAATCAATATCCAAAAAAGCCAAACTCCGACACTGCCACACTGTTGTCCTCTTGGAGGCACTCTACGCAACTGAGACATCATCACTCACCATTAATATCACGGACATAGAAAAAATTGCACGACAGATACTGAGGAAGGTATTCGGGCCCAAGTTTCAAGAGGGTACATGGATGCGAAAAAGCTCGGAAGAACTCTATCCATTAACTGAACGATTCACTTCAGTCACATGCAAACGGTGTATGCAATTTTATGGATATTTAGCACGAATGGATGACTCACGACTGACTAGAAATTATTTATAATCAATGGAAACTGATGAACCAAAGTTCGCTGGCTAGTGGATACACAAAAGGACCTCGCAGAAGTCGACGTTGATCCAATGGCAACCACAAGGAATATATACAGACGAAAGATCAACACCCATAAATTTGCACCCAAGAATCCATCTGAGAAAAGCTTGACATTCAAGAACTCATGCACACAAGAAACACGAGAGGACCACAGTGAAAGGATGAAGAAATTTGGGGAAGATAAGAAGAACAAGATGATGAAGAATACCAGTGCTATTTAATGGTTCTACGTGCTCCTCAAGGGGCTAAACGAATATCTAATAATAATAATAATAATAATAATAATAATAATAATAATAATAATAAAAATCGTAACGACCGTGTGTCTTTACATTGGCTATTTTGGAAAAATTTCCGTACAGTTTTCCGTTTCAGGTGTAATAATGACCATCCGCATAATTTTTAGCTTCGGTGTCTGTTTGTCTGTTTGTCTGTTTGTCTATAACTTGAAAACTACCGGGTATATTTCTACCATAATTCATATTTAGAATCCACCTGTCCTTGGATAGGTTTAGGATCATTATTTTTTCTAAATCCCTGAATTGACTGGGGGGTTTATACGAAACCGAAACCGTGATTTTGCACTCCCATAAAATATACACAATCGAACTTAATGGAAATGTACCTACTTTAATGGAGATCAATTTATAAACCTGCCTTTTATCATGTGCATCATTTCGGTATGAGGATTCGTAAGGGAGATATCATTAACGGACCGTTTTTCGGTACAAGTCCCACCGGACTTAACTCAAGAGCGGGTGCGTGAAAAGCCTATTTCTTATAACTTGAAAACTACTGGAGATATTTCAACCAAACTTCATATTTAACATCCACCTGTCCAAACGTAGGTTTTTAGTTCCATACCATGTCAAATTCCTGAAATGGACTTGGATTTTATTGGGAACCGAAACAGTGATTTTACTGTCCCACAAGATATACAAGACCAGCCTGACTGGAAATCGACCAATCTTCATTGAAATACATTTCTAAAACCTTTCTCTCATGTTAATTTTTCCGACAGGAGGAATAATAAGGGAGATATCACGAACGGTCGGTTTTGCAGGCTAAGTCCAGCGGACATAGCCCAAAAGGTGTTGCACGTGGAGCAAATTTCCTATCTACCTATGTATAAATAAAATCGTAACGACCGTGCTCCACGTGCAACACCTTTTGGGCTATGTCCGCTGGACTTAGCCTGCAAAACCGACCGTTCGTGATATCTCCCTTATTATTCCTCCTGTCGGTTTTAGAAATGTATTTCAATGAAGATTGGTCGATTTCCAGTCAGGCTGGTCTTATGGCGAAATGTTCGTACAGTTCTCCATTTAAGGGGTAATAATGACCATCTACGTGTTTTTTTTACATAGTTTCCTGAAAGTCCTAAATTTAACCCCCCTCGCCAAAAATCAAGATTGGGCACAATCTGCCAGACGAGCCAGAAAATAAATTAGGTGAAATTATACGATTTAGCATGTAACCGACTGAAAACTTCCAAGATCTTTAAATTTTTGACTTTTTATCCCCGAAGATTTTCGAAATATGGAGGCAATTTTAATGACGGTGAAGACCTTCGTTTCGAGGTGTTTTGCGGCTAAACGGTCAGTCGTATCACTAAACGAATGATCCAACCTGATTTCTAGTGATCTACAACTTTGGTCCTATGACGTTTCGTCGGATCCCTATTCCTTATATGTTAGATTTGTCTCAATTTCTCGATTATACCTACAGTTTGCTTTTTGTACACGTATAATTCGTAATTAGAATCACTTATATGAAAGATAGAATCGTCTAATTCTAGACGAATATTGGCCCACGCAGTATCCATACGTGAGCAAAACTGTATGTATGTAGCTGTCACATTCGTACCCAAAAGTAATGCACTGTGAGACAACCTTACGAAAATTTCACCCTATTCAACCTTCCTAGCTCTATTTTACCCATAAATAGATGAGACAGGGGAAATTATCTTAAGATCAGCAATTTAGACCGCTAAATGAGACGTCTTATGGTACAATCCGTTTGTCGATATCATGTATCATTTAGCAGCAGTTAATCTGTAAATGAAGGTTTGCAATATTGTAAACATGCATATACTTCCTATGTCGGTCTATATATCTTATATTCATTGAAGTCGATTTGTAGCGAGGTAAAAATGCTGTTTTTGCCTTCGTCGAAAGGGGGGTAGCAGCCTTTCGAAAGTTGCAAGGGTGGCAGTCTAGATGATTGACTGATATGGCCTTGTAATAATACTCAACATTAGGGTTGGGCAGACCGGAACATTCACTTGTTCAGCAACATTAGGAACTTGAGGCGGAGTGTTTCGGTACAGAGTGCCGAGACACGGCCCAGGACACAGGACTGTAACTGCGTCCTAGAGAGAACTTCGAGAGGCAACAGGACATGCTCCGCTTCAGCTGGAATGAGCCTGAACCGAACGTGCTGTGCCAAGGCCGCACTAGATAGATTAGTTGGCCTCGGCTGTGTCTGCCTGTCGATACCGGCTCTGTGCCGCCCAGTGTTGGAGTGTCAACATTTTTTCATCAAGTTATATCTTTAATTCCAAAGCGATGACCCGTATTTTTCTTGGGCTTAAAAGTTTCCTTAAAGTCCAAATTAATTTTTAACATCAATCCCCGAGAAAGTGTTGAGGGAAATTTTCGAGATATTGAAGAAAGTAAATGGAAGTTGAGAGGGAAGGAATTCGAAGTGCAGAGAGCATAAGGCACATTGGGACGCAGGCGAGGCAGCTAAAGCAGTGCAGCGCAGAGCAGATTTTTGTAATCCACACAAATCATTCCACCATCGCAAGTTGACAGACAGGGCAGGATAGAGCAGAGCAGGCCGGTTCTGCACGTACTTCCGCCTACCACGCGATGTCTTCGAAACACAGTTTCCTGCGCACGTGTCACGCAGTTAAGAAATGGAGGAGAAAATTACCACAGCCATTCAGTCTTCACCATGTTTTGTAGGTACTATGTGAATCATGTGGACTGCGATGCAGTATGTACGTATATATGTATGTATGTATGTATGTATGTATGTATGTATGTATGTATGTTCGTGAGAAAATGGCTGAACAGAATTGAATGAAAATCGGTATGTAAATTCGGGGAATAAGGCACTACAGTCCAGGCTATAAATCATTTTATTCACGCTGCGTAACAAGGTAGTTTAGAGAAAGGCCTAAAATGTAATCCACCGAGCAAGTGGCCGTGCGGTTAGGGTCGCGCATCTGTGAGCTTGCATTCGGAAGATAGTGGGTTTGAACCCCACTGTCGGCAGCCCTGAAGATGGTTTTCCGTGGTTTCCTATTTTCACACTAGGCAAATGCTGGGGGGTTCCTTAATTAAGGCCTCGGTCGCTTCCTTCCCATTCCTAGCCCTTTCCTATTCCATCGTTGCCATAAGAGACCTATCTGTGTCGGTGCGACGTAAAAAATATAAAAATTAATCATGAATTAAATTCTTTGCTTAGTCCATATGAACGCCGAACATCGGTAACATAGAAATATTGTTCAGTCTTGTAAACTGGCGAAGGTGGTTGTTTTTATTGCGATTGTCTTAAGCTGAATAACCGCGTTGCCATCAGCACAAGGGAAATTGTGAAGATGACTAACAAAATGAGAAAAACCGCGAATGCTTGAAGAAAAAGAAAACAGAGCCTCTTTATACTGGATGCCCCGGTATCACCGAGTCTTAAGAAAACATGTTATTTCTGAAAACCGACGAGACCCTGCGTGGCAATGTGCGCTCACGTCCACTTCGCAATTTCGTAGCTTCGCGGTGTTCTGCTCTGCTCTTCCCTGCTCTGCGGCCAACTGCTTCTCAATGTGCGCCCGGCCTAACAGCAGGAAAGTACAACAATGTATTCATCCAGTTATATTTTTAATTCCAAAGCGACGACCCATATTTTTCTTGGGCTTAAAAGTTTCCTTAAAGTCCAAATTAGTGTTTAACGTCAATCCCCGAGAAAGTGTTGAGGGAAATTTTCGAGATATTAATTACTCACTAATTACTCACAATACAGGCCAATACATTCAACTGGTGAAAATATTCTTGAATTGGTTACTTTTAAACACCTGCACTGCCATTGTAACCGTGTTATGTGTATTTTATATTGACCGGAAAAATCTTAACCTAATAGCAGCCTTTAACGTGATTATTGGGCGCGAATGTCAGTGTTCCGACTGTTCGTTCACGTTCCCTGCAGCTTTATGCTGGACCATGGCCATAACTACACACAGGCACACAGCACGTTCCGTACAGGCACACTCCCAGTTCCCACTGGCGCGGAGCATGTAATGTTGCCTCTCGAAGTTCTCTCTACACTGCGCAGTTGCAGTCCCGCGTCCCGTGCGCCTGCTGCACAGTTCAGCTAGTAGGCGAAGGGCAGTGCATAGTGGCGCTTTTGATGGGACAGCGAGTCAGTGTCTCCGGCTCGCTTGAGAATGTTTCGGAACAATTGACACTCGGTGTTCTGGAACAGCGGAACATAACTGTGCACCGGCACCTTGTGCCGAAACAGGGACATAGTGCCCAACCCTACTCAACATTGCTTAGCTGTGTTGATACCGCTACACGGCTGAAATCAATGGAACCTACAGCCGTAACTAACTCCCGAGCACATGAGGCTCTGAATGATGTACTGATGATGGCTTCGTCCCAGGTAAAATATTCCGGAGGTAAACTAGTCCCCCATTCGAATCTCTGGGTGGGGACTACACGAGAGGGGGCGATCATCAGAAAGATGGATACTGATATTCTGCGAGTCGGAGCGTGGAATGTTAGAAGTTTGAATCGTTGTGGTAGATTAGAGAATCTGAAAAGGGAGATGGATAGATTAAATTTAAATGTAGTTGGTATAAGTGAAGTACGTTGGCAGGAAGAACAGGATTTTTGTTCAGGCGACTGCCGAATTATCAACACAAAACCAAACACAGGAAATGCAGGAGTTGGTTTAAAAATGAATAAGAAAATAGGGCAGCGGGTAAGCTACTACAACCAGCATAGTGAAAGAATGATTGTCGTCAAGATAGACACCAAACCAATGCCCACCACAATAGTGCTGGACTATATGCCTACTAGCTCAGCGAAGGAAGAGGAAATCGAAAGAATATATGAAGAGATAGAAGACGTAATACAATATGTAAAAGGTGACGAGAATCTAATTGTGATGCGAAACTGGAATGCAGTGATAGGCCAAGGAAGAGAAGGTAATACAGTAGGAGAATTCGGATTGGGACAAAGGAACGAAAGAGGAAGTAGGCTGGTTGAATTCTGCACTGATTATGATTTAGTCCTTTCCAATACTTGCTCCAAACATCACAAACGACGGCTTTATACGTGGATGAAACCTGGAGACACTGGAAGGTATCAAATAGATTTCATTATGATTAGGCAGAGATTCAGAAACAAGGTGTTGGATTGCAAAACTTTCCCAGGGGCAGACGTGGATTCTGACAACAACTTGTTGGTCATGAAATGCCATCTGAAGCTGAAGAAATTGAAGAAAGGAAATAATGCAAAAAAGATGGGATCTAGACAAGTTGAAATAATAGAGCGTGAGGGAATGTTTCAAGGAACATGTTGCAAAAGGACTAAATGAAAATGCTGATGGAAACACAATAGAGGAAGAGTGGATAGTCATGAAAAATGAAGTCAGCATGGCTGCTGAAGAAATGTTAGGAAGGAAGAAAAGATCAACTAAGAATCAATGGATAACTCAGGATATACTAGACCTGAAAATACAAGAATGCTAGAAATGAAGAGCACAGGAAAGAATACAGGCGATTAAAGAACGAAGTGGATAGAAAGTGCAAGGTAGCTAAGGAAGACTGGCTGAAGGAGAAGTGCAAGGATGTCGAAGGTTGTATGGGCCTAGGAAAGGTTGATGCTGCATACAGGAAAATCAAGGAAATCTTTGGAGAAAGGATGATGCTTGTTGTTATAAGGGGCCTAACATCCAAGGTCATCGGCCCTTTGTAGAAAAGAAATCTAGGTGTATGAATATTAAGAGCTCAGAAGGAAAGCCACTTTTAGGAAAAGAAGACAAAGCAGAAAATGGCAGGAACATATCCAATAGTTGTATCAAGGTGAGGATGTAGATAATTTGGTTCTGGAACAAGAAGAGACTGTTGATGCTGATGAAATGGGAGCCCAATTTTGAGGTCAGAATTCGACAGCGCTGTGAGCGACCTAAATAAGAAGGAGGCACCTGGAATTGATGGCATTCCCTCTGAATTACTGACTGCCTTGGGAGAAACCAGCATGGCAAGACTATTCCATTTAGTGTGTAAGATGTATGAGACAGGAGAAGCTCCATCCGATTTTCGGCAGAATGTTTTTTTACCTATTCCCAAGAAAGCCGGTGATGACAAGTGTGAAAACTATCGCACCATTAGTTTAGTATCTCATGCCTGCAAAATTTTAACACGTATTATTTATAGAAGAATGGAAAAACAAGTCGAAGCTGAGTTGGGAGAAGATCAATGTGGCTTAAGAAGAAATGTAGGAATACGGAAGCAATCCTGACTTTACATCTGATCTTAGAGGATCGAATCAAGAAGGACAAGCCTATGTACATGGCACTCGTAGATTTAGAAAAGGCATTCGATGTTGTTGATTGGACCATGCTATTTAAGATTCTGAAGGTGATTGGAATCAGATACCGAGAACGAAGAATTATCTACAATCCGTATAATAATCAGTCTGCAGTGATAAGAATCGAGGGCTTTGAAAATGAAGGGGCAATCCAGAAAGGAGTGAGGCAAGGCTGCAGTTTGTCGCCCCTCCTTTTCAATGTTGACATAGAACAGGCAGTAAAGGAAATCATATAGGAATTTGGAAAGGGAATCACAATCCAAGGAGAGGGAATCAAAACCTTGAGATTTGCCGATGATATCGTTATTTTATCTGAGACTGCAGGAGATCTCGAGAAGCTGCTGAATGGTATGGACGAAGTCTTGGGTAAGGAGTACAAGATGAAAATAAATGAGTCCAAAACAAAAGTAATGGAGTGCAGTCGAACGAAGGCAGGTGATGCAGGAAATATTAGATTAGGAAATGAAGTCTTAAAGGAAGTAGATGAATATTGTTACTTCGGTAGTAAACTAACTAACTATGGCGGAAGTAAGGAGGACATAAAATGCAGACTAGCACAAGCAAGGAAGAGCTTTCGTAAGAAAAGAAAT
The DNA here is from genome assembly GCF_040414725.1 of Anabrus simplex. Classification (NCBI taxonomy): domain Eukaryota; kingdom Metazoa; phylum Arthropoda; class Insecta; order Orthoptera; family Tettigoniidae; genus Anabrus; species Anabrus simplex. The sequence goes on along the minus strand of NC_090269.1, from coordinate 88,892,617 downwards.
TTGCTCACCTCAAACATTGATATAGGAATTAGAAAGATTGTTTTTGAAGATTTTCGTGTGGAGCGTGCCATTGTATGGAAGTGAAACATGGACGATAACTAGCTCAGAAAGAAAGAGAATAGAAGCTTTTGAAATGTGGTGTTACAGAAGAATGTTGAAGGTGAGATGGATAGATCGAATCACAAATAAAGAGATACTGAATCGAATTGGCGATAGGAGGTCGATTTGGCTAAATTTGACGAGAAGGAGAGATAGAATGATAGGACACATCTTAAGACACCCAGAACTTGTTCAGTTGGTTTTTGAAGGAAGTGTAGGTGGTAAGAACGGTAGGGGTAGACCAAGGTATGAATATGACAGGCAGATTAGAGCAGATGTAGGATGTAGTAGTTATGTAGAAATGAAAAGGTTAGCACAGGATAGGGTGGCATGGAGAGCTACATCAAGCCAGTCTGTGGACTGATGACTCAAACAACAACAATTAATATTTTACCTCGATAGTGACTCTCAGCTGGATGGCGTCTACTATTGTAATCACTACTCTCCACATCGAATTTGACTGGCAGTAGGAATGGGATAATTCTCCAACTCCTTTGTAACTAGCATCAGTAAGGAGGGACTACCATTGTAATTAAAAATTCCCTTCCCGATTTGTCTGGCAGAACTCAAGGGAGCATGCAATTATTTTCAAAACTCCCCTAACCGATTGTGTTTGGGAGTAGGCAAGTTTGCCTGCCATTATAAAGAAATTTACCCATCTAAAATGTGACTGACATTAGGCATAGTTGCCCTGCTTTTGTAATAGAAGCTTACTAACTCGGTGTGACTGCCATTAAGAAAAGTGGCCTGTTGTTATAATTATAACAGCACAACTCAATTTTGACTGGCAGTAGGGGAGGTGCCTGCTGTTATAATGAAAACCCCTCATTGTAATCTGTCTGGTAGTAAGAAAAGGCGCCTGCCGTTTTTACGAAAACGATTGTGATGGCGCAGTAGGTAATGAAGCCTCCCATTATAACGAAAACTGTCCTACTCGATTGTGAATGGCGGTAGGCAAGTGAGCCTGCCGTTATCACTACAACTCCGCAACTCACACCTTACATTGGAAACAACGTATGGGAATCTCCCCCTGCTGTTTCTGGATAACGCTAAGAGGTATGCTGTTTTAAAAAATCTTATTTACTGCATGTACAGTAATTTACATCGATAAACGTATACAATATAGAATACCGTAGCGAAGCTGGTGTGCATTTGCTAATAATAATAATAATAATAATAATAATAATAATAATAATAATAATAATAATAATAATAATAATAATAATAATCCCGTGGCGATTTACCTGTTTCCTTATCGGGCGCGTCCCAGGTGGCGGATAGGGGGCCTCGCCGGGCTTGTCCGGAGGGTCTGAGCGAAGTAAAATACCTCTCGCGGACCAAAAACAGGCACAGCCAGAAAACATCTTGAGGCAACACGTCAGCAAAACATCAGCTGTCCGTATGGACTGACAACCCGTACGATGAGAGTGAATCGGTAATCAATGACTCACTCGCCCCGGGCTCAAGCCCTTCAGCTAAAATCAACCATGATGGAAACACAAGCGATACAGCGACTACCTCAGTCCCGAGCTGGAAACAGCGAAATTAAACCTGGTCATTCGGGTTCTGGGGGACCAGGACATCATGCTGGGAAGAGTTGAGCTTCCCAAAACTCCTCAAATTCCAGAAGACACAGTTCACTGTTATACTTAACGTACAGACACTGACCAAAACAGGAAAACTCAAGACGCTGACAGATACCTGTGACAGATTTGGATTCCTCATACCTGCCGTACAAGAAACGCTCCGGTCAACAATGAGCCTGATAAAAACAAAGTTGAGAAATTCTGGTCACGCCTGGAACGAGCACTTATGAAGGTCCCTCAGCATCATCTCAAGATTCTCCTTGGATATTTTAATGCACAAATTGGTAGAGAGAGAGAACACAGGCATATCATCAGGAGATTTCTCAGCACACAGAATCCGGCTCCATTGCTAAATGGTTAGCGTGCTGGCCTTTGCTTGCAGGGGTACCGGGTTCGATTCCAGGCAGGGTCGGGAATTTTAACCACAGTTGGTTTATTTCGTTGGCACGGGGACTGGGTGTATGTGTCGTCTTCATCATCATTTCATCTTCATCACGACGCGCAGGTCGTCTACTGGCGTCAAATCAAAAACCGGCATCTGGCGAGCCGAACTTGTTCTCGGACACTCCCAACACTAAAAACCATACGCCATTTCATTTCAGCACACAGAAAGACTAACGCCAATGGGCAACGTTTAATCAACGTATGTGGAATGACCAACCTCCAATTGATGTCTACACATTTTAGGAAACCACCACGAAATATGACTACGCGGAAATCACCAATCAGTCACATTCGCGAATATCAGACTGACCATGTAGCGATCGCCAGAAAGTTTTCCCCGGAAATTATGAACGTTAGAGTACACAAGGGTTATGTGGAGCCTGATCACCATCTCTCACAAATCAAAATTCGATTCAGATCCAATGGAAAAAAGGTATCACAAACCTAAAATCAGCGGGTGAGTTGGCCGTGTGGTTAGGAGCGCGCAAGTGTGAGCTCGCATCCGGGAGATAGTGGGTTCGAACCCCACTGTCGGCAGCCCTGAAGATGGTTTTCCGCGGTTTCCCGTTTTCACACCAGGCAAATGCTGGGGCTGTACGTTAATTAAGGCCGCGGCCGCTTCCTTCCCATTCCTAGGCCTTTCCTGTCCGATCGTCGCCATAGGACCTATGTTTATCGGTGCGACGTAAAGCAACTAGCAAAAGACTAAAATCCCGCGGATTTATCCGGAATATCTGAAAGAGCAAGCACAATAATTTGCGAAATCACTACAAACAAATGTACAAACATGGGACACACTTCTTGAGAACATCCAAAAATCGTCAAGAAAAATCCGCCAACCTCCACGGAAACGGAAACACAGGTGACTGTGACAAAGCTCTGGAAACACGTATTCGAGCCTGGGAGATTTGTCACGGCCATCAAACGCCAGAGAATTGGAAGATATTTTCGGAAACCCAGAAGCGAATGTCCGAAATACCCCAACGAATTAAACACATTTATCACCTCAAAGGTTTAAACTACAAGCCGCCCACTCTTTGCTTTCTTCGCCCCAACACGAAGGTCGACTGTTACATCCTGAAGCACCACTTTGAGAAGTTACACAACTGTGAACCACCTGCGGAGCAACTGCAATTCCACACACCTGTTCACAACACAGGTTCAGTTCCACCTAGACATGACGAGGTATGAAGTATAATATTAAATCACAAAAACAATAAAGCACCAGGAGAAGATGGCGTAATCGCCGAGATGCTCAAGATTGGAGGCGAACTCCTGATTGACCGACTACAAGCCATCATTGCAAGTATATGGGAGAGCGGAGTCATATCTGGAGACTGAAAAACTGCTTTGATCCACCCACTGCACAAAAAGGGCGACAAGACGGATCCAGATAAATACCGAGGCATCTCTTACTTCTGGAAATCGCATACAAAGTACTTTCACGCGCCCCACTTACTAGACTGGCACACCAGACAGAGCAAAAGATCCGTGAATACCAGGCCGGCTTCCGACCGCATCGATCGTGCGTAGAACAGATCTGAAACCCGAAGATTATTCTCCAACATCGCCAGTCACACCGTACAGTAATCATTTCCGTAGACTTTAATAAAGCATACGACTCTATTGAACGTGACACCCTGTTTAATGTACTCCGCGAATATGGCGTTGACAACAAAACAACCACGTTAATCCAACAAACATTGACAGACACAATCTCTAAGGTGAAATTCATGGGTGAAACCTCTGAACGTTTTGAAATTAGAACAGGTGTTAGACAAGGTGATGGGCTGTCCCCAGTTCTGTTCAACCTTAATAGACATGATCTCGTAATATTTTCTACTATTATCATTTTATTCCGCGTTCTTTAACACTCGCCTACTACTCCCACATGGATCTTCAGCGTTCTTATTTTGTCTCGTCATTCCACGTCTTTCGTGTCCGTAGTTACAGTTTTTTTCTTGGAAGCCGCGGCGTGATTAATGTGATTAAGAGTTCCACTGGCGAGTACCTTTATGTACAGAACTCCTAATTCTTCCAGGCTCCTCTCCATCAAAATGAACCAGGTCCTCTCGGTTTTCTTATCTGGAAAATAGATGAAGATACGATTAGTCGGTCCTCGTGTCCACGTTCTGGCTAATGTTTGTTACAAGCACCGTTTTATCATAGCAGAACCGAAGGTCTAACTTCTGGACTTTATTTTAAAGTTAGCTGATTTGTTGAGCGACAGTGTCCAGAAAATCAATGAAGTTCACGAGATCACGAAATCATCCATGAAAGCCAGAGAGTTAATTATTAAGTTCATGCTCGTACACCATTCTCGATCCCCTCTGTGTCACTCGCGGATGATTTTATCAAGTACATATTTGTGAGGTAGAGGTGAGAGTGCACATCCTCTCTGGACACCTGCTCTTATTTCCAATGCACCTGATGTCTTTCTTGTAACTTCTTCTTAACGTCAATAACGTTATTTGTTTTACATCCCACCAACTACTTTTCCGATGTTCGGTGATACCGAGGTCCCAGACCTTCGTCCCGTAGGAGTTCTTTAATATTCCAGTAAATCTACTAACACGAAACTGATATACTTGAGCACCTGAAATACCACCAGATTGAGGCGGGATCTATCCTATATACTTGAACTTAGATGGCCAGCGCTCTGCTCCCTGAGCTATAAAATAAAATCCAGCCTTTCTTCTTATTATGATTATTATTTTTGTAGAACTTTGTCGATTCGAACCTGAATGGTCCAAAATAAAATTCGAATTGAGTAATACGGGAATCCTGAATTCAAGACTATCGTTACTTTTCAGGGGTTCTTGCATTTAGAATAAAAAACTGTCCATGACATTTCACCACAAAAATCACACTAAAAATTTAAAAACGTAGTACAAATGTTATCAATTCTCTACACCATTTTAAAGTCCGACTCGTTGGCTGAATGGTCAGCATACTGGCCTTCGGTTCAGAGGGTCCCGGGTTCGATTCCCGGCCGGGTCGGTGATTTTAACCTTCATTGGTAAATTCCAGTGGCCAGGGGGCTGGGTGTCTGTGTTGTCCCCAACATTCCTGCAACTCACACACCACACATAACACTATCCTCCACCACAATAACACGCAGTTACCTACACATGGCAGATGCCGCCCACCCTCATCGGAGGGTCTGCCTTACAAGGGCTGCACTCGGCAGAAATAGTCACACGAAATTATTATTATACCATTTTTAAGAGCTGGTGATTTTGCGTTGTTTCTTTCAAGCGCAAGTTCCTCATGTTAATTTATCGACTGGAACAGATGATTACTTCCATTTTGTTGTCCCTCAATGAACCACCTTACCCACCGGAGATGAATTACTGTAGGAGATCCTAGTCGTTGTAGCTTAATCGGTCGGCAATTAACGACGAACATTTTGCCAAGTGCCCCATGTTTCACCTTCCAAGCTTTCAGTAGGTAGGTGGTATGTCTCATTTCATCTGCTGACAGTTGACATTCAAATTCACGTGACCTTCTAGGTTTAGGCCTAATGAGTGCATTTTTGCGGTTACCTAAACTCAAATTTAGCTACGTACAAGATTATCTACGTATCATATTCCCAGATGAAAAAGATCTTGAAACTTTCTTAGCTTTGCGACAACTACTGTCCTTTCTCCGGCACCATCATAATTCTGCACTACTTTTCTCTTCCAACGAAGCGGCGTTCCATCATACTTAACCGTACACCGGAGCACTGGGTATCCCACAAATGAAACAAATAATTTACATTTTCAGACTTACGATCTATTTTAAAATCTCATTAAATCATTGAAATGGATTATCTTCAATACGTGAATACATAATTATTTGCAAATTAGAACACCACTGTAATCGATAGTTACACGCTAGTAATCACGGAGGCAAATGCTGGGGCTGTACCTTAATTAAGGCCACGGCCGCTTCCTTCCAACTCCTAGGCCTTCCCTATCCCATCGTCGCCATAAGACCTATCTGTGTCGGTGCTACGTAAAGCCCCTAGCAATAAATAAATAAGTAATCACGGAGTTAGGAAACCATACGGGTTACGAACACCAAATTACTGCAAATTAAATATTTCCTGGGGAACTCAATGCCCCGGTATATGGTTCCATTTTTTTTAATATGAGAGTACTAATGTGGGATTTCTCCTTGGATTTAAACAAAATAATGTTGTAATTAAACAGGAGTTTTCAACATGGCATTCCTCGATATTAGAATACTCATGGAGGCGAGAATTTTTCGAATTAGCCAGTAATTCAATTAAATTAAATCAAAAGGCTACCTTTTCAAAATCTACCTTTTTTGTTTTCGGTACTACTATAAGGTTTACATCGCAAAATTTGGGTACAACTCCACCATATTGTTTTGCATACGAATATATTTCGTTCACTGAAAATAACAGTGATTTTAGACATATTTCGGACCTGAGACTGACTGGTGTTAGATGATTGATTATCGTAACTACATTTTTTACGCAAAAGAAAGGCGGTTTCCTCTGCGTGTATATGGGATTTCCAGTACTCGTCATACCCAGGTTCTCATTAATTATTTTGCCAACGCGAAAATAAATTATTCATCTGAAGCACGAAGCGAAAACGTATGTTCTATTATATCATGTTTTTTCCAATAATGATTCTCTCCATCGTCGTGTAGAGCATCAACGAAATCATCAAGGCTATTAGGCTCAGGCGCATATTAATTAGGTAAAATCTGTTCACTGCTTTGAAGGCAATCGATTTCAAACACTCGTGCAAAGGTGCGTGTTAAAAAAGTATGAAAACAACTGGCTACAAAGAAACAATATTACATAAACATTTGTAACCCATTAGCGTTATACATACATACACATAATAATAATATTATTAATAATAATAATAATAATAATAATAATAATAATAATAATAATAATAATAATAATAATAATAATCGTGCTAAGGCAAGATCCCAATATATCGACAACACCAAGTAATTTCCAAAACGGTAGGTTATAGTATTCACGCCATCATGTTATGCCAATTTGAGAATAGAGGCCGTGGTAATAAAGATTTTCTACTATCAAGAATAGCATTCAAGAGGAACTAGCAGATAGCGCAGTGTAAATCGTGCGTAAGAACATTAGAAAACAAAACGTGAGTGTCAAGTGAAATTAGGGACATGACGGGTGAAGAATAGATAAGAAAGCATAATAAACTTTTGGAGACAGATATATTGAAATAAACAGACCGAACCTCTTGCCAATTTTCACAAAAAGAAGAATATACAAATGTGGTACTTTCCCAACCAGTTACACAAAAATTCGAATCTTTATAGAAAATAATATATCAAAGAGAAAGAGAGCAAATGAGGAAGAACAAAGCAGAAATGGAAAGGAACAAGCAAGTAAAAGAAAAAGTACGCCTATCTGATGAGAAACCAAGAGTAGCAAGAAATATATGGAAAAAGATATACACAATCACAAGATCAGAATACAACAGCAAGAAATCTTCGAAGTAAAGTCCAAATATATAAATAAGAACTGCATCAGTTACCATTAGTTACCACACAAATTGACACCAAAGAAAATTATTATGCAAGCCGAAATCACAATATTATTCAAATTAAGCTGTTCCAAGACAGTCACTTTCAAAGTTAAGCAACTACAAACACGAATGGCGAAGCACTGTTTACGTATGAGCGTGTGTAGGACTCGCGGAGTTCCAAATACAGCACACGCACAGCTCGAAAGAGAGTTGTAACCAAGTTCTTCAATGGAAACTTTAAATAGTTTAAAAGTGAGTGGAATCTTGGCCTGGAAATGCCATGCTCCCTATCAGAATTTGAATGGAAAATTGTTCCTGGTGCAACTTGAAGTTTTAGAGAAAATAAATTAACAGTTTGTCATACCTCATCATAAAATACGTAGTACTGCCCCAAAATGGAGACACGTGGGCACATGTCCCTAAGGACGGAGACGACGTTTGGTGTTCCTCCCTCCACATAGGTTAAAGTCCATCTCAAAATATCCAGAGAAAGGTCAGGTTTTTATACGGTAGAGTAGAGGGGAAATAATGAGGAGAAATACGCCTGGAAGATTCCAGATGTTACGGGAGCATGCGCAACAAACCAAGCGGTGTCGTATGACGTAAGAAGGCAAGAAGATAGTAGATAGCAGATCGTAGAGATGGAAAGAGCGGAGTTCGTGCAAAGAATGTGATGTCCAAATAAATAGTCAATGAAGTATATAAGTCCCAGTTGCAGAGAAAATACGGTGTATATCAAGATGAGGGTGAGTCCAAATTAGTACAAGAAAAAAGGGTATGTGCATGGCGAATTTCGTAGATGCCGGTGAAGTGACGAGTTCGTTACACATTACATCGAGTAATTGCATGCCCAAAATATGTTGTGTTATACAGACAGTCATCACTCATTAGAATTATTGCACTAGCTGAGAGAATACGATGTTCAAGGAAAAGTCACGGAGTTAGGAGACCTCACAGGTTGCGAACACCAAATGCCTGCGAATGCGAATGAAATCTTTCCTGAGGAACTCAGTGCCCCGGTGTATGGTTCCTTTCACTAATATGAGAGTACTAATGTGGGATTTCTACTTCCAATTAAACAAAATAATGTTCTAATTGTACAAGAGTTTTTAACATCTCATTGTGCGGTTTTAGAATATCAAGGAAGTCCGAGAATTGTTCGAATTAACCAGTAATTCATATGTAAAACGTTCGAATTAGGTTCTACTACATTTTTATTACTGTACTATTATTCTCATTATCGAGTAGAGTGACCACGGATGTTAATACGCTGCGGCTATGGAGCTACGATCTGCATTCGGGAGACGAGTGGGTTCGAGCCACACCGTTGGCGCTTCTGAGAATGGTTTTCAGTGGTTTCCCATTTTCACTTCCAGGCAAATGCCTGGATAGTTCCCATTCATAGGCCACAGCCGATTCCTTCCATCTCCTTACCAAATTCCGTTCACCATAATTCATTTTGATTTCATTTGCTCTTCAACTTAGGCTGGCGTCAGGACGTGCATTCGGCCGTACAAACATGCCATATAATTTCATCTCACTTCATCCCCGTCGCCGTATCAGGAAACGAGACTATGGGGTAGATTATTATTATTATTATTATTATTATTATTATTATTATTATTATTATTATTATTATTATTATTATGAAATTGTAGTAGTACTGTATTATTTCTCATTCATCCTGATCTTTTTAGTTTATCGAGGTGAGCAATTAATGTGAATTTGGCACAATAATCCGCCTATATGTCCTTCGTGACGCCAACCTAGCATGGAGGGAAGTATTCACTATTTGGGCGGATGACCTAGATGTCAGGTGTCTTTAACAACAAACATTCTCATGAGCAATTATTCACTATTCTGTGTTTCTGTGGTGACTGTTTGTGTGGTGTGCAGTATGTAGATGAATAAATAAATCTATATTGCCGAGCTGAGTGGCTCAGATGGTTAATAGACTGACCTTCTGACCCCATTTTGGCAGGTTTGAGCCAGGCTCAGTCCGGTGGTATTTGAAGATGCTCAAATACTTCAGCCTCATGTCGGTAGAATTACTGGCAAGTAAAAGATCTCCTGGGTACCAAATTCCGGCACCTCGGCGTCTCCAAATCCCCTAAAGTGTGACGTAAAGTCAATAGTATTATTATTAAATACATATTACACAAACTCCCAATACCCAAGACAGAGAATTTAATCATACGAAATAGAAACTCTCGGCGCGACCTAGAGTCGAACTTGGAGCCCTCTTAAACGAAGGCAAGCCGGGCTGAGTGGCTCAGCCGGTTGAGGCGCTGGCCTTCTGACCCCAAAGTGGCAGGTTCGATCCTGGTTCAGTCCGGTGGTATTTGAAGGTGCTCAAATACGCCAGCCTCTTGTCGGTAGATTTACTGGCACGTTAAAGAACTCCCGCGGGACTGAATTCCGGCACCTCGGCGTCTCCGAAGACCGTAAAAGTAGTTAGTGGGACGTAAAGCAAATAACATTACTATTAAACGAAGGCAAGCATTTTAGCCGTTCTGCCAAAAGCCGGAGTAATATTATTTTTGTTACCTAATGGTTGAAACCAATGAAAATCAGGTTACACGTTCCAGAGAATACATTTCAGAATATTTCGTTCACACACGTCCAGTAAGTTACATGAAACGAAAGTTCTAGATCGCCACACTTTGCACACATTTGAACTTTTCTATTCTGGAAGTTGTGCAGTTAAAAGTTATTGCAATGAACAGGTGGGAGTGACTTGCTGGGAATTCTCAATCAGCGGCACTCCGAGAGAAATCCTCAACTCTTTAGAGAACACGTCCATAAGTCAGGCTTTCAAGAAGTGGCTGAGAGTTTGACAGCTTCCACCGGAAGGGCGTAAATCGAAAAGAGAAACAACCTCCCAGCTCCTAATACAGGCAAACAAATGAGAGAAGGAAAAAGTAATCCTGTCACCATGATGGGTGAAATGGCAATAAAGCAGTGTTTGGAAGTTACAAGGAAGTAGTAATCAAAGTAAAATTTGGCAGTTGTGATCTTTTCTTATTTATTTAAATGCATACATAGGGTGTATCTAATCATCTGTAACAAACGTCGGGGGACGAGGTGGGCGGGATATTCCTCGGATCAATACAAGAACAAAATGTCCCTATGAACATATGTCCTAAAATACTTCGTCCGTTTTTCTTCACCGGCGAGGCTATATTCGAAAGATATAACATCATAATCTTTTGTAACATACACACACACACACACACTCGCATAGATTTTTAACATTTGCAATAAATGAAATCATGTTTTCCTTCTGGGAACTTAAGATTTTATATAAAAATTGTGTTTTATTATGTTCCTTCTTTCTAAAATTTGCTGTTATTATATATCTATCTATCTATCTATATATATATATATATATATATATATATAAGTCCGATTCATTGGCTGAATGGTCAGCGTTCAGGCCTTCGGTTCAGAGGGTCCAGGTTTCGATCCCAGGCCGGGTGGGAGATTTGAGTCGCCTCTGATTAATTCTTCTGGCCCGGGAATGGATGTTTGTGTTTGTCCCAACATTTTCCTCTTCATATTCACACAACACAACACACTACACTACCAATCACCACAGAAACACGTAATTGTGATTACATCCCTCCATATAGGGTTGGCGTCAGGAAGGGCATCCGGCCCACTGGAGTGGGGAAAGCGGTATATACTGTTAATGAATGTTTACGCATTATTATGTTAGAATGCAGGACCACGTTAATAATTTGAGCTCTGCTTCATCGGTTTCTGGGCTTTGATCCTCGTTCGGTACTCCTACATCCTCTCACTCTGCAATCTCCTTCTCTCTTCTGTCCACGGTGCTTGGACATGGGATCTAACATTTCCTGAAAACTCTTGGTGGTCTTGATCCTCGACTTGTAAGCATCCCTGTTCCTGGTTTCCGTTCCTTGTATTCCCATTCCTTCCGGGACCTTTTTTACCTCCTGATGCCAGCGCATCGTAATTTCTCTGGTCTTAAAAAAACCTGATTAGTCAGTGTTCCCGGGTTCATTCTGTACATGTGTCCAAAGAACATGGCTGTTTTCTTTCGGATTGCATAAGAGGCAGGTGAATGAAAACCAAACACCCACCATAACACACATTCCGAGCGAAAGGTGGTAACGCTGTTGTTACGTATTGATACTGCCATCGCTGTGGTAGGAGAACTACATAGAGACAACTCATAGGTGCACGCAGTTGTTGAGTTATGTCTTTGTTGGTGCGCGGACTGGTCTAGGTGTTCGTCTGGCTGTAGAAAAGGGAGGAAAGCAAATAAAAGCATAGAAGTGTGGTTCGTTTTCTGGTGGCTAGGAATGTTGGAGTACGCGAAACTCATTGTCGTATGTCTGCTGTGTATGGCGAACACTGCATGTCCATGCGGACATAGGGGATTCAGAAATGGGTGCACATCACTGCAAGGCGATGCGCGCTCAGGACAGGCCCATTGAGCCATGACTCCTGAGGGGATAAGGCGGATTGATGGCCTTTTCCGGGAAAACCTATGAATCACGGAGGAAGAATGCCATTCGTGGACGTCAGTTTCAGAGGGTCCCGGGTTTGATTCCCGGGCAGATCGGGGATTTTAACCTTAATTGCTTAATTCTAAATGTTCGGGGGCCGGGTGTGTGTGGCGTCTTCAGCATTAGAAATCATCCTTGGTAGGTCCCTCATCTTCACAGACATGCAGGTCGCCTAAGAGGCCGTCTACGAGAAAATGACCCGCACCAGGCTTCTCCTGAGGCCATTCGCCTTTATTATTATAATTACTTTCAATCGGACGACGAAGTGCAAAAGTAAGTGGATCCGTCAGCGACCTACCTCTGTCTGCAGAACTGGAATTGATCGTCTCGTCTCCCAGTGGGATAAATGTGTTCACGGTTTTAGTAGGCCTAATTACTTTTGAATAGAACGACGCCGTGGTCACATTGCAGCGGGTGCTCGGTTTAAATTTGACTGTGCCTTATATCTGAGATCTATTCCATCTTGAGGTGTAATTCATGGTTTCCTTTCTTTCTGTATGATCCATCCTCTGTTCTGTGGGTTTCCAGTACCTTTCACAGAATATTTATCTATTGTTAATTAATATTACTTTTCTGTTTACATTTAATTTTATTATATTGTACTTGTGTTGTTGTTATGCAATGAAAGTTTCAATTTAATTTCGTAGATATACTGCTGTACCTAATCACTGACAATGTGATATCCCACATTTGAAATGTATTTAAGCGTACTTCCGTTAATTAGTTTTTAAGCACTAATAATAATAATAATAATAATAATAATAATAATAATAATAATAATAATAATAATAATGGCGTATGGCCTCCGAAGAGGCCTGGTGCAGGTCCTTTCTTAGTAGACGGCCTATTAGGCGACCTGCATGTCTGTGAAGATGAGGGCCCTACCTAGGATGATTTCTAATGTTAAATACGCCACACACACCACCCAGCTCCTGAGCCACTGGAATTAACCAATTAAGGTTAAAATCCCCGACACGGCGGGGAATCGAACTCGGGACCCTCTGAATCGAAGGCCAGTACGCTGGACATTCAGGCAACGAGTTGGACTTTTAAGCACAAATACCTTGGAATGCAAACTTATATAAAGGAGTGGCAAGAGGCGTCCAGTCCGCTTGAAAATTATGTAGGTGAGTTGCATAAATTTTATGGGTTCTAATATTTATGAAAATTGCATTACAGAACCATTGTGTGGACTAGACGATACTTGTTCTTCTTCTTCTTCTTCTTCTTCTTAATCTGTTTACCCTCCAGGGTCAGTTTTCCCCTCGAACTCAACGAGGGATCCCAACTCTACCGCCTCAAGGGCAGTGTCCTGGAGCTTCAGACTTTGGGTCGGGGGATACAGCTGGGGAGGATGACCAGTACCTCGCCCAGGCGGCCTCACCTGCTATGCTGAACAGGAGCCTTGCTGGGGGGGGGGATGGGAAGATTGGAAGGGATAGACGAGGAAGAGGGAAGGAAGCGGCCGTGGCCTTAAGTTAGGTACCATCCTGGCATTTGCCTGGAGGAGAAGTGGGAAACCACGGAAAACCACTTCCAGGATGGCTGAGGTGGGAATCGAACCCTCCTCTACTCTGTTGATCTCCCGAGACTGAGTGTACCCCGTTCCAGCACTTTTCAAATTTCGTGTCAAAGCCGGGAATCGAACCCGGGCATCCGAGGGGTGGCAGATTATCACACTAACCACTACACCACAGAAGCGGACACGATACTTGTTACTCGCTTAAAATTGTAAAAAATTGTAGAAAATTGTAACCTATCAGTGCTTAAAAAATCCGGGCCGTAAACTACTACTATTTCTGCTAATAATACTTCTAATAATAATAATAATAATAATACGGATATACCGAGCTCGATGGCTGCAGTCGCTTTAGTGCGGCCAGTATCCAGTAATCGGGAGATAGTGGGTTCGAGCCCCACTGTCGGCAGCCCTGAAGATGGTTTTCTGTGGTTTCGCATTTTCACACGAGCAAATGCACTTTAATTAAGGCCACGGTCCCTTACTTCCACTTCCTAGGCCTTTCCTATCCCATCGTCGCCATAAGACCTGTTTGTGTCGGTGCGACGTAAAGCAAATAGCCAAATAAAAAGGAATAAGAATACCGGGCGAGTTGGCCGTGCGGTTAGGAGCGGGCAGCTGTGAGCTTGCATCCTGGAGATAGTGGGTTCGAACCCCACTATCGGCAGCTTTGAAGATGGTTTTCCGTGGTTTCCCATTTTCACACCACCGCTTCCTTCCCATTCCTAGATTTTTCCTATCCCATCATCGCCATAAGACCTATTGGTGCGACGTAAAACAAATAGCAAAAAATAATAAGAATAAGAATAATAAGAATAGGAATTCTTACCTTGGTAAAAGTAATAGTAGTATGATTTTGTTGTCCTTATAGCTAATTCTCGCCCTGTCTCTTTATGTACCGGGATGTGTAGTCTGTATGTTAGGACTCACCCTATATTTTATCAGCATAGCATGCTTGCCTGAGAGACGATAACCTCCCTGGGATACTCGCATGGCTAGAACCCATTAATCTGTGCTCTCTTATTTAGAGTACGTTGCACACAGCGGTCACACTTTCTTAATTGGTTATTACAACGCTTCATCCGAGGGCAGTTCAATTACTCATCCTAATTATACTGATTGTGTTGCGTTGGGCGATATGAATCTCTTGGAACTCAAAAGAGACAGTTACAAAATATTTCTCGTTTTTATCTTTTCCCATGACAGTTTATCTCGTTTTATACCAGCATATAGTTCACTCTCTTTTTATAAAGTGGATGTTCTATAGCAGAAAAGGATGCTTTAGAACCCAATGATTAGCCTATACATATCCAATAGCGGTTTACGGAAAACAACCAGGTTATCCCATGCAGTACGTGTAAAAGCAAATCAAAGGCATCTCCGCACAGGCCATGAAGGACCTTGGAGGGGTGGAACGAAAGGCTTCTTCTAACCGTAACATCGCCCATTGCTGGGGTAGAGTGGTTAGCTCTGTGCTCTCCCGGTCTTTCCCCATGAATTAACCTGGTACTCATTTTTGGTATAGGGTGAGTGTTTTTCAGGGACATGGGCATCTTCGGAAATAAAACATTTCTTGTCTTAATGATTTTTGTCTTCCTGACGGGGAATTGAACCCACGTCCTTCGTGGTGAACCAAGCACGCCTTTATCGCCTGGGCCTGACAGCCCCTATCCAGTATCTCTGGTTTCCTGAAGTGGAAGATATATATGCACAACATCAACATGTAGCAAATATCATCATCATCATCATCATCATCATCACCATCATGAAATTCTTCCAGCTTCTTTTCTCTCTAGATCATCCCATGTTTCTCCTCTCTTTTCTAGGTCTGACCACCTTTTTCTAGGGCGTCCAATTGGTCTGCATTCCGGAACGATTTTTCCGAAATACATCCTTGGTGTTCGAGTCGCCTGAGTCCACTTTTAGCCTTTCACCTGCGGTCAGGCTGTCCTGTAGGTGTCTTCGTATCTGATAATTCCTAATTCTGCCCTTTGTTTTCTGTATAGCTGATATAAGGAACCACATTTCATAAGCTTGCAGTTGACTTACATTTCTTTTACGTGTAACACAATACTCAAGACTATATGTATGGTGGACAGGAGATAAGTCTAAAATATGGTCTGTTTAGCCCTATAAGGAATTCCCTTGTCTCATACTATGTTCCGTACTTGATGGTGGAAGTTGGATTATTTTTGAAACCTGTTCAAAACTTCGTTCTTGGCACTTCCACCTTTTGGTATTGTACTTCCCAGATATTTCAAGGTATTCCCACATTCAATCTTCTCTTCCTCGAGGGTGACGGTACAAGGTGTATTTGTCCTGCTAACTTTCATTACCACTGCTTTTATCTTGCTCAAATTTAATTTATATTCTATATACTTGGTGTTCAAAGATCCAATCTCCTCTGAACATCGATTCATCTGAGTATCCTTTTTAATAGTATCAATGATTGAATTGAAGAGCAAAAGGGGAAGAAATTTCCCTTGTTGAACACCTCTTCTTGTTTTAAGCCATTGAGATCTTCCATCTATTACTTTCACAACCGTCATACATCTGAAGTTGACGTGTATCCATGTGCGAAGGTGGGTGTGGAAATGAAAATAGACGTGAATGAATGAGAAGAGTATACCTCATCATCTTCACCTGGTTTTACGACCAGATGCTCTTCCTGACCCGAAGCCCTCTATTGCGTGTTTCTCTGGCGATTGGTAGTGAGATGTGTTTTATGTACAGTAAATGAAGGTCTGCATGAATACGAACAAACAAAATGACAGGCCCCGAACTAGAGGATTTAACTAGACGTGGTTAAAATCCCCGTCCCAGCCAGGAATCAAACCTGAACCCTCTTAACCGTTGGCCATTACGCTTACTATTCAGCAAAGTAAACCTATCTCATAATTTAAGAAAATGTACACCTAGCAGAATATAATTATAAGTGCTACTTATCTGCTCATCGGTACACTCGGTGCAATCTAGGGTTCTTATGTGGATCCTGCCCTGTCCGGTGGCATTTGAAGGTGCTCAATTTCACCAGCTTCTTGCCAGTAAATACATCGTCTCTTAAAGGAACCCTTGAAAACCGTAGTGGGTGGGACGAAATACCAAAAACATAATTCAGTACAATATTCTTCGCAAAGCTATATTGAGACCATTTTTCACTAGAAACTAATTTATCTCGTAAGTAATGTTTCCCATCTAACACTAATAGTAGGAGGAAATATTATATTATATGATATTATATGTCAAAATATCAATGAAGGTGGTGTCGAAACGAAGTAGTCGTCATGCTGGTAACTGTCAGCATAGCTTGAATACTTCAGTTGTAAAGCGCTGAGATTTGCAAGAAGTGCTCTTTACAAGTTGGTTGCACGTCCCACTCTCCTCTATCTTTCTAAAATAGCACCGTAGTGGTTAGTGAGTAATTTCCTCTTTAGAGAAGTTGTATTTTCTAAGTATATATACATTTTCATCCATTTGACATTTTACAACTTCTCAGTGGGCTCTTATTCAAAGGTGATGTGCGTCATCAACTGTTAACTAGCTGAGCAAAGGGCTACACACGGGATGACTTATAAGAGAAAAAGCCTAAAGATCTAGTTTGAATATGAGCTTGTTTCTCCTAAGATTTATTTGTGCCTAAACTGAAATCACTTTACAGGAAAGTCGTATTTTTTAGTTTTGTGAAATATTACTTCAGATTAAAAATATTGTTTATTCACGCTGATTTATATATAATGAGTAGGTAAACATGACGTCCCTGTCATATTACTCTACTCAACCTTGGTTGTGGGATGTTTCACTGTCATGATTTGCAGAAAAATAGCATTAAATGTTTGTATTATCATTAGTGTGATGTCTAACTGCCACTGTTCCACGTGCTTTCTAAAAAACGAATCTGTATTCCTTGAAATTCCTTCTAAAACTTTGTCATATGCCGTTAAAACATGTGCTTTCGTGAAGTTTCTAATAAATATTTTAATAAATATGTAGATATTATCGATAGTCTCTTAATTCAGTATCTCGGACTGTTTGTATTGATTACAAGACATTTTCTGTTCAATTCAAGATTCATTCATTATTCAAGTAGTCGGAACTCTGATTCTCCTTTATTTACACAGGGACCTAAACAGTATTTGATTTCCGAAGACATGGCTGTCCTGCATTTAAGCGCCATTATTGGCAATGCATTTTTCTATAGCACATCTACATTCTTCGAAGAATTGGAATTATTCTTTTCTTATAGACGTTGAGAACCTCACCGCAAAACGCTGAGCTCTTAAAACAGTATTGCCACGACTGCACCGTGCTACATCCATCTCTCGGCCATCTATGCTTTTCTTTCATATCTGTCATTTACGTTAGTTGAACCATCACAAATGATCTTAGCAGCAACTTTTAGGTATCTGAATACATCAGTATATATTGTCAAGTGGATTATATCAATCAAATAACATCACAAAATGCGTTGCGGCATTGTGATGTCATAAGCTTCGACCGTGAAAGCATAAGAAATTGTTACATGGATGATAGTGAGAAATTTTCGACAACGACCTATCAATTAATTTCCTATAAAGGAGGAAATTCCTGATGATGAAATTTCCCATAAACTTCAGCGTGCCTAAGGAGATATCGATGGCTTTCTTTAAAAACCTCGTAAGTCCGAATACTCTTCCTATCCATTATATTCCTTAAGACTGGTCACGCATCCCAGTCCCATATTTATATGCAGTCCGAAAGAATAATTTTCTTTATGGTAATTTTCCTCTGCCAATTCGTAAAGGAAAATGAACCTTAAATACATTATACTGTAGGAATGTGTAAATTTGCCATGCAATCAACATCCCTACAATTCGGTACGTTAAGGTCCATTTTCCTTTAGACTTTAGCAAAGGAAAATGAACACAACAAAAATTATTCTGATGGACTGCATACAAATATATGACCGGGAGGCGTGGCCAGTCTTAAGGGATATAATAGGTAGGAAGAACATTTGGACATACGAGGTTTTAAAAGAAAGCCATCGATATGTATCTGGGTTCTAGCAGTAGTAGCAGATGGTTGAGACATTTCAGAGATGGAAACCCCAACTTCCTAGACCAACCTCGAAATGATGACTTACAACGCAACATAGAAGGAACAAACAGCACTAAAGAAGGTAGACGTGTCATCGTGGATACTGTCAGTGGTGTCGTTCAGCCGATTCGCACAGGTTCGTCTGAACCAGGTGCTAAAATGATCGAAGCCGAACGAGTTTACCACGCGGTTCGAGGCATTCAGCTGTTCGCTTGCATTCGGGAGGTAGTAGGTTTATAAACTCATTGTTATAAGTTCATAACCCTAAATTCAAATTCAAAATTCAGAATTAAAAGTAACTAGCTGAAAATTGGACGCGCTTTATGTCACCATAACATCTTCATGAATGCCAACTCTACCCCATTAAATCTCAGAACACGTCTAACAAAACCCACTTAATTATCTGATGTGCAGGTTGTCACAAAGCCGGCATCACAATTTTTAATAATTACCATCGTCTTAAGAGGAGCGCTTAGACGCACCGTGTACGACACGGCACCTTGCTGTGTCCCCCCCCCCCTCTCAGGAAAGGGGCACGGTGGAGGTAACACAGACAATGGAGTAGGTAGTAGATTCAAACCTCACTGGTTGCAGCCTTGAATATGATTTTCCATGATTTCCTATTTCCACACCAGGTAAATGGCCTTGCAGTACGGAACCTCAGCCATTATGACTAAGACGGAATAAATATTTTAATTACCGTATTATTCCCTTTATAGACAGTGAAAACATTAGCATTTCTAGAGGGAGACCCACCTATTATTCCACTCAGTCAGACTATCAACCACACTATTCCAAGCAATTTATCAGCAACAGAAATAAATTAACAAACGAGCGTATTACATAGTATGAGTGTGCGGGTGGTTTGTTTAAGTTTGACCATATTTGAATGTAGACCGCCGCTGTGGTCTCGGAGTATTGAACCTACCTCTTACTCAGAGACCCTGGGTTAGATTTCAGGCCAATTGGGGATTTTCTTCTGAATCTGAGGGCCGGTTCGAGGTGCTTTTAGAACAACTGAGGAGCATCCAGACAAAATCGAATATGCAAGAAAAAATCCAGTATTTAAGTAAGCATTGGTTTGGATACAATATCACAGATTTAATATGTTCTTCAACTGAAATATAAAGGTACAAAAATGTAGATATCACCTTTACGCAGATCATTATGGGTATAGCTAACATCACATCTGTCCAAGTGATATACAGAGTGTCCCAGGAGGAATGGTCAATATTCAGGAATATGCCAGCAACGATCATGTAAAGCAAGAAACTTCATATTGGAGTTACGCACTATTCCGAATGGTTTCCGAGATATAACACATTTAATGAACATTTTTGGGGGCTAATGGCGTGCACATATGTGTTTTACCCACTCAGCCTCTTTGACATTTTGAAATGGGGACAAGTTTTTCGCATGTAATGTTCACCATACACGTGCTGGTGGGACATTGATACGTGCAGAAAGTCGCCGTGTGCTCTAGTAGTACTATACTGCACCATTTCAACAATGTGTACAGGTTGTTGAATTAAACGTTTAGAAGAAAAATGGGAACTTGGAACAATACCTGCTTCACGCAGTGTGCTGAAAACTCTGGTAAACACACTACGATCAGGAATTGGACATATCGGAAGATGCCGGCGGTATCTTCGAAAGCAGCAGGAGCACTACCATCGCAGAAGCCGTAAACATACATCATTATCTGCATATTCTTTATTAGTGCAGATGTGTGGCATTTTAGCCAGCGTGTGTACACGCATGCACATTAATGGTGTCCCGACATAAACAATCAACACTGCCCCACTCCAGTACTGAAAAGGAGGAAAGAGAGTAAAGGGATAGTGTTGAAGGCCACTTCAGTACTGAAAAGGAGGGGAAGAGAGTAAAGGGATAGTGTTGAAGGCCACTCCAGTACTGAAAAGGAGGGGAAGGGAGTGAACAGGTAGTGCTGAATAAACAGTGTGTGTATTCTGGCGTTATACTGTAACATTGTAATTAGATGGCTCCTATCCTATCACAGGTGAATCGAGGCCGTATTATTGGCATGTGGGAGGTTCACATGGTCCCCCAAGCAATAGCACAAGCAATACTATGCAGTCGTAAGACAGTTTGGAGATGGATAGAAATATTGCAAGAACGAGGTGAAGAAGGATTGGTAGACCAGATATAACGCAGCTACAAAATATTCCTAACTAGTATAAAATACTTTTCGGTTAAAAACCTCCTTTACCTCTTAATACTGTAATTAACAGAGTAGGCTAGTTTTTAATTTTTTAAGTGAAAATGCTATTTGTTCAGGGCGTCGACCTATAGAGTTCTTTTGCCCCTACTTGCACAATATATGAACCTGCATGTAATTGGAATTGCGGTAGTGTTGAGTGTTGAATGTGAGAAACGTTAAGGACGGCACAAACACGCAGTCCCCAGGCTAGGGATATAATCATTTACAATTAAAACCTCCTGACCCGGACGGGATTCGAACCCGGGGCGGCCGGACGCGTTGCCCCGTACACCGCGGACGAGTACGTAACCTAATGCTGTACTTCAATACATCCGCCACTGTGCCCATTTCGATCACAACGAAGTCTTGTAGCGGGTTTTCTGGATGCAGTCCACGCCGCAATGCGTTAAGCGAGAAGGTGAGTCATTGTGCCTTCGACACTACCACTTCACTCTCCCCCCTTCTTTTCAGTACTGGAGTGGGGCAGTGTTGATTGTTTATGTCGGGACACCATTAATGTGCACGTCTGTACAAGATGCTTCTCTCAGATACACTCTCAATCCCTGGCACTACTTCTCTCACAACTCTGCGTTCAACGGGCTAGTTTAGTGGCAGAAAGACATTCCGAACTAAGAGGATGAAAGTAACGCGGTAGGTTGGTCTAGAATTCAAAGAGGTGGGGTAGGTAAGACACATACGTGTGCGCCTCTTATTATAATGAGCTTATATTAGTGCATTATGTCCAGTTCCATGACTAAATGGTTAGAGTGCTGGCCTTTGGTCACAGGGTCCCGCGTTCGATTCTCGGCACGGTCGGGAATTTTAACCATAATTGGTTAGTTACCCTAGTACGGGGACTGGGTATATGTGTCGTCTTCATCATCATTTTAATCTCAATACGATGCGCAGGTCACCCATGGGAGTCGAATGAAAAACCTGCACGAGGTCTCTCAGGAGGCCATACGTCATTATTATTATTATTATTATTGTTATTAATGTATTATAACATTAAACACGCAACGTCCGTAAGGGCCATGGCCTACCAAGCGACCGCTGCTCAACCTGAAGGTCTGCAGATTACGAGGTGTCATGAGGTCAGCAGGATGAATCCTCTCGGACGATATTCTTGGCTTCCTAGACTGGCACCTCTCTCACCGTCATATAGGTCGTTAATTGTAATCACACCGGGCGAGTTGGTCGTGTGGTTAGGGGCACGCAGCTGTGAGCTTGCATCCGGAAATTAGTGGGTACGAATCCCACTGTCGGCAGCCCTGAAAATGGTTTTCCATGGTTTCCCATTTTCACACCAGGTAAATGCTGGGGCTGTACCTTAGTGAAGGCCACGGTCGATTCCTTCTCAATCCTAGGCCTCTCCTATTCCACCGTCGCCATGAGACCTATCTGTGGCGGTGCGACGTAAAATAACAAAAAAGAATTATAATCACGTAGGCTGAGTGGACCTCAAACCAGCCTTCAGATCCTTGTAAACATCCCTGAGCTTGGCGGGAATCGTACCCGGGGCCTCCGCGCAAAAGGCAGCCACGCTACCTCTACACCGCGAGGCCGGCACGATTTATTACAACATAAAAATTAAAATTAACATGAAAAGAATTGACTTTATTTTAAGTACAGGTTGTTGGTTGTCCAGTTGAATTTATCTGACGAATGGAGTGTTTGAAGTTGGGTTAATGTTTATTTGAGTGCTTTGTTTATCAATTGAAGGTGGTTCAGCGTACGATGTTACATGGTTAGTTGGAAATCGATAGCTGGAATAACAACAGTACTTTAATGAAAGGCAGTGCTTCACTGTATGTCACTGAGTTACATCACGTGTAATTAGTCTATTATAGTCGAACATAACCTAAATTGGAATATTATTTATTTACTCGAATCGGAAACAATACATTGCGTGCCGAAAGCCAGGAATAATTTCCAAACCTCTGCGCAGTGCTCATATGGAGTCAGGGTAGTTAGAATAAGAGGTAGGTATCACGCGCAGGTCTCTCCACGACGCTTGGCCGTCGGTTACGTCATCGAGAACCCTCAGCGCCTTGTCTTCTGTATGAGGTAATACACAGCTGTGAGCTATTCTGTTTGAGCCACAAGTTAGAGACAAGAGGACTTCACTGATATTTTAACATCACCTCAGAAAAGGCATTCCACTTCACTGTTACATTACAATAACAATAGGAGATCAAATAGTGTGAATCAAGCAGCGTTTCTGAAGTATTTCGATCTGCATAAAAGGTTGTAACAATGCTAAGACTGTGGTCGCAGTGAAATGACCTTTCCATATGTTCATGTTCTCAGCACCTATGATAACAATAACAAGGGGACTCTAATTGTTACAGACTCGAACAGTAAAGCTTGAAGACTGCAAGAAGTATGTCCGTTGTTACAAACAATATTAGCAAACTACATACACTGTCAACAACACAAAGAGAAAATGTTAGAAAACCACAACTGTCCAAAACATAAACAGTACAGTAAATGTTCTCCCCTAAGTGCCAAGAACTGACAAATTCCACGTTCACATTAGATATCCTATATAAATTAACGAGCTTTTATATTAACATTCTTAGCACTGGTTTCATACACAACATAATAAACAGCCTTTCATAAAAAATAACTGGGGTGTTATACACAAAGAAAAATGCTGTTATTTAAAAAATGTATTATCAAACACACTTATCTATAGCATCAGAGGAATTTCTTTGCTTTTTTATTTCTTTATCGGTATTGTATTTGTTACGGAGTATTGTGGATGTACAGAGGTGAAAGAAAGTGCTGGGGTGAACAGGTCTCAAAATACGAAATTAAAGTTAATTTAACAAGGTTATATTTTCTTTGCAAAATCAAGAAATAACAAGAGTGGCAGGTACAGAGTAGTAAAGCAACCAATCGAGAATGTACAATTACAGTGTTACAGGATTTGGGCTCCGAGAGCCAGACACATAATTCTTGAGCAATGAGCCCAACTTTACTATATACAAGATTCAACAAAGGGGCAGAAGACCCCAATCATGCCCAGGAGCTCTTGCTCCCAATTACACAGTAAAGCCTCCTCGAGGCACGCAGAAACAAATTTTAAGAAAGAGCGACCCGCTCTTAAGTTCAAGCCTATCAAAGGCCACACCAAACTCCACTTTCAAGTTGACCACCAAACACAAATAACACAGGGGTAAAAATACCCAACCTACTGAGGCCTCTTCAGTGAAGAAACAGGACCATTACGTGGCCTCCAAAAAACCAACTTGAGAGGAGGCGAAACTGCACTCTTAATATACTTTACTAAAACCTACTTGGCACTAGGCCGCTAATGCAAGGGCTAATCCCATACTAAAGAGGTGACTTATATAAGAAAACGATTTACAATTACATTAGAAGGGAAGAAACGGTTGTGAAATTAAGTTCACCTCAAAGCAATATGAGTGGGAGCTCGAGAGGGTTAAGCACTCTCTATCCCAATTTGTAGTTTAAAAAGATAGAATAGATACCAAGTGTCTTTACATTTTAAAGGAAAGTTACATGGTAAAAAGGCTTCGGACCTGCCCCGAGAGTTAAACTGCTGAGCTAGCAAGAAAAGAAGTTATTAAAAGGCCATTACCTGGTGGTTGAACTGCTGCCCGAAGAAAGAGGCGCTTCCCGCCCCCTGCTACATAATTTACACAATGATAGATGTTACTGAAGTGGCCCGGAGACCCGAAAATCAGCAGTTTATATACCCTCGTGGAAAGTTCGAGGCGTTTCGCGAATGATAACACCCGCCCACAAACATTTTATTGGTTAATGGCAAAAACGACTACACCAGATGAAGAAGAAACACTTTATTGGTGGAAAATTAATTACAGAAATTCCTTATTGGTCAAATTCAAAACTGGCGGAAAGAAAGGGTTAACATTGCCAACTTAAACAATGGCAGAAAGAAATTTAACAAATAACAAACTTATGAACCCAAAATTTCTCCAAAAACACAGTTCTTTCACTTCGCACTAGGGTGCATAATTGTATTCCTTCAGTAGTGCCATCTAGAAGAGAATGTCCACACTTCTTACTACAGGCAAAACAAAAATACATCGAAAATGACCCAGTTCAGAAACTTCAAAATTTACAAGTACGGACATCTTCTGAGAAACTTGAGAATTAACACTGTAGATAAAGTTCAGGCTTCCTCCAGTAGAGGAGTTTCAACTGGCTCAAAGTTTGAATTAGCGGCGTGGAGGTGTACCACTTGGTACAGACCTCCCCCCCCCCCCCCAAAAAAAAAGTCCCTCCAAGGGGTAACACAGAGGAGCATAAACCTTTGTTTTAAAATAAGGTCCAAGTTATGATGTTGATATAGAAGTTAATTGCAGAAGTCTTTACAACCAAATTTTCTTAAATGATTGGATCCAGTTTCAAAATACTTTGTAGTTACTTTAGATGTAACGTCTTTATACTTGTAGAGGTTGAATTCAGAAGGAAACTTTTAATTCTTGAAGGGGAAGAAACATTTTCTAAGTCCACCAAATAGTGCAGTAAAATCCAAAAAATGTAATAATTGTTGATGTGAAATGTCCATGTAGCAGATTAAGTACATCAGTTGCCGATGACTTTGACGGCCAGACCAGCCGCCGCTGCTTGAGTCCAGAGGAGGCCGCTCGGACCCCTCAAGTACCCTGAGATACCGCTCGCCCGCACTATGAGAGGAGTAGTGGAGTTGAAGCACGCCGCGCCCGCGGCGAACATACAGGTCGCGGGCAAGTTGCAGGTTGTGCGCCGCACATCAGCCTTGGCCGGGAGGAGGACTCCGGCTCGGTGTACACTGGTTGGCCTCACTGGAGAGGGGCGGGCCCATACCCCACCTCAGTGGCGGTACGGCGCCGCGCTGCTGCGGGGGCACTGAAACATTAAAGCTCAGCGGCAGAATTTTGTTGGACCATAATTATTTTAGGGTACAGTCTTTGTGGCGAGGTTGAGGGGCCAGCGGCGTGGAGATATTTATTTCAATCCAATAAGCCACAGTTTTATGTTAGCAGGAGGCGGGAGCATGGTAATGGCCATGGCAAGGACGGGATAGCAGTTTAACGGTTCGGGGAAGGTTTTACAAAAATGCTTACATACAAGGAAACAGATTCCAAAGGCAGAAGGCCTTAAAAGTGAAACCCCTCAAAAAAAAAAAAAAATATATAACCTTCAGATTTCTTTCAAAATTATATGAAGCAAGTTAGCACAGAAATTACACCGGTTTCACCTGTGACAGGTGAACCCTAAATATCCTCTCGGTGGCTGGATTGCTTAGCAATAAGGTAACGGGTGTAAGGAAATCGAGAATAATACACGGCCCATGAAATCTGGGGGCAAGCTTGCCCGCGGGAACAAAATATTTGACCATCACCTGGTCACCTAACTTTTTCATGAGACACTTTAAGATTGGCTTTCGCCTTCTTCCAAAGATCTTTAATGTTATCTGGATCTATTGTCTCAGGTAGAATATCACTCAGAGACCAGAGGTTAGAGAGGGGCGAGTTGGGAATAATCTTGAACATCAAAGAAGATGGAGTAAATTTATGGGATTCATGAACCGCCGAATTCAAAGCAAAAGCTAACCAATGCAAGGACGTGTCCCACCTAGAATGATCGTCGTGATGATAGGCAATAAGGGCCGACCTGAGATTACGATTGACTCTTTCGGCAAGAGATGGTTGGGGATAATATGCAGAAGTAGTCACATGGGATATGGACAGATCAAAACAGAATTTAAGAAATAGATTAGATGTGAAAGCCTTGGCATTGTCAGACACAATATATTGACACGGACCAAAAGAAGCAAAGATTGAATTTAAACAAGTAATGGTGGACTGAGCGGTAGCCAGCTTAGTCAGAAATAACCAGGAAAATCTTGTAAAACCATCTACACATGCAAAGATGAATTTGTTGGCATTTCCCTTTGACTGGGGGAAGGGTCCTACATAATCAATATACAGGCGTTCCATTGGGCGCGACGCTTGATGAGAAGACAAAAGGCGTACCTTGGTGGACATGGTTGGTTTACTAAGCAAACAAGATTTACAAGCCTTTACTAGTTCACGGATTTCACCGTCCATACCTTTCCAGATGATCCTTTCACGAATCTTTTCACGCGTTTTAAAGATTCCAAGATGCCCCCCCCCCCCAGTGGGGTCTCATGATAGTACTTGAAGATCATAGGTACAAGAACAGCTGGAACGACAACTTTCATCATCTTATCATGCCTCGAAGGGCAACATAAAACACCATTCCTCAGTACATAAGGGACAACATGTTCCCCAGGAAAAAGGGTTTCCATTATCGGAGCCAGCGTTGGATCTTCACGTTGATATTTCTCAAGGTCCCTAAAGAGCATGGGAGCATCTGTTAAGATGGCATTAACCTCAGATAGTATGGACTCGGGAGGTGATGAACTATCGACCGGTTCGTGGGTCTCGACGTCGGTGGACAACATACGGCTGAGTCCGTCTGCGACAACATTTTCAGTACCTCTGATATGCCTAACGTCAAATTGGAAGGCAGAAATTCGGATGGCCCAACGGGCTATACGACCAGTACGACGCGGCCTACCTAAGACCCAGCTTGATTATCGGTCTCCAGGTCGAATTTGACATGTTCCAGATAGAGACGGAACTTTTCTAAGGCAAATAAGACTGCCAAACCTTCAAGCTCATAGATGGAATACTTGGCTTCTTGAGCCAGTAGAGTCCTAGATGCATAGGCAATAGGTCGCCTCCCTAGTTCAGTCTCTTGAAGAAGGACTGCAGCTACCGCCGACGACGACGCGTCGGTTTGGACGATGAATTTCTTCGAGAAATCTGGCATCTGAATTAGCGGCGTGGAGGTGTACCACCTGGTACAGTATTAACTGAAACCCGGTCTTTTGAATATCTTACTTTTCTTTAAAACGTTCATTCGAATGAAAGAACGGCTTCTCACGAAGCAACTTGCGAACTCATAAATTTCGGGGAATTTGTTCTTCAGGATATCTGTAAGTTTAGTTGTGATTTTAGAACCCTCTTTCAGTTCTTCCCCGTGGTAAAATTTGAACACTTTTTCCATGTGCACTACTGTGGTGTACCATCTCTCTGTAGGCTGCATGAAACTGTCTCTAGACGTCCTTGAAGTCTAATTTCTACCTTTCGTAAGTTGACCTGTTTTCTCTCTATAATCGCTTTCTCTATCGAGGTTAGCTCCTAGCTTCTGCGAGCACAGCGATTCTTATTCGAACTAACCTCTACCTCATTCACGGCAGCTTGAACGCGAGGGTCCTGCGTGACGTCACATCTCTGCTTTGCTACTGCGCGTCTCCGCCGTGATCCCTACCTTGTATTCTACTTGCCTTGATATGAAATGAGGGTATATAATGCTGATGATGGCGATTCGTCCGTGGAATGGGGACGTAAGGACTTGAGCAGCCCTCTTGGTGCTATTCGATGTAAGTAGGCTATGTGCCGGCCCTTGGTTTTACCCTCTCCCTTCCTACTATGAACATCACTTCATTCATTTCATCTCCTTAACTCCTTTGAGGTTGACGTCAGGAAGAGCATCCGGACGTAAATTCATACCAGACCCTGTAGAGAAACGGGCCAAGGGTTGGAGAAATACTCGAGTCAGAAACTATACAAATTTTAACGTTACATAATTGTGTAAAATATTAGAATATTACAAAAGAACAATCACCGGGCTGAGTGGCTCAGACGGTTGAAGCGCTGGCCTTCTGATCCCACCTTGGCTGGCCCGATCCTGGCTCAGTCCGGTGGTATTTGAAGGTGCTCAAATACGTCAGCCTCGTGTCGATATATTTACTAGCACGTAAAATGACACTTGTGGGATAAATTCCGGCACATTGGAGCCTCCGAAAACCGAAAAATGTAGTTAGTGGGACGGAAAGCAAATAACATATTATTATTATTATTATTATTATTATTATTATTATTATTATTATTATTATTATTATTATTATTATTCCATCTGTAAGGGAAGAAAACTAAATAAACTTCGCCCAAAATCGCGCAAGAGTAACTGCATTTTCTTCTGCCTTCTTAACTCTCCATCATTGCATGACTCAGGACAGAGTGGGCATTTTCATAGATGACTCACTCTCTGTTCTTCTCCACAATCACATTGTGTTGGTTCTTTGGAATAGTAACATTTGACAAGATTGTCCCTGGATTTACCATTATCTTATCGTATTCTGTTCAGGGGTCTTCAGGTGAACCAGTCTAAACTGGAAACCTCCCCACAATAAGGATGTAACCACCAAATCAGCAATGTTTGAGAAGAGAGGAAAGTTATTTTGGGGTTTACTTTACGATAAACAATACTTGAAGCAATTGCATTTGCAAATTTACAAATGATTTCATTTATTAAAAGCAATATTTTATTGTTATAACTTAAAGTTTTAAAAATAACTAGCAAATGTACCCGTGAATCGCTACGATATTATTTACGGATTTCTACGTAAATTACTGTACACGCAGTGAGTAATATTACATTAAATTGCATGTCTCTTAGCGCTATCCGAGAAAGTTGTGATGATGGTGATTATTGTTTTAAGAGGAAGGACGACTAGGCAACCATTCTCTATATAACACTAATCAGAGTGAAATAAAGAAAGGGATCCGACACTTGGAAAATTACAGTAAGGTATCGGACAAAGGAAGTCAAGGGCCACGAAGGGCATGAAAATGAAAGATTCCCTAGGCCTCGAGTACTCTAATACCGTCAGGGTCGTAAAACAACAAGAGTTGACCAAGAGAGATCAGATAGGATAGATGAAAGTGAAGAGCCTGATACAAGTAAGTAGAAACAATGAGCTAAGGGCCCCGTGGTCGCCAACTCTCGCTCCGAAGTTCAGAGCCCCTGAGGCCCCTTATAGTCTCCTCTTACGACAGGCAGGGGATACCGTGGGTGTTATTCTACCTCCCCCCACACACAGACGGTTATCCGAGAAACAAAACGTGGATGAGCTCATACGTTGTTTCCGATTTACGATGCGCGTTGGGGAACTTTGATGATAATGCCTGGCCACATTTCCTACGAGCCATTCACAATCGAGTTCGAGAGTTTCTATGAGTACTATAACGGCAGGCTCGCTTGTGCATGAACAGGATTTGTATTCTCTTATACACAGTTCGAGATGTACTTGCAGATTATTTTCCATTGCATTACTTTCAATAATACATCTATATAAATAAATAAAGTTCTAGGGGGTCCGGTGTCTTTTATTTCGCTTGTTTTGACAATTTTTCATATATTTTTCCGTTTCAGGTCAACTCAAGACCGTATCAGGTGTTTTTAGCTTTCGTGTGAGCTGCCTCTGTGGATCAGCGGTAGAGTGTCGGCCTCCGGATCCCAAGATAGCGGGTTCAAACCCGGCAGAGGAAGTCGGATTTTTGAAGGGCGGAAAAAAGTCCATTCGACACTCCATGTCGTACGATGTCGGCATGTAAAAGATCTCTGGTGACACATTTGGTGTTTACCCGACAAAATTAATTAAATCTCAGCCATAGACGCCCAAGAGAGTTTCGGTTTACTCGGTCTGCCATCTAGTGGGGACCTAGAGTAAAACGGAACGTCGAAATTGACAAGCAGACAGCCAGATGGCGTCAAATTGAAATGTCTGCACACGGTAGCTGAGGCCATACGATTATTATTATTATTATTATTATTATTACTATTATTATTATTATTATTATTATTATTATTATTATTATTAGCTTTCGTGTCTGTTTGTTTCTCTGTTCGACCATCACGGCAAAACGGCTAGATATATCTCGACCAAACTTCACATTTAGAGTATACTCACCCAGTAAAAGGTTTAGATATGGGAATCACATGAAAATCACTGAATATAGTGGGGGTTTATAGGAAAACCAGGACAGTTTTCTTCCATTTTCTCTTATGCTACTGATTTTCTGTAAAGTACGTGGACTATACGTGAAACGTACCTTCATTTTAATTAACTTTTGTTATGTACATAATTTGCGTCCCGTTACACGGCGCAGTGACAGCACGGGAATGCCCGCACTTCGCAGTTCAGTTCTTGTAATGATCAAGAGCGGGGTCCCACAGGGCAGTATTATTGGGCCCTTATGTTTTCTTGTAGATATCTATATATATAAAAGCAAGTCGGGCTGGAGCGATGTATATATAAATATTTAAAAATGAAAAAAGACGTGAATTAATGAGGCACTTCCAGAAATCTCAGAAATTTGAAACTTGGTACGGTGGAAACTGTTGACCCCAGGATCCCTAGAAAAATCGGAAATTCTCAAAATTCCCTGAAGGGGGCACGCTGGGGGGGCTCAAATTTTGGGCTCAGCATAAGAACACAGTCGTATAGTATATCCAAAACGATAACCTATAGGTTTCGTGGGCTTAAAAATTTTCGGGAATTTCCTCATTTATATCCCCTATCCCCCCAAATCAAAATGGCGGCACAACCTGCCAGACGAGGTAGACAATTGAAATTTGGTGAAATTATAGCTTTTGGTCCCTAACCGACGGGAAAATTCCAAGATGTTCAAATTTTTCACTTTTTACCCCCCAAAGATATCGAAATATGGAGGCAATTTTAATGACTGTGCAGACATTCCTTTTGAGCTATTTTTTGGCTAAACGGTAAGTCGTATCACAAAACGGATGGCACAGTGTCGCTTCAATTCGGAGTGATCTACAACTTTGGTCCTGTGACATTTTGTCGTATCTCTCTCCCTTATACGTTAAAGTTGGCCGTATTTCTGGATTGTTCGTAAATTTGGTGATTTTTACAAGTATATTTCATTGTTTGACACACTTATAAGAATGATAGGATCATCACGTTGTGTGCGCACATTGGCGCGATTGAGGGACATATGTGTACCAAATTTCATGATTCTAGCTTATACATAAGTAGGCAAAAAGTAATGTAAAATGTTAAAAATGCACCCAAATTTCACCCTATTCAAAATTTGATCTCAATTTACCCCCTTAATATGGGAGATACGAGGCAATGGTTTAGAAACAAACATGTAGGGCGATAAATGAGGCGTCTGATGGCGCAAACCGTTTCTTAATATCATAAACCGTTTAGGAGATATGAATCTCGAAGTGGAAGTCTGCACTTTTCAACGTGCTCATGCTTATCCGTCATCTATATATATAAAAGCAAGTCGGGCTGGAGCGATGTATATATAAATATTTAAAAATGAAAAAAGACGTGAATTAATGAGGCACTTCCAGAAATCTCAGAAATTTGAAACTTGGTACGGAGGAAACTGTTGACCCCAGGATCCCTAGAAAAATCGGAAATTCTCAAAATTCCCTGAAGGGGGCACGCTGGGGGGGCTCAAATTTTGGGCTCAGCATAAGAACACAGTCGTATAGTATATCCAAAACGATAACCTATAGGTTTCGTGGGCTTAAAAATTTTCGGGAATTTCCTCATTTATATCCCCTATCCCCCCAAATCAAAATGGCGGCACAACCTGCCAGACGAGGTAGACAATTGAAATTTGGTGAAATTATAGCTTTTGGTCCCTAACCGACGGGAAAATTCCAAGATGTTCAAATTTTTCACTTTTTACCCCCCAAAGATATCGAAATATGGAGGCAATTTTAATGACTGTGCAGACATTCCTTTTGAGCTATTTTTTGGCTAAACGGTAAGTCGTATCACAAAACGGATGGCACAGTGTCCCTTCAATTCGGAGTGATCTACAACTTTGGTCCTGTGACATTTTGTCGTATCTCTCTCCCTTATACGTTAAAGTTGGCCGTATTTCTGGATTGTTCGTAAATTTGGTGATTTTTACAAGTATATTTCATTGTTTGACACACTTATAAGAATGATAGGATCATCACGTTGTGTGCGCACATTGGCGCGATTGAGGGACATATGTGTACCAAATTTCATGATTCTAGCTTATACATAAGTAGGCAAAAAGTAATGTAAAATGTTAAAAATGCACCCAAATTTCACCCTATTCAAAATTTGATCTCAATTTACCCCCTTAATATGGGAGATACGAGGCAATGGTTTAGAAACAAACATGTAGGGCGATAAATGAGGCGTCTGATGGCGCAAACCGTTTCTTAATATCATAAACCGTTTAGGAGATATGAATCTCGAAGTGGAAGTCTGCACTTTTCAACGTGCTCATGCTTATTCGTCATCTATATATATAAAAGCAAGTCGGGCTGGAGCGATGTATATATAAATATTTAAAAATGAAAAAAGACGTGAATTAATGAGGCACTTCCAGAAATCTCAGAAATTTGAAACTTGGTACGGAGGAAACTGTTGACCCCAGGATCCCTAGAAAAATCGGAAATTCTCAAAATTCCCTGAAGGGGGCACGCTGGGGGGGCTCAAATTTTGGGCTCAGCATAAGAACACAGTCGTATAGTATATCCAAAACGATAACCTATAGATTTCGTGGGCTTAAAAATTTTCGGGAATTTCCTCATTTTTATCCCCTATCCCCCCAAATCAAAATGGCGGCACAACCTGCCAGACGAGGTAGACAATTGAAATTTGGTGAAATTGTAGCATTTGTTCCCTAACCGACGGGAAAATTCCAAGATGTTCAAATTTTTCACTTTTTACCCCCCAAAGATATCGAAATATGGAGGCAATTTTAATGACTGTGCAGACATTCCTTTTGAGCTATTTTTTGGCTAAACGGTAAGTCGTATCACAAAACGGATGGCACAATGTCCCTTCAATTCGGAGTGATCTACAACTTTGGTCCTGTGACATTTTGTCGTATCTCTCTCCCTTATACGTTAAAGTTGGCCGTATTTCTGGATTGTTCGTAAATTTGGTGATTTTTACAAGTATATTTCATTGTTTGACACACTTATAAGAATGATAGGATCATCACGTTGTGTGCGCACATTGGCACGATTAAGGGACATATGTGTACCAAATTTCATGATTCTAGCTTATACATAAGTAGGCAAAAAGTAATGTAAAATGTTAAAAATGCACCCAAATTTCACCCTATTCAAAATTTGAACTCAATTTACCCCCTTAATATGCGAGATACGAGGAAGTGGTTTAGAAACCAACATGTAGAGCGATGAATGAGGCGTCTGATGGCGCAAACCGTTTCTTAATATCATAAACCGTTTAGGAGATATGAATCTCGAAGTGGAAGTCTGCACTTTTCAACGTGCTCATGCTTATCCGTCATCTATATAAATAAAATCGTAACGAACGTGTGTCTGTACATTGATTATTTTGGCGAAATTTCCGTACAGTTATCCGTTTCAGGTGTAATTATGACCTTCTGCCATCATTTTTTGCTTTGGTGTCCGTTTGTTTGTTTGTTTGTCTGTTTGTCTGTCCTTCTATAACTTGAAAACTACTGGATATATTTCCACCAGACTTCATATTTAGAATCCACCTGTCGTTGGGTAGGTTTTAGCGCAAAAAATAAAATCGTAACGACCGTGTGTTTGTACATTGATTATTTTGGCGAAATTTCCGTACAGTTATCCGTTTCAGGTGTAATAATGACCATCTGCATCATTTTAACTTTGGTGTCTGTTTGTCTGTTTGTCTGTTTGTTTGTCTGTTTGTCTGTTTGTCTGTCCTTCTATAACTTGAAAACTACTAAATATATATTTCCACCAAACTTCATATTTAGAATCCACCTCTCCTTGGGTAGGTTTTAGCGCAAATATCGTTTCTAAATCCCTGAACTGAGTGGGGATTTTTACGAAACCGAAACCGTGCTTTTGCACTCCCTCAAAGTATACACAACCGAACTTAATGGAAATCAACCTGCCTTAATGAAAATGAATTTCTAAACCTTTTTTTCTCATGTGCATCATTTCGATAACAGGATTTAGTAAGGGAGATATCATTAACGGACCGTTTTTCGGTACAAATCCCAGCGGACTTAACGCAAGAGCGGGTGCGTGTAAAGCGTACTTCTTACAACTTGAAAACTAACAAGATATTTGAACCAAATTTTATATAAAGCATCCATCTGTCCAATGGTAGGTTTCCTTGGTGTCTGTTAGTTAGTTAGTTAGTTAGTTAGTTAGTTAGTTAGTTTGTTTGTTTGTTTGTTTGTTTGTTGGTCTGTTTGTCTTTCTCTAACTTGAAAACTACTGGATATATTTCCACCAAACTTCATATTTATAATCCACCTGTCCTTTGGGGAGGTTTTAGGGCAAATATTGTTTCTAAATCCCTGAACTAATTGGGGTTTTATACGAAACCGAAACCGTGATTTTGCACTCCCTCAAAATACACACAACCAAACTTTATGGAAATCTACCTGCCTTAATGGAAATTAATTTCTAAACCTTTTCTTCTCATGTGCATCATTTCAATCACTTACAGGAAAGATAGTATGATCAAACTCTACACGAACATTGGCCCACCCAGTACCCATATGTGAGCCAAATGCTATGTCACATAATTATCCGAAAAGTAATGCAATGTAAGATATTCTTACACAAATTTCAACCTATTCAACGTTTTTGATTCAATCTGACCCATGAATAGATTAGATGCGAGAAAATATCATAGGACCAGCCATTTAGATCGCTAAATACTGCGCCTTACGGTACAATCCTTTGTCGATATGACGTGCCGTTTAGCAGCAGTTAATCTGTAAATGAAGGTCTGCAATATTGCAAACATTCATATACTTTCGTATGTCCATCTGTATATATATTCATTGATGTCGATTTGTAGCGATCGAGAAAGGATGTGTCTGCTATTGTAATCAGTACTCCCTACACCGAATTTGACTGCTGGCAGTAGGAATGGGGTCCTTCTCCAACTCCTGTGTAACTGGCATTAGTAAGGAGGGCCTACGATTTTAATGAATAATTCACTTTTCGATTTGTCTTGCAGAAGGCAAGGGATCATGCAGTTTTGTTCGAAAGTCCCCTACTCTATTGTGTTTGGCTCTAGGCCAGGGTGCCCGCCATTATAAACAAATGTTCCAATCTAAAATTTGACTAGCATTAGGCATAGTGGCCTGCTATTTTCATGGAAACTCACTAATTCTGTGTGACTGGCAGTAAGCTGGCTAGCAGCAGTAAAAAGGGACTGTCATTATAATGATAACTGCACAACTCAATTTTGACTGGTGGTAGGGAAGTTGCCTGGTATTATAATAAAAACTCCTCAACTGTAACCTGTCTGAAAGTAGGAAATGGGTCTGCCATTGTAACTAAAACTCCCCAAATCGATTGTGACCGCGCAGTAGGCATTGGGGCCTGCAATTATAATGTAAACTTGCCAACTCGATTGTGAATGGCAGTAGGCAAGTGAGCCTGGCGTTATCATCACAACTCCGCAACCCTCACTTTACATTGGAAACAACGTATGTGGACCTCCCCATCCTATTTCTTGGATAAGGCTAAGAGACATGCAATCTCATTTGCTGCACGCACAGTATTTACGTCGATATCCGTATACAATGTAGAATACCGTAGCGAAGCACGGGTACATTTGCTAGTAAATAATATAATTAAAAAAGTGGAATCACAGATACGGCTATTTTCGGATGATTTTATACTGTATAGAGTAGTAAGTGAGTTGCAGGACTGTGAGCGACTGCAGAGGAACTTCAACAGTGTTGTGAGATGGACAGCAGACAATGGTATAAATGTAAGATGACATGGAATGACATTAGTAGACGAATAAGTTTGAGTGGTGTCTTTAAAAGTAGGAAAAGTAGGAATTCAAGAGAACAAATTGGGGCAAATATTCTTTTATAGGAAGGGGAGTTAGGGATTGGAATGACTTACTAAGGAAGATGTTCAATAAATTTCCAAGGCTAGGAAAACAACAGATAGGGAATCTGCCACCTGGGCGACTGCCCTAAATGCAGATGAGTAGTGACTGGATGATTTTCAGTTCCTGCATAGAACGTGTAGGCTATTAAGTGTTGATCTGTCGCTCAAACTGTTCTCGAGTTGTGAAGTGTTACCTCGGGGTATAATTCTTATAATCCATCCACATATGTACACCGTAGAGGAAAGGGTATTTCTGTATGGTAAGGTAAGGGTTATTCTGCCCGAAGGCAGGTCCGAACCTCCGCAGAGATGCTCCTGAGCCGGAGTTTACGTGCGGTAGGGTGGCCAGTTCCTTTCCGCTCCTCCATTCCCTTACCCCCACCAACAGCGAGTGGCAACCCATCCAACTCCTGACCATGCCCAATGTTGCTTAACTTCGGAGATCTCACGGGATCCGGTGTTTCAACACGGCTACGGTAATTATGTGAAAACAGATTCTTGCAGGGAAGTCGTTCGGCGATTTATAACAAAATTTTCAGCTGTACGCCCTCCACATAGAGAGACCGTGTGGAAACTCGGTAACAAATTGAGAGGAATTGTTTCTTTACTCGATAAGAATCGAAGTGTTGAAAATTTGTACTTAACAAGGAAAAAAGTAAATGAAATAGCAGAAAGATTAGAACATATGCCTACAAAATTCCTAAGATGACCTAGACAAGTAGCCAGGGTTCGAAGAGCTCAGCATTGTGGGCTACGAAAATGTTACCATTGGGCGTTGGACGAACTGAAAGAACATATCTGGAGAGAAATATTCTCAATTACGGAAGATGAACTTTCGCGTGTGAATCGGAGTTTTCTGAGGCGATGCCAGAAATGTGTGGATGCAGGAGGAGAACATTCCCAAAATCTCCCGGCATAAGGTACAAGCTTACTTTCTTAATTCTTAATTGATAATTTTCTTAATTCTTATTTTCTTAATTTTAATTGCTATTTCATATCATGCAGGAGAACATTTCCAACAACTCCTCTCATTAGGTACGACCTTATTTGCTTTATTATTAATTGATAATTTTCGTAATTGCTATTTTCTTAATCTATAATTTTAATTGTTATCTCATTCATGTACGGAAAAAGTGAACGAAGTGGTCCTTTTTGTTATGCCGCGGAGCGGGGAGTGATGAGTCAACGGACGGCAGATAAGCTGGGTGCTCCTGCCAGCCAACCGATAACAGAAACTCGCTGTACATTTAGATTAGAGGAGATGTATCTTGCCTTCCATTTAACTCAAAGAAATATCATTCAGGAAATAGATGTTTCCCTTAAATCAAGTGGTTGACTTGATGAAGTCACTCAGAGACAACCCTGTTTCCAAAAGTAGATCATAATACCAATATAAATGGTCCGTTATTCGACATTTGGTATTATAAATATTATATTACATTGGTATTATAAATTTACTCATTCGGGACAAATATTTCTGTATAATCAAAGTAGATCAGGAAAATTACAGACATGGAAAATTATCAAGTAGAAATTGAGGCTTTCGTGATCACAGCAATAGAACCAAGCTTTTGGGTTATTAGGCCTTTTGCGTATGCAACGTTTCGAGAACGTTGGGCTCATCATTTGGACCGGCATGCCTTAACAAATTGTTGCTTAGCGATGGACGACTATCAGCATGGTCCCGCCGTGTTAGTACATGAAGATCGTTTTTGTAATGTGCAGTGCAGTTTCTGAAAATTATTGAGAACAATCAAAAAGTTGCGGTAGTATTTTATATTTTTACTTTATTTTCCTATTATTTGTTCAATGACGCCTTCACAATATACACGCACATTAGTAACCTCTGTTAAAATACAAGTTAGGTAGAGAAACGCAAAGCACTTACCGGTTCACAAGAACGAACGATGGCATATTGAGGACAATGCTGTAGGCGAACAAGATAACGTTCCTCCGTCAGACGAACTCTCGTCTGAGAAGTGCTGTCAAGATAAAGAAATGCAGTAAATTGCGTGCCTTGTTAAATTGTTGGCGTGTTTATTTTAGAAGAATAGAGGGAAGGTAATGAACCAGGTCAAACACGTACACAGCACTACTAAGGTACATCGCTTCTTCAACCCTGTAAGCGAGGCAAAAGGCTAGTGATGGGATACGTTTAATAATCGATTTAAATCCGTCCTATCATTAAAAGAATCGAATAAATAAATGAAATAAAATTATGAAATGAGTTTTAAATATAATTCAGCTGTATCGCATAGAGTAATCCGGCGTGTCATGAATAAAGTTTTCCGTTTAAGTGTTTCGGATGTATAATTGATTGAAATAATCGAATACATAAACTCTTAAGAAAATGAGAAATGCGCCTTTTTTCACATGTTTAGGCACATGATGCAGTATATTCATTTAGGCATTTTCTAATGTCATCTGAGTGCATGGATCATTCCTACGTGTGGAGCATGAGTTCGTATTATTTTCGGAAGGCTTATCAGAGACCGTTCCTCCTATTCACACATTTCCTATAAGGGATGGAGGTAAGCAATTTTAATTTTCTTGTGATGAGATTGATGAGTTGATGACAACATTCATATTACTTTTTGTTCGATTATTTAGAAAGCATTCAGTATTCAGTTGCCCCAATCATTCGAATGGAAATTCAAACGAATAATCAAAAAATACTCGAAAGAAAAATAATCGAATAATCGCAGTTGTTCTATATAGAACGTTTGTCTTGTGAACTCATAGGTTTGTCCCGAGGGAGCGTTTTTTGCAAGTCAAAGGTTTTTTTATGGTGTATAACCTTCATTCATCATTCGATAGGTGTTCCCAGATAATGTCTAAGGCGTATGTCATAATGCCATAATGGGGTCTGTTTGTACGTAGACGTTTTTCTCTTAGCAGCATGTAAGTTGTTAGGAACGCTCTGCCATCTGTTGAATATATTTGGAAGCTGGGAAAGGTTAGACAATCAAAGAGTATCTAGCAGGGAATAGTGCTCTTCCGTGACCAGAGAAAGTGTATATTCTCTGGCTTGACAGATAGTAATCAAACATGGCTGCACGCATTGATATTACTAAGAATGGAAATCATATATCAGAATGTTAATGAAAGTGTTAGTCACTTAGCAACCTGCTAAGTACGAAATGCATTGCGGATTAGGGTAAGCCTTCGCTTTCAGTTATTGGAGTGATGATTTAACTATAAAATTTTATGATTACTCAAAGTTGGCTGCACTTAGAGACCTATCAATATCTCGTGAATCATCACCAGTTATTTCCGGAGGCAATACAACAAAAATTAAGCAAATAGATCCAGTAAAACGGATGGATGGATTTGACAAAGCTGTTTCTAAATAAACTTTTTTAACATGTAGATGAGAAAAGAGCGAGCTAATAGGTAAGCAGTCAAAAAATACTTTGGACACAGAAGAGAGGTTTAAAGTCCGACACTTTCCCATTCTAGAACGGATCCTTCAGAACTCTAACACATCAAACGAAGTTCAAGCATATACTGGGATAATACCTAGCATACAGCCACGCCCGCTTCTTTCCCAAATCTAGCCTTAATTGATTAGCAATGAAGACACACGCAGAAGTAATGATACTGTAACTACCTACCTTATCAGGCAATTTTGAGAGTAGCTCGAATGGTCCTTAAGTTGTCGAATAAATACAAATTGCAGATCGTTCAGGTGTATGCTCCCACTTCAAGCCATCCAGACGAAGAAATTGAGTCCTTTTATGAAAGCCTTGATAACACCTGCAAAAAGGGAAGTGATTGCCACTTCCAGATGGTTATTGGAGACTTTAATGCAAAAGTCGGTACCAAGAAACAAGGTGACACTGTGGTGGGTAAATATGGAATTGATGACCGAAATGATAGAGGTGAGAGATTAGTCCAGTTTGCTGAATACACCAATATGTCCATCATGAATACATTCTTTAAGAAACATCCTGATCGAAAATGGACGTGGAGGAGCCCTAACTTCAGTGTAAAAAATGAGATTGACTTTATTCTGTCGAATAGACCGCATATTGTAAAAGACGTATCAGTGCTAAACCGATTCAGCACTGGGAGTGATCACCGTCTTGTGAGAGCAAGAGTTGAACTTAATGTAAGATATGAAAGGAACAAACTCATAAGAAGGAAGAGCAACAGAATCAATCTCAAAAACCTAGAAAACAATTCGGATTCATTCCGGGCAGCTCTTCAAAGTAAGTACCATGTAACTAAGGCTGAAGATCTAGCAGAAATGATTGTTTCGTGTGCTCAAGAAATCGGGGGCATATGTAAGGAAAGTGACCAACCAAAGAAATTCAGTGACAAAACTAAAACCCTGCTAAAGCGAAGGAGAGAAAAGAAAATTCAGACTGATCGTGACATGATAGAATATTCTGAAATATGTAAGGCAGTACGAAGAGAAATGAAAACTGACTTACAGAAATTCAGGGAAGACACTTTAAGAACTAGCTTAGAGAGCAAGACGAGTTTCAAGACAGCCAAACGAAAACTCATAATCGGTAAAAAGCAGCTAATTGCACTAGATGGAAATGATGGTCGAATTATTGAAAAGGAGGAAGTTTTGAAATT
This sequence comes from Anabrus simplex, assembly GCF_040414725.1. Classification (NCBI taxonomy): domain Eukaryota; kingdom Metazoa; phylum Arthropoda; class Insecta; order Orthoptera; family Tettigoniidae; genus Anabrus; species Anabrus simplex. The sequence continues at coordinate 88,851,263 of NC_090269.1, read as the reverse complement.
CATCAGAGACTTTTATTGCAATCTGTATAGCAAACCAAAGGAAGCCCTGAATGGACCTAAACTAAATGATATACCTAATGTTCCAGATATTCTCCCTTCGGAAGTCAAGTGTGCTTTAGATAGTATGAAAAAGGGAACTGCGCCGGGTGATGATGAGCTTTGTGTGGACATCCTGAAACTCACAGGGGAGGAGACAATAAATCACTTGGCAAAAATATTCACTTCCTGTGTGCACTCGGCTTCAATTCCAACATCATGGAACAAAGCAAAGATCATACTGATACATAAGAAAGGAAATATTCACAGTATCAAAAATTATCGTCCTATCAGCTTGCTCTCTATTTTGTATAAACTTTTTACAAAGATCTTGTTAAATCGAATCAGTTTCATCCTTGACTCAGCCCAACCTATTGAACAAGCAGGTTTCCGTAGTAATTTTAGCACAATAGACCACATACTGACTGTAAGAGAAGTGATAAGCAGAGCAAATGAATATCATTTGCCTCTCTGCATTGCCTTTGTTGATTTTGAAAAGGCATTTGACTCTGTCAGCCATACAGCTGTCATGCAAGCTTTACATGAGCAAGGAGTGGAAGCAGCTTACATCCAAGTGCTCAACAATATCTATGAGACTTCTTCAGCTTTCGTTAATATCGGTAAATCAACCCCAGAATTCCCCATCAACAGAGGTGTCAAACAAGGTGATCCCATCTCCCCGAAACTATTCTCAGCGGTCCTAGAGATGGCTATGTCTAAGCTGAGCTGGGAAGAAAAGGGAATTAGAATTAATGGGAAAAGGCTAAATAACTTGAGATTTGCAGATGATATTGCTTTACTGGCAAACGACTTCGAAGAGCTCCAGACCTTAATTACAGATCTTGCATTAGAATGTCAGTTGATTGGCCTAAGCATAAACCTTTCCAAAACAAAAGTTATGTCCAACGAATGGGTTCAAGCTGGAAATGTGAATATTAAGAACATGCCATTAGAAGAGGTCAGTGATTACATCTACCTTGGCCAGATTATAAATATGACAGGTGATATAAGACCAGAAATCTATAGGCGCATCAAGCTCGGATGGCAACAATTTGGAAGGAATTCTTCAGTATTAAGATCAAAAATGCCAGCAAATCTGAAGAAAACAGTATTTGACCAATGCATCCTTCCTGTGCTGACTTATGGCTGTGAGACTTGGACTCTGAACGAATTCACAAAAGGGAAACTTCGGACCGCGCAGAGAGCCATGGAAAGGTCAATGCTAGGCTATACAAAGAAAGATAGGAAAAGAGCTGATGACATCCGGTCTGTTACAAAGGTTAAAGACATCTTAGAGAGAGTACGCTCCTTAAAATGGCAGTGGGCTGGCCATGTTGCACGAAGAAATGATGATAGATGGACAAAACTAGTGCTGGAGTGGAGTCCGAGAGAACATCGAAGGCCTAGAGGAAGACCACCGGACAGATGGGACAAAGATATCAAGAAGATCGCTGGTACCACTTGGATGAGATCTGCCCAAGACCGTTCCACTTGGAGAAGACTGTTGAAGGCCTACCTATACCCACGACTTAAAGAGGCCACATCATTTTAATGATTGAAATGGCTGATTGTATTGTATTGTATTGTGCTTGTGATCGGGATGCCCAATGGAGTTCAAAATAAAGCAGCTACAACGGCGGACATATCGAACTGATATAGCGCATTATACAAAACCTACTCATTTGTATGACATCACTGATGGTGAGTGTCAGGATATGTACCACGTGACTACGGCAAGGGAAATAATCCCTTCATAAAATATTCATGAATTCCTTTCTCTGTGGCTGACTGGTGGCCGTGTCTCGATATTTGACCTACAGACACATCAAACAGAGGAGCCCTTCCTGGAACGTTTGAAATTTTTAGCCTGTCATTTACGACCAATGACGGTTGTCTTGCTCGGTTAAGGATTCACTATCATCACCACGCACTGTTTTAAGTGAGAGACCTGAAGAGAGGGAGGAAAAATTTGTGTAAGTGGACGTCCAAGAAGAAATTAATACTTTTGACTACAAAAACGTTCGTTTTAAAATTTCCTTGTCACACTGTCATGAATTAAGCATTTTTGGTTCGAATGGAGTCGTAGGCATCTTCTTCTTCTTCTTCTTCTTCTTCTTCTTCTTAATTATTAGTATCCTCCCTCATTAGTGCTACAGGCCTGGGTAGATTTGGTCTCCGTCAAAATAGCGCTCCGCACTTTCCTTCTCTTTGAATGATCAGAACCGAGCTCGATAGCTGCAGTCGCTTAAGTGCGGCCAGTATCCAGTATTCGGGAGATAGTAGGTTCGAACCTCACTGTCGGCAGCCCTGAAAATGGTATTCCGTGGTTTCCCATTTTCACACCAGGCAAATGTTGGGGCTGTACCTTAATTAAGGCCACGGCCGCTTCCTTCCCACTCCCAGCCCTTCCGTGTCCCATCGTCGCCATAAGACCTATCTGTGTCGGTGCGACGTAAAGCAACTAGCAAAAAAAAAAAAAATGATCAGTGTCGCTACCTCAGAGACCTGCACTGAGCCACTCACCATACAGTATTTCTAGCCCGAATTTGCCTGGCTCGGTAGCTAAGGTGGTAGAGTGCTGGCCTTCTGAAATCAAGTTGGCGGGTTCGATCCCTGCTCAGTCCAGCGCTCAAATACGTCAGCCTCCTGTTGGTAGTTTTACTAGCATATTAATGAGCTGCTGCGGAACTAAATTCCGGCACCTCGGCATCTCCGAAGACCGTTAAAGTAGTTCGTGAGACGTGAAACCAATAAAATTATTATTATTCTAGCCCGGTAAGGTTTAATGTCGGCCCGGCCCAACTTACCCCGTCACAAGGCCTGTACAACCCGGTCTGACTTAACATGGTTGTGTGCATTACTTTGAGGCAGCATCGCTCAACCAAGTGTGCGTGCACAGCAGACGTTCTGAATCAATGTAGCTCATGTAGAGACCGTTTTATCAGGTTAGCAGCTGTTTGCAGCCGATGATACTGCAACAATTGCAGACTCGGAGAAGGAGCTAAATAACATAATTAGGGTCTTAAACCAAGAGATAACGAAGCTCAAGCTGAAAACAAATAACAAAAAGGCAAGAAATATGGTTATATAAAGTAAGGGAGGTGGAGGACGGACTGAAACAAGAATAGGCAGAGAACGACTGAGCTGAGGTTTGCTACCTTGATAGCAATGCTGAGAAACACAATAGATGTTTCAACCAAATCAAGAGAAGTATGGCACTGGCCAAGAACGCTTCCGGGAATAAAAATAACAAGGACATCAATGTCCACAGTAAGAAGAGATTTATAAAAACTTTTGTACGGAATATCTTGGCATATGTGTGTGAAACCTGAACGTTAGAAAACCACGAGAAATTTCGTCTCCAGGCAGCAGAATTGTGCTTTATCTAGAGAATTATCATAACTATCTGGAGTGAAAGGAATATCAATGCGATGCTTCTGTAAGAAGTAGGAGAGGAAAGGGTGCTACTTAAAATCATAGGAAAAGGCAAATAAAAGTTTATAGGACACTTACTTAGTCGTGATATTATTTAACAAACTATTTTCGAAGGCATGATCTTAGGGAATACAAGAATGGGACGACCATGAATATCTTATTTAAAACATATGATCACCGGGCGAGTTGGCCGTGCGCGTAGAGGCTGTGAGCTTGCATCCGGGAGATAGTAGGTTCGAATCCCACTATAGGCAGCCCTGAAGATGGTTTTCCGTGGTTTCCCATTTTCACACCAGGCAAATGCTGGGGCTGTACCTTAATTAAGGCCACGACCGCTTCCTTCCAACTCCTAGGCCTTTCCTATCCCATCGTCGCCATAAGACCTACCTGTGTCGGTGCGACGTAAAGCCCCTATAAAAAAAACACATAATATTGTACCTAACAAAACGGAGTTGTTTCATGTTAATCGTACTCTGCCATGACAATAGCAAAATCTTCCAATGTATGTACCTTCCGCTTGCCCTGTCAGTGTCGACCCAGCGGGCCAACGCTAGCACAACAGCCCACGCTGTCTCACGTCTCTTCACAAGTAACCTCGGGGCCTTGCATGATTGGAAGGATAAATCAAGTTTATCCTTATATTTTTCTTGCAGTTAATTTTTATTACATTGGAATGATGCAGATAATCGATTCTGCGATACGTAAATCGATTACTTACTTAATCATAAAATATAGGCTTACTTTTCACGAGATTACAAATGAAACCATTACATTTCAATTTAATTTTAATACCCTACAAAAACTGTTCAAACTGCTGGAAACGAAACCATTACATTTCAATTTAATTTTAATACCTTACGAAAACTGTTCAAAGGTGCGGCCTTTTGCTGCAATAGAAACTCTACAACGACGTTCCATGACCTGTCGTACACGTTCAAAGACTCCGAGCATATGCTGTAGAGAATAAACAGTTCCAAGCATCCTAGAGTCGAACTCTTCCTTGTTAGTGTATAAAATCATCAATCCGTTCGTTTATTCTGTTTATCTATCTATATATCACTCGCAGTTGATGTTAGAAATGCCTTCTTTGACCGTTTAGGCAAAGCTCAATTCAATTGAAAGGGTTACTCGACACTGACTGGAAAACTTCCCTTGTAATCGGAATGATCACGGGGTGTAAATTGCCCTGTACAATTCCTCCTATGTCTGGAGAATTCTGCTATAGTTTACAAACCCTTCCTCGCCAGTTATTACGACGAAGCACTACTCTGTTTTAAAATACATAAATAACATGAGTATTGAACACTCTTGTCATTCGAAAGGTAAAAGGGTAAATGAAAGTAAAACAATATAAATAATTTGCGTTAAACTTTCAATAAAAGTGTTCAAACTGAAAAATAAAATAATATTCTCTTTGGAATACTAATTTCTCAGTGCCTGTAATCAGTAGAGTAGCCAGGATCGACCAATGAGCTGGAAGGAGGGGAAGTTTATAGGTTACAAATGATGATAGAACACAGTGAAGGTAGTTGTGTGTGTGTGTGTGTGTGTGTGTGTGTGTGTGTGTGTGTGTGTGTGTGTGTGTGTGTGTGTGTGTGTGTGTGGTGCGGGCATACAGCACTTGTCATAACAAGGACACTGACACAAGTGAATTATGTTGCTATTTCAGATTGCAGTACACTACAAAATCTTACACTAAAATACAAAACAAGAACAATACCGTCAAGTTTATCGGTTTTACAGCGAATGTTATGTTCCGTTTAAAATATAAAATCCATACTTCGGGGCTTCTTAGAAAATCGGTTCAACAGATCTTTTGGTTCTACAATTATGTCTCTGAATGTTTATTTAGTTTATTGTTTATTGTCAACTTCTGTTAATTTTCTTTCTGTACAATTTCCATAGGGAGGGGAGATTCTAACTCCCAGCAATCTCCCGCTTGGTTACGTCCCTGCCTGAAACTGTATTACGAGGTAAAGTGGGTATGTCAGACTTCATGCTTTGTATGGTTTAACCAGTAGATTGTATGGTGATATTTCACCCTCCAATTATATGATCAATCGCTTCTATTGCAAAGCAATACAAAATTATGAATGCAAATTTAAATCATGGTAGGGCTATGTCTACCCCACCCACAGGCCACAGCATGTTTAGTATCTGAAAGGCAGAAAGGAAGAACTACGTTTGAAGGTATTATACAGATGATAACAAGAAATTTCAGTTTTGTTTCAAGAAATGAGTTTTCGTTTCAATAAAATAATTTACTTTATTCATGGTGGTGCATATTTTTCAGGAAGATTGTTCTAGGAGCGATGTTCAGCGTTGCGTGAATTAACTGTACAATCTACTTTCCTCGGTGAAGTTCTGGAAAAGTCTGAACTTTTTGTTCCTTCCTAAAATTATGCAGTACCTTAAAACAGAACGAACAACAAATACCTCACTTCTACCACTCTGCACAGTCCAGGCAACATACCGTCAATAGCCCTGGAAATATTTTCCCATATTTCTCAGTTTTTACACTAGACAAATCTTGGAACTGTATCTTAATTACCAACACGGCCACTGCCTTCCCAATTCTAGTCAATTCCTATCACATCAGAGTCTAAACCCTCAATGTGTTAGATGCAGGTGTTCGTGTTTTTCATTGTGTCATGGATCTCTTTGAAAATCTGATCCAAACATTTGGACTCCCTCCCTGTAAACACAATTTTGCAATAAACTAATATACCTTATTTTAATGAAAACTGATTGCATCACAGTGTGTGTGTGAGGTGCACAATGTATTAATAGAGTAAAAGATCCTAAACAAAAATTGTATTTTATTCCATACTATGACGAAGGTTACTTCTCTCCAGACACAAAACCGTACGGAAAAGCACTTTACGTTGCAGTAACTTCTTTCCAGACACTTTTACCCTTTTATAAATCGTCTCTGATTGGTTGAACTCGAGTTCCACTAATATAAACATTGATAGAAAGATTATGAATCAGCAACCTTTTTGAACTGTTTCTCTACCTGGCGGAAACACCGTGTTTCCCACCGACCTACATCAAAAATGTCGTCTCTGCATCACCAGATTAAGTAATATTGCACCATGACCATCCTGTCTATTGTCTGTTTACTTTTTTGACAGATAAATATCGCATATACCGCAATATACCCTAAAGTTCGTATTGAAAATGAAAATCCTCAGTCTGTTTCACTCATTAGACCGGGACAGGAATGGAATAAATGAAGCCCCGTCTAGCGGCGAGGGTAAGAGGTGTGCCGGCTGCCGAAGCCTGTCACACTCCCCTTAAGCAATGATTAATGACTAACAGATGAAATTATATTGGAGAGTGTTGCTGAAATGAAAAATGCCAGAGAAAACCGGAGTACCCGGGGAAAAACCTGTCGCGCCTCCGCTATGTCCAGCAAAATTTTCACTTGAAGTGACCGCGATTTTAACCACGGAACCCAGCGGTGAGAGCCGGCGCGCTGCCACTTGAGTCACGGAGGCTAGAAATTTCGTATTACCTTCATTAATTCAGGATTGGTGGATCATGTTTACGACTCGGGTAGCTTAGTGGACTGTTCATTGCTTCAAACAGCATTAATTTTTATGTTTCATTACCGCATTACTCCATATACACACCTGTCACATCTTCCATAGCAACTCACACACAGCGAACCAAAAACATCACTGCATGATCAAACGTGAAAGTTTTGTGTAACGACGTGTCAAAATAAATATAATAGAATATTTAATTTAATGTAAGTAAATTATTCACAGCGTGGAATAAAATACAGTGCGCAATGACCACTAAAGTGGTAAATTTACCTTGCTCGTTTTGTGGACCAGTAAGGAGGGAGGAAGCAAATAAAAGTACATCATAAGATCAGTTCAAACATTTCAACAGTTGTTAGGAAGGTGTACGAAGAATGTTTAAATACTTTTTTTTATAGCAGACCATAATATTCATCAATTTATAAAACAAAAAGTTAAACGTGTGATTTGATAGAATCTGATGATGTTCGTTCAAGAACAAAACATTTCATTCTGTTTAAATTAACTTTTATGATCTATTTCTCAAGTGTAATCTGTTGTTAAATGGTTTTTTCAGGTATCTCCTAATTTCATTTAAACATCATTGGATTCTACTTATAGGCTGAAAATCCTCACAGTCAAAGCTTGACTAAGAAAAAATTGAAAAATGACTTCCACTAGAAAAAAAAATCTTTTAATGTCGTAAATTTTGCATTCCCTTTCAAAATATTGTATGAAATGAAGTATATTTTCAAACTTCTTGCTTATTCCTCTTGACATGTTGGTAGGGCACGGTAACAAACATTTTAAATTAGTAATATCAGTCTTGATAGTCCTCTGTTTGGAATGGGAAGGAAACTTATCAATCAATCAATCAATCAATCAATCAATCAATCAATCAATCAATCAATCAATCAATCAATCAATCAATCAATCAATCAATCAACCAATCAATCAATCAATCAATCAATCAATCAATCAATCAATCAATCAATCAATCTTTGTTTCTTTCTTTCTTTCTTTCTTTCTTTTTGCTACATGTTTAACATCGCACTAACACAGCTAAGGTCTTCGGTGACGGAGGGATGGGGGAGGGCTAGGGATGATAAGGTAGCGGCCGTGACCTTAATTAAAATACAGCCCTAGCATGTACATGGTATGAACATGGGAAACCACGGAAAACTACCTTTTGGGCTGCAGACCGTGGAATTCGAACCCACTATCTCTCGTAAGCAAGCTCACAGCTGCGCAACCCTAACCTCACGGCTAACTCGCTCGGTAAAAATCAGTGTCAATCAATCAATCAATCATTCAATCAATCAATCAATCAATCAATCAATCAATCAATCAATCAATCAATCAATCAATCAATCAATCTGCATTTAGGGCTATCGCCCAGGTGGCAGATTCCCTATCATTTGTTTATCTATCCTTTTATTAAGTGATTTAAAATAAGGTGAACATTTATCTAGCATCTCCCTTGATAAGTTATTCCAATCCATAACTCCTCGTCCTATAATCGAATATTTGCCCCAATTTTACCTCTTGAATTTCAAATTAATCTTCATTTTATGATCTTTCCAATTTTTTAAGGATTTGACTCAAGCCCATTCGTTTACTTATTTCATTCCAAGCCATCTCACCAATGACAGCTCGATACATTCTGCGCAATCGAGCTGTTCGTCTGCTTACCCCAGATCTTCCCTGAATAAAGTTCGCAACATTTTCGTAACCCTATTTTATCGGAAATCGCTCAGAACAAATCGTGCTGTTTTCCATTGAATATTTTCCAGTTATTGTTTCAAGTAATCCTGGTGAGGGTCCCATACATGAAAATCATCCTGCAATTTGGGTATTACCAACGACGTAAACGCCCTCTTCTTTACATCCTTACTACAATCCCTAAGTAAGATCATAATCATGACCATATGAATAGACCTGTGCAGGTTCTTACCTGGCATTGTCTGGAGGTATTTGAAGATGTTCAACTACCTTAACCGGGCGAGTTGGCCGTGCGGTTAGGGCCGCGTAGCTGCGAGCTTGCTTCCGGGAGACAGTGGGTTCGAACCCCAATGTCGGCAGCCCTGAATATGGTTTGCCGTGGTTTCCCATTTTCGCACCAGCCAAATGCTGGGGATGTACCTTAATTAAGGCCACAGCCGATTCCTTCTCACTCCCAGGCCTTTCCTCTCCCATCGTCGCCATAAATCCTATCTGTGTCAGTGCGACGTAAAGCAAATTGTAAAAATAAAACAAATACCATAGGCTACTGGCACGTAAAATAATTCCTGTTGGATTAAATTTCGGCACCTCGGTGTCAACTAAAACCGTAAAAGTAGTCAGTGGGACTTAAAGCCAATAACATTATTATTATTATTATTATTATTATTATTATTATTATTATTATTATTATTATTATTATTATTATTATTATTATTATTATTATGATTATTATTATTATTATTATTGTCTATATAAATAAAGTTGTAGGGGTTCCGCTGTTTGTAATTTCGTTTGTTTTGCCAATTTTTCAGATATTTATCCGCATTAGGTCAACTCAAGTACGTATCAGTCGTTTTCATTTTTCGTGCCTCTTTGTTCCACCATCACGACGAAACGGCGGAATAAATATCGACCAAACTTCATGTTCAGAGTATACTCATCCCGGGGAAGGTTTTGATATGTATATTATTTAATAATCTCTGAACGGACGGGGGCTTCTAGGAAAACAAGAACAGTTTTCTTCCATTTTCTCTTATACTATAGATGTCCTGTAAAATCCGTGGGCTGTACGTGAAACGACCCTTAATTATAAACAACTTTTGTTATTTCCTAATTTCGCTTACTCTTCAAATGACGGAGAAGATATATTTTGCGGGTTTCATGCTCTGCATTGAGCAACCGACAGACGGACAACTAGCCGAAGGTTGCCATGGCAACGTCCTTGACTCCTTGCCAGTAGGGAAGTAACGTATTGCCATTTTCGTCATCATTGATGTAAACTCGTGGTTGTTCCTTGGGTTTAAAGCAGGAGACACGTCAAATGGCCATTCTGCGGTATATTGGTGGAATACCGTTGGAGGTTACAATCGTCTTCGAATATTTGAACAGTACCGCAGAGTGTAGCTCTTTTTTTTTCACACCGTAAGGAGTTTTCTGTCATTTGCAATTATTTTTACTGTATTCCTATTCTACTTATGATTTCCGCTTTAATTCCTTGCCTATGCCTTGCCTCTCTATGCTTAATTAATAACACCGTAAGTCATCTTTTCTGTTTACCTAAGCATCTCTGCGTCTAAATGTCTCCTCTGTTACCGTCTTCTTATACCCGTAACTCATACAGTCACAACTTATTGAGGGACATTTTATTTTCTAATACATCCACTTGGTATTTACATATTTATCCTATCCGGCTATCCTCAGTTATAATCCCATTTTCTGATAATTTCAACTTCCTTAACCCTTTCAGACCTGAAAGAAAACTGGAGGCGTGAATTTTTGTTTGTATGTCAAAAACTGACTAAAATGCTCCTCAATACACATATTGATAGTTTATTCTACAAAATAAAAACTAACATCCGAAAAAAAGGACCCACACAATTGTGCGTATCAAAATTGAAAACCTCGTTGTATCACATACGATGATGTATCTTCAAAATTTACGTTCACTAACCAATATACACACTTCATTGAATATATTCCGGTATTCAGTAAAGCTTCTAGATTAATATAAACGCAATAAATAAATACTTACTTTTGGCACTACAGCTTCTCGTCATCTCGCCGATCAACTGTGCTTTTTAAACTCTTCTGCCTTCGCCCTGGCGGTCAAGCGCATACTAAAAACAATTGAAATAGACGCCACGTGTCCCGCACAATCACCCCAGTCCGGTCTAGCGCCGAAAAAACATCAAATACGGTCAGGAATAAACAAAATACGAACCCGCACAATCGTGCGTACTCGGTCTGAAAGGGTTAACTGTATTACTTTCTTCCTTAATTACACCGCATGTATGCGAATGCTAATTCCGAAATTAACTATTGGCCCCGAAGATATCGAAATATAAATGCAATATTAATGACGATGCAGACCTTCGTTTCGGGATAATTGTTGGCTAAACGGTAAGTCATATCACAAAACACACAGCACAATCACCATTCAATTTGGAGAGATCTACAACTTTGGTCCTATGTCTTGTTTTTGTGTCTTGATTGTTGATACTTTAGATAGTGCTGCATTTCTCGATTATAATCAAATCATTCCAACTCGATTTTTATTGGCATTAGGAAGAGGGGCCTGTCTTTATAATGAAAATTCATATATGATAAGGGGGTTTAGGACAAAGTAGGGACTCCAACAGTAAGACCTAATAATCTAAAAGTTTATTTGAAGTGGAATACGGTCGTAAAAATTAAATATTCATCTATATTGAACTCGGTTGCGAACGTGTTAATCGTCGATATCGAGGTATATTAAAAGTGAGAGTAATGAACACATCCACACGTTTTAAGCCTGTGGTAGTTTATCGGTCCTCTGCCATGTACTGGGACCCAAGAGAGTTGCAAGTTAAATAGGATGACGTCAGCTGCTAAAACACAGTCAATATTCTCAAGTGACTTGTCATCGATCTTCCCACTGGAGGCAGCTAATGTTCGAGAACATATGGCACAGAGAGCATGATGAACTTAGCTCCAATAATAATACATCATCCTCGCGTATTGCAATCCACTATCGGATTATTTCTACCTCAGGCCATTTCAGTGCGCTTGCGTACCTTGTTTGTCTGTTCTGGGATATTTCCGATAAAAGAGTCGTACTGTGTTGCAAAAATGTTGCAAACTTTGAGATAGGAAGGTTCGGGAGTAAAATATGAGCTACTCGGCGAAGCGGTATGTTCCGAGCTGCCGGTGGAAAGATGGAGTGGAATGACATTATTAGACGAATACGCTTTAATGCAGTTTTTTAAAAATAGGAAACATGAAGTTCGAACTGAAGAGATCAAATTCACTGTAAGAGGAATTAGGGATTGGATTAATTTACTAACGGAGATGTTCGATAAGTTTAAGGAAATACCAAGAAACAATTAATAGGCAATCTGCCTCCTGGACGACAGCTCTAAATGTAGATTAGTGGTGACTGATTGAATGGATTGCAGATGAATAGCTATTATATAAAGATATATTTTTCATGACACTGTATAAGATTTTGCGCTTATGCCGTGTCAAGAAAATAAGGTGAAATTCTTCAAGTCCTCAGAAGAAATCCCGACTGTCCACGAGAAAGGCTTCTTAAACACTGACTCTTTAAATGTATACATTATAATAGAAGTGGAAATGGTACGTTCATTCGCCATCAGATAGCTCCCAGGACGTGGCACAACGCTAGCGTTCAAAGCGGAAGCTGACCGAACCATCAGAATCAGTCTTAGCGGTTCGCATAACGTGTGTACGTAACATATGACACTGACAGGTGTATGACATAGACACAAGCCTGGAATTAAACGTCTGGCGACGAGGAACGTACGAATTTGGGAAACAGCGAGACGAAATAACAATAGTGAAGGGACAGGGTAGGGAATTACCTAGTAGGTAGGTGACCTTCCCGGTCACTCCATGTGAGATTTGCGCTGGACAAAGGGGAGGCGGGATAGGTTTTTCTTCCGGCACTCCGGTTTTCCCTGTCATCTTCCATTCCAGCAACACTCTCCATTATCATTTCATAGCATTTATCAGTCATTAATATCACCTTAGGAGTGGCGACCCCATTGTAATAATAGCCTATATCTGGTTCATTTATCACATCCCTGACCTGATCAAAGACTGGAAAACAGGATGTAGGTTTTCATTTTCATTTTCTTGACACGGCATAAGCCCAAAAGCCTGTACAGTATTATGTCTATAAGTACGGGCCGTGAAAGCATAATGGGAACGATATATTTTTCTTTTACTATTTGTTTTACGTCGCACTGATACTTATAGGTCTTGGGCGACGATGGGATAGAAAATGCCTAGGACTGGGTAGGAAGCGAAGGTGGCCTGAACCCTCAAACTGCGTAGTAGGGTCACTTATGATACCACTGAACGAACTTGCTCTTATAACAAGTAATAGTTTCTTAGTTGGTAGTCTCTGTACATTCCTCCCTTTGTGTCGTTTAACTGTTACTAGGCTAGCAAGATTCTGCTCAGTTTAGTTCGTTTTATGACAGTTTGATAATCGCTAGTAGTGCCACATTCGACCCCACGACGCAGTTTATGTCGTTAATGTTGTCATGCATGTTGGTTCTGTCGCAGAAGCTCGTGATTCAGTTCAGAACCCTAATTTTTCGGAAATTATTGAAAATAAATTTGTCCCCGACGAGGATGCTAATAATAGCAAAGTTATCGCGATGATGACGATCCTGATTTTAATTCTATACATGATCCTGCCTCCTCTGCGAGCCATGTGACCTTGCCGCGGTGGGGAGGCTTGCGTGTCTCAATGATGCAGATAGCCGAGCCGCAGGTGCAACCATATCGGATGGGTATCTGTTGAGAGACCAGGGACCAGCTGTGTTGATACTGCTACACGGCTGAAAGCAACGGGAAACTACAGCCGTAACTAACTCCCGAGGACATGCAGCTCTCTCTGTATGAATGATGTACTGATGATGGCTTCCTCCCGGGTAAAATATTCCGAAGGTAAACTAGTCCCCCAATTCGGGTGGGGACTACATGAGAGGGGGCGATCATCAGGAAGATGGATACTGACATTCTACGAGTCGGAGCGTGGAATGTCAGAAGCTTGAATCGTTGTGGCAGGTTAGAGAATCTGAAAAGGGAGATGGCTAGGCTAAAGTTAGATGTAGTTGGTATAAGTGAAGTACGTTGGCAGGAAGAACAAGATTTTTGGTCAGGCGACTACCGAATTATCAACACAAAATCTAACAGGGGAAATGCAGGAGTTGGTTTAATAATGAATAAGAAAATAGGGCAGCGGGTAAGTTACTACGACCAGCATAGTGAAAGAATTATTGTCATCAAGATAGACACCAAACCAATGCCCACCACAATAGTGCAGGTCTATATGCCTACTAGTTCAGCGGATGATGAAGAAATCGAAAGAATATACGAGGTGATAGAAGATTGAATACAATATGTCAAAGGTGACGAGAATCTAATTGTGATGGGAGACTGGAATGCAGTGGTAGGCCAAGGAAGAGAAGGTAGTACAGTAGGAGAATTTGGATTGGGACAAAGGAACGAAAGAGGAAGTCGGCGGGTTGAATTCTGCACTGATTATAATTTAGTCCTGGCCAATACTTGGTTCAAACACCACAAACGACGGCTGTATACGTGTACGAGACCTGGAGACACTGGAAGGTATCAAATAGACTTCATTATGATTAGGCAGAGATTCAGAAACCAGGTGTTGGATTGCAAAACTTTCCCAGGAGCAGACGTGGACTCTGACCACAACTTGTTGGTCATAAAATGCCATCTGAAGTTGAAGAAATTGAAGAAAGGAAAGAATGCGAAAAGATGGGATCTAGACAAGTTGAAAGAAAAGAGTGTGATGGATTGTTTCAAGGAACATGTTGCACAAGGACTAAATGAAAAGGCTGAAGGAAACACTATAGAGGAAGAGTGGAGAGTCATGAAAAATGAAGTCAGTAGGGCTGCTGAAGAAATGTTAGGAAGGAAGAAAAAATCAACTAAGAACCAGTGGATAACTCAGGAGATACTAGATCTGATTGATAAACCACGAAAATAGAAGAATGCTAGAAATGAAGAGGGCAGAAAAGAATACAGGCGATTAAAGAATGAAGTGGATAGAAAGTGCAAGGTAGCTAAGGAAGAATGGCTGAAGGAGAAGTGCAAGGATGTCGAAGGCTGTATGGTCCTGGGAAAGGTAGATGCTGCATACAGGAAAATCAAGGAAACCTTTGTAGAAAGGAAATCTAGGTGTATGAATATTAAGAGCTCAGATGGAAAGCCACTTATAGGGAAAGAAGACAAAGCAGAAAGATGGCAGGAGCATATCCAACAGTTGTATCAAGGTAAAGATGAAGATAATTTGGTTCTGGAACATGAAGAGGCTGTTGATGCTGATGAAATGGGAGACCCAATTTTGAGGTCAGAGTTTAACAGAGCTGTGAGTGACCTCAATAGGAACAAGGCACCTGGAATAGATGACATTCCCTCTGAATTACTGACTGCCTTAGGAGAAACCTGCATGGCAAGGTTACTTCATTTAGTGTGCAAGATGTATGAGACAGGAGAAGTCACATCCGATTTTCGGAAGAATGTTGTTATACCTATTCCCAAGAAAGCCGGTGCTGACAGGTGTGAAAACTACCGCACCATTAGTTTAGTATCTCATGCCTGCAAAATTTTAACACGTATTATTTACAGAAGAATGGAAAAACAAGTTGAAGCTGAGTTGGGAGAAGATCAGTTTGGCTTCAGAAGAAATGTAGGAACACGTGAAGCAATCCTGACTTTACGTCTGATCTTAGAGGATCGAATGAAGAAGGATAAGCCCACGTACATGGCATTCGTAGATCTAGAAAAGGCATTCGATAATGTTGATTGGACCAAGCTATTTATGATTCTGAAGATGATAGGGATCAGATACCGAGAACGAAGAATTATCTACAATCTGTATAAAAATCAATCTGCAGTGATAAGAATCGAGGGCTTTGAAAAAGAAGCAGCAATCCAGAAAGGAGTGAGGCAAGGCTGCAGTTTGTCCCCTCTCCTTTTTATTGTTTACATAGAACAGGCAGTAAAGGAAATCAAAGAGAAATTTGGAAAGGGAATCACAGTCCAAGGAGAGGAAATCAAAACCTTGAGATTTGCCGATGATATTGTTATTTTATCTGAGACTGCAGAAGATCTCGAGAAGTTGCTAAATGGTATGGATGAAGTCTTGGGTAAGGAGTACAAGATGAAAATAAATAAGTCCAAAACAAAAGTAATGGAGTGCAGCCGAACGAAGGCAGGTGAAGTAGGAAATATTAGATTAGGAAATGAAGTCTTAAAGGAAGTAGATGAATATTGTTACTTGGGTAGTAAAATAACTAACGATGGCAGAAGTAAGGAGGACATAAAATGCAGACTAGCACAAGCAAGGAAGAGCTTTCTTAAGAAAAGAAATTTGCTCACTTCAGACATTGATATCGGAATTAGAAAGATGTTTTTGAAGACTTTCGTGTGGAGCGTGGCATTGTATGGAAGTGAAACATGGACGATAACTAGCTCAGAAAGAAAGAGAATAGAAGCTTTTGAAATGTAGTGTTACAGAAGAATGCTGAAGGTGAGATGGATAGATCGAATCACGAATGAAGAGATACTGAATCGAATTGGTGAGAGGAGATCGATTTGGCTAAATTTGACGAGAAGACGGGATAGAATGATAGGACATATCTTAAGACACCCAGGACTTGTTCAGTTAGTTTTTGAAGGAAGTGTAGGTGGTAAGAACGGTAGGGGTAGACCAAGGTATGAATATGACAAGCAGATTAGAGCAGATGTAGGATGCAATAGTTACGTAGAAATGAAGAGGTTAGCACAGGATAGGGCGGCATGGATAGCTGCATCAAACCAGTCTATGGACTAATGGCTCAAACAACAACAACACATGATCCTTCGTCCGAAGAAGAGTTTGTCTCAATTGAGGAGAGTACACCAAATTCACAGGAAACTTTGCGGGCACTCTGTGGTGAGTCGAATGTAGAGATAGAGTTGTGTAGTGCTAATTGAAGTGTTGTGAAGTAAGACTGTACAAGAAACATGAATGAAATTCTTATATTTTTTAGTTGCTATAAGCTTTGCCTTTTCCGTTAAATATACTTCATTAAAAATTTCTTATTATGATTTAATTTGTATTCGTGAGGAAATGGTTGTAAAATATCGTATCAAAATAATATAATTGTTCAGAATGTCTGTTTTTTTCTGCTAGTTGTTTTACGTCGCACCGACACAGATAGGTCTTATGGCGACGATGGGACAGGAAAGGGCTAGGAGTGGGAAGGAAGCGACCGTGGCCTTAATTAAGGTACAGCCCCAGCATTTACCTGATGTGAAAATGGGAAACCACGGAAAACCATGATGTCTTTATGTTCAAATTCTGTAAGTAATACATCATAGTAAAACAGCCTAATAATGGTGCAATCAAGAAACTTCATGCAACGGAATTATTCTCCTGTATATACCCAGTGCCATTAATGACTACATGACGCAGTTTATGCACCGGAAATGTTTCGACGCAGTTTGGGTGTTAATTACGGAACAGCTGCAGCATTTTTCTGGTGTGAAAATGGAGAACTGTGGAGAACCACCTTCAGCGCTGCCTACAGTGGGGTTCGAACCCACTATCTACCGACAGCAACGTGACCCAATCCACGCAGTCACTAGCTCGGTTTATATAAAAGTAATGATTTTTATACCTGCTACACCATTCATGTGACAGTCAATATATTGAACAAAATACAGCTTCTATACTACTACTACTTCTTCTTACTGGTCTTGTCCCAATTATTCGGAGTCGACAATATATGTGGACATGGCACAGTTTTATGGTCGAACACTTTTCTTGTTTTAAAAGGAAGTGCATCTGGGCAATCACCGTCCCTCAACACTATTAAGAAATATGAGCTTTCGAAGAATCAATCGGTATCAAGCCTCTCAAACCTAACACCATCAGGGCTGGAAGAGAAAAGACGTTGACGAAGGGAGGTCACATAAGAGAGGTGAAAGTGAGGAGCGTGGCCAGAAGTGAGTGCAAGCAATACCAGCCACAGTTAAGGAACGCACTGTCGCCAGAACACGCTCTTAAGGGGCCCATAGACGTGCAATATTATTGCGCAATATCGGGGTTTGTGCAATAAAAGTGATAGTTTGTATATTGAAGGGTTGTGCAATATATTGTACGAAATCAAGAAAGTTTGAAATATATTGCGCAAATCGCAAAATACTGTGCTGTGTGTTGGCAATATTGTGCAATATCCCGTCCTCCCGCCAGTTGGTATCAACAAGTGTTGGAGAAGGTATCGTGATGGCAGGCAAAAAGGAGGAGAAAAAGTTTATTTTGGAGTTTATCGAAGGGTACCATGGCCTTCCGGCTCTGTTGGACGTTAAGAACAAAGCGAGGAGTTCATCATACAATTCACCATTCATGCGCAGAAAGTTTCGAAAATCATTTGGTTCCCATTTTCTCAGTTCATTGAGTAAATTTTCATGAGTATACTTTTCTCTGTCTAGAAACCACTGTTTGGCCCTTGTGCTTCTTTTCCGTTTCTGCTTTTTCTTGGCACTTACGCCCACGGCAATCAAAACGCAGCAAAGGTCAGTGTCACTCAATATAATCACCAAATAAAATACCGGCATGGACTGACTATATATTGCAACGCATATTGTACGTCTATGACCGCTTTGCACAATATATTGCACAACTATCAATATTATCTCCACACGATTCTATTTATTGCACAAACTCGATTTTTGTGCAATAACGTTGTACGTCTATAGGCAGCTAACAATATATTGTACAATCCATTTTGCGCAATAATATTGCACGTCTATGGGCCCCTTTAAGTCCGGGGCCCTTGGAGTTCCGCTGCATGTCGTCTCTTACGATGTACAGGAAACATCGTTGATGTATGCTATCGCCACAACCCACAGGGTCATGCCAAACTTTTATGGAGGGATGTATTGATTATTGCTTGACACTTTGATGAGATGTGTGCATGTGAAGATTCGTGTATTGAAACAAACACGAACATCCAGTCTCCGAGCCAGAGGACTTAAAATCTCTGAAAGAACCTAGAATCGAACCCGGGGCCCCTTGTACCGAAGATCATCCATCAATGTAGACAAACAAAATGCAATGAATACAATACAATGAGTACTTTCAACCTATTAGGTCGTGTTGCGTACATTTAAGTACGTATTGAAGAGATGTTAAGTACAGAACAAAAATGGCCAACCAGACACCAGTGGGATCCGAACCCACAACCTCCCGAATTCGCGTTGATTGTTCTACCAATTGAGCTATGGTGGCCTAGGCCATCTTTGTTCTGTTGGAAAGAATCCGCCGGTAGATATTCCCAGATAATGTCTAAGGCGTGTGTCATAATGCCATAATGGGGTCTGTTTGTATGTAGACTTTTTCTCTTAGCAGCATGTAAGTTGTTAGGAACGCCCTGCCATCTGTTGAATATATTTGTAAGCTGGGAAAGATTAGAGAATCAATGAGTATCTAGCAGGGAATAGTATTATTCCGTGATCAGAGGAAGTGTATACTCTCTGGCTTGACAGGTAGTAATCAAACATAATTGGGTGCAATGATATTACTAAGGATGAAAATCATATATCAGAATATTAAACAAAGTGTTAGTCGCTCAGCAACCTGCTAAGTACAGAATGTATTGCGGGTTAGGATAAGCCATCGCCTGCAATTTTTTGAGTGGTCATTTAATGATTTGATTTTATAATATTAATTAAAGTTGGCTGAACTTAGAGATATATCTCATGATTCAGCGGCAGGTAATTCCGGGGAGAATAAAATAAAAATGAATAAATCGTTCTAGTTGAACGGACGAACAAGTTTGTCAAAACTCTTTTTAATAAACTCCTTTAATATGTAGATTTAGGTCAACAACATTCATCCCCCCAATTATCTATCACCTTTCCTTACGCAGCCAATCCTTGTAATGAATGGGATGAAGATGTAACTCATAGGGTGAGGTGTTTTAAACATTGGTTAGGTTTTGCAAACTGATATGTAACAGCCCCCTCCTGGCTTGGTGAGGAAAGCAAAAGTAAACTACCGTACTCCTCATTTTCCGGGTGCACCTTTTCAGTAACACCTATATATGAGAGCTGACGGTTGATCCAACCAGAATTCAGGCTGAGGAGGTGTTGTATACTGTTTTATGTGGAAGTACCATTCTCTCTTTACACTAATCAGAAGAAAAATGCACGAGGTCCTACAATTCGAAAAATAAATAGAAGTAAGAAAGAAAAGTACTACGAATGGTGTGGAAATGAAATACTCTTTTAGGCCTAGCAAACCTAGTACCGTCGGGTTGGAAAAGAACAAGAGTTGACCAAGGGAGGTCGGGTAGGAAAGAAGAAGGTGAGGAGCCTGGCATTAGTAAGTGGAAGGAATGCCAGACTCGGGTAGGAGACCTCTGATCACCAGATCAAGCTCCCAGTATTAACGCCCCCCTCCCCCGTGTCGCCTTTACCTCAGTTGTTTTCGGCCTGAGGACCCGCCGTACACTCAACGGAAGAAACGACTAAAGATACAATTTAGTTTTGAGAATGTGCAAATCCTTCAACTTGTATTTTCTGTGTGTGGCTGTGTAACCTAACCAAACCCCATGGTGCGACAGCCCCGAAGGGCCATGGTCAACCAAGCGAACGCTGCTCAGCCCGAAGGCCTGCAGATTATGAGGTGTCGTGTGGTCAGCACGAAGAATCCCCTTGGCTTTGTTTTCGAGACCGGGCCCGCCATCTCACCGTCAGAGGGCTCCTCAATTGTAATCACTTAGGCTGAGTGGACCTCGAACCAGCCCCCAGATCCAGGTAAAAATCTCTGACCTGGCCGGGAATCGAACCCGGGGCCTCCGGGTAAGAGACAGGCACGCTACCCCCACACCGCGGGGCCGTCTTGGATGTGTAACCTACAGTACTCTCGGCTATTTGTTGGCTTGAGATAGCTAGCCAGTTTTGTTCTTCTTCTTCATCTTTTGTATACAGCTCATTCAATTCAGCCTTTGTTTTCATCACAACCGATTCATTACCACCGTCATTCATTGCCTCATTTCCATCTTTCTGTGATCTCCTAAATGGATCCCCAGCCGCAGTCAAAGTGAGCGGAAGGTCTTTGAAGCACGGTCTTACCCACCCTCCCACCTCGTAGGCCTACCCTCATGGCTCGCGGCCAGGCTTCCTCGAAACGAAACGATGTAGCCGAATATCCTTCCTCCTCCACAACGAAGTCATTGTATCTTAGTATCGGTTTCTTAATTTCATTTCTAGTTTTGTTTTTCGTCGCACCGACTCGGATAGGTCTTATGGCAACGACGGGATAGGAAAAGGCTGGGACTGGGAAGGGATCGACTGTTCCCTTAATTAATGTGTAACTGATTGGGAAAATTGGAAACCACGGAAAATAATTCTTCAGTGCTGCCGATGGTGGAGTTCGAACTCACTATCTCCCGAATGGAATGATGGTTTCCTTCCATACACTGAAAC
The DNA here is from genome assembly GCF_040414725.1 of Anabrus simplex. Taxonomy (NCBI): domain Eukaryota; kingdom Metazoa; phylum Arthropoda; class Insecta; order Orthoptera; family Tettigoniidae; genus Anabrus; species Anabrus simplex. The sequence goes on along the minus strand of NC_090269.1, from coordinate 88,830,024 downwards.
GTCTTATCGTTATCTCTAGGAGTTTGGGATTAGTTTCCAGCATGACCCCAATACTTCGAAGTCTTCTACTTTATACTTGTCCTCGTGGATAAACAACGTAGCCATTCGCTCGATATCCAAGTATCTGAAGCAGTACACATGTGTTTCAGTTTTGTTTGATATATTTAGGATTTATGTAACTTTGTCTGATTTTATTACGTCTTATTTTATTAATATGTCTGTCCGTACAATGGCCGTGGTGACTTTACGTTACCCAATCTTCGCATTCTTGTTATTCCTTTCTTTCTGTGTTCGTCAGGGTTTACCTTGACAATGGAAATAATGAATATCATCATAGTAATAACTCGAAATTATCTGAGGAATGCCATTCGATACAGGGTCGAAGTTGGAAACCGTGGCCTTAGTTAAGGCACAGCCCGAGCATTTGCCTGAAATGAAAATGGGAAACTATGGAAAACCGTCTTCAGGGCTGCCGATATTGCGTTTCGAACCCACTATCTCCCGAATACAAACTGACAACTACGTGACCCAAGCAGCACAGCCATTTGGTCAGTAAGATGGGAAAAGATAATCGTGGTGGAATGATGGGCGTTTGAGATGTCTTCAGCATTAGAAATCATTAGGGCCCCATCCTGTCCGGAAACCATACGCCATTATTAATTAATTAATTATTATTGTACCGGGCGGTACACCTCTACTCCGTTTATTTAAAAGTTGCGCCAGTTGAAACTCCTCTTCTGGAGGAAGGTTGAACTTTATCTACTCTATTAATTCTCTACTTTCTCAGAAGATGTCACCACGTGGAAAATTTTGAGTTTTTGAACTGTGTCACTTTTGATGTGTTTTTGTTTCGCTTGAAGTAAGAAGTGTGAACTTTCTCTTCTAGAGGACACTACTGAAGATCAACAATAGCGCACCCTAGTGCGGAGTCAAAGAACTATTTTGTTGGAGAAATTTTTATTTCAAAAGTTTGTTTCTTGTTAAATTTCTTTCTGTTATTGTTTAAGTTGGCTGTATACCCCTCTTTTTCCCCTTGTTTTAGATTTATCCAATCCCGAATTTCTTTTAGTAATTTCTGACCAATCTGGTGTATCTTCCCCCAACTTGTATCTGTTGCGGGGTCCTATCCAATAAAAACATTGTGGGCGGGTGTTTTCATTCCCCTAACGCCTAGAAACTTCCGCGAGAGTATATAAACTGCTGATTTTAGGGTCTCCGGGCCACTTCTGTTCCATCTTTCAGTGTATTTAGTACATAGCAGGAGGCGGGAAGCGCCTCTTTCCTCGGCGGCGGTCAACAATAAGGTAATGGCCGATTAATAAATTCTTTCTTTTCTTGCTCAGCAGTTTAACTTTCGGGGCGGGTTCTAAGCGTTCAACCATGTAACCTTTTCCTAAAATGTAAAAACAACTGGTATCTATTCTATTTTAAAACGACATATCGGGATAGAGAGTGCTTAACCCTCTCGAGCTCCCACTCACATCGTCTTGAGGTGAACTTATTCTCTCAACCAATTCTTCCGTAATGTAATGTAAATTGCTATTACGTCACCTCTGTAGTATGGGATTAGCCCTTGCATCAGTGGCCTAAGAGCCAAAGTAGGTCTTAAAAACCAAGTGTATTAGGAGTGCAAGTTCGCCTCCTCTCAAATTGTTTTAGAGGTCATTTAATTAACCTGCTTTTCATTTAATAGACCTCAGTAGATTGGGTATTTTACCCCTGTGTTTATGTCCGTTGAGGACAACTTGAAGGTGGAGTTTGGTGTGGCCTAGGAGAGGCTTAAATTAAAGAGCGTGTGGCTCTTTTGGAAACGGAGTGTTGTATGCCTCGAGGAGGCTTTACTGTGTAATTTGGAGCAAGGGCTCCAGGGTTTGATTGGGGTCGTCTGCCCCTTTGTTAAAATGTGTATATCGGAAAGTTGGGCTAGTTGCTCAAAATTGTGAACTCAGGGCTCGAAGCCCAAACTCTGTAATCCCTGTAATTGTACATTTCAAATTGTGTTTCGGCTACTAAGTACCTGTTCTTTGTTATTACTTAATATTGAAAAGGAAATATAACCTTGTTAACTTTTACATTAACTTTGATTCCGTAGTTTGAGACCCATTCACGCCCGCACCTTCTTACACCTCTACCTACCACCAAAACACGGTAACAAGTGGTAGCAGAGCGTGGTTGAATGGGTCTCAATTTAGCCCCTTTTGACGGCTAAACATCGTTTGTTCCGAACTCTAACCATTTTCTCAGTTGCTGGAATTTTTGATTTTTTCCAAGTTGTTCTGTCATCATGCCCGGCCCTCGCGATGTTCTCCTTCTTAACTATTTGCGCAAAGAGGAGTTGATATATGAGTTAACTATCAGAAACGTTCAAGCTGGAGGCACGGTTGCAATAGACACTAACAAGCTTAGAGAGTCCCTTGATTTGCCCATTTCCATCCCCAATTTGGGAGAGAAAGAAATTAACGACTCTCTTTCCACGATCACGGAGAATATTACTGGGCTAGCTTCCGTAGTTAGTTTTTTTGATGAAAATGATCCGTCTCCAAATAAAATTAAGCGTGTGCAAGGCAGGCTATATCATTTTTCGAATAGGGTTAACGATCTGTTGTCTCTAAAACTGAATGACGTTCAGAGGAAGGAAGCTAGTACGCTCCTGGAAAATATTTCCGAGTTATCTAGTAAGGTCACTCAATTGTTAACTGGGGAAGTTCCTCCCAAATCTGATCAACCCACCATAGTGAATCCAGGTAGTGAGGAAGCGCCTCCCAAGGGAGAAGTTAATAGGATAACCGTTGCTGCTCAAACTATCCCTGCCCCATTGGACAACGAATCTGAACGTCGTGCATCATTGAGTAACATCCGTTCTGAATTGACTTCCTTGCCATTGAAACCTTTACCTACTATGTCACCCAGGTTTAGCAGCTTGCCTCATCCATTGGCAATGTTGCTAAGAGGTATCTCTAAGTTTTCGGTCAACACCACCAGTGAAGTTATTTCTTTCTTAAGGTTTTTAGTTGAATTTCAGGATCATGCCCTCGTATTTTCGCTTTCCCCTTGTCAAATTTTACAAATAATCTATCCTTATGCTATTGGTGTTCTCTCAGATAAAATAGTAAGAGCCATAGCTGAACAGTCATCTATCGAAGATTTCCATGCACATCTGCTTGCAAATTTTATTCCTGCCCGCGCGAGGTCATCTCTTATTCAGAAATACTATTATCGGGTACAGCGCTTGGATGAAAACCTGGCAGACTTCATCCAAGATATTAAGTTTTATACTAGGGTGTTTGCTCTTCACTTCCCTGAGGATCAAATTGTACAAGCTATTGTGGAAGGCATTTCACCATCTTATAGGTCATACTTGTGTTTTGCGGCGTGCCCGCAAACTTTCTCTGAACTTGAAGCGTTGGCCGTCTCAGCGGAAGGAGTTAGATACGCCGATTCTTTGCGTGTAGCAAAAGAACCCCCGCCTTCTTTTAGTAATACTCGGCCTCCACCTCGCCGATCAGTTACCCCTCGTAAATGTTATGCTTGCGGGTCGCCTGACCATCTGCGCAATAAGTGTCCTCTGATCAAGTCTAGTAGGGCAAATAATGGAGCTGGTTCATCACAAGGCTGTTTTAAGTGTGGGGCCTTCTCACATATCGCCAAAAATTGCCCAAACTCAAATAGCACCCCCTCCTGCTCAACTTCTGTTGCAAATTCCACCTATGCCAATAATAAAAAGTGACTAGTGGCTTCGGCTGAGTCGACTAATCCATCTTCCCGAGACTCAGCCCCTAGTAAACAGATTGTAAATGCAGAGAACGATCAGCCTTCAAGTTCATCTTTTGAATGCCCTAAAGAATGTCTTAGGATTGCGGCGGATACCCCCGCACCTGTTCCTTTTCTTAAGATTGAGGTAAATAACGAGCCTATAACAGCTCTCTTAGATTCAGGTAGTGTTTGTTCGATTATTGCGGCTGAATGGTATTCTAAATTGAAAACGGTTTGTAAACTTCCTGACTATGTCTCTTCTCCTGTTCAATACGTTTCGGCTAATTCATCTCCATTAGAAATTCTAGGTTCCTTACTGGTCAAAATTCGTGTTTTTAAGTTTACATGGAAAGTTAAATTGTTTGTGGCCAAGCAATTGTCTTGCCCCATTATATTGGGAGCTGACTTTATTTCTCACACTGGTCTTGTGCTCGATCTGCAGTCTAGGTCGTGCACATTTAAATTTGCTTCTAGTTGTAAAATCCCACTATTAAAGTGTAATTCTGTGTCATGTTCTTCTATGTCGCCTATCCAGGACGAGATGTTGTTAGACCTTAGACATCTACCTGAGAAGCAGGCTGATAGTATTCGCAAACTGTGTCAGTCGTTTCCCGAGGTGTTCTCTGATACTCTTGGTGTTACTGACCTTATTGAATACAAAATTGAGGTTACGGATTCGATTCCTGTCCGTTTTCCACCGTATAGGCTATCTCCACCTAAAATGAAGGCTCTGAAAGAAATCATCGATCAGATGTTGAAGGACGGTATTATTAGGCCCTCTAAGTCAGCGTATTCTTCGCCTATTTTTCTAGTACCGAAACCCCAAGGAGGTTTCAGGCCTGTCATTGATTACAGGGCTCTCAATCGGAAGGTGGTGTTACAATCTGTGCCCCTTCCCGACCTTCATTCTTGTTTTTCATGGTTTCGTAAGGCCAAGTTCTTCACCATCTTGGACTTAAATCAGGCCTATAATCAAATTCCCCTTGCCGAAGAGTCTAAACACCTTACAGCGTTTGCCACGGACTGGAATTTATACGAATACAACCGCGTGCCTTTCGGGCTCCCCACGGGGGCAGCTGTGCTCACTAGGCTACTAGATAGGGTCTTCTCCGATATCAAATTCGAGTACTTATATCACTACTTAGATGATGTCGTAGTATTTTCAGAGACTTTTGAAGAACATCTAGATCATCTGCGAGAAGTTCTCGATCGCCTTCGTAAGGCTGGGTTAACTGTTAAGTTGTCCAAGGTTGCCTTTGCTAAGCCCTCTATGTCATTCCTAGGGCATATTGTGTCACCCGATGGTGTAGCAGTCGATCATTCTAGAACACAGGCCATCCGTGATTTTAAACCTCCCAAGGACATTAAAGGTATCGCCAGGTTCATTGGTATGGTGAATTTCTTCAGAAAGTTCATTCCTAACTTTGCTAATAGAGCGGCGCCCTTAAACCTTCTTCGTAGGAAAGGCATCAAATTCGAGTGGGGACCTTCTCAACAAGCCGCTTTTGAAGACCTTAAATTAGCTCTTTGTAATGCCCCTGTACTTGCTATGCCTGATTTCTCGAAGAAATTCATCGTCCAAACCGACGCGTCGTCGTCAGCAGTAGCTGCAGTCCTTCTTCAAGAGACTGAACTAGGGAGGCGACCCATCGCCTATGCGTCTAGGACATTGTCGGCTCAAGAAGCCAAGTATTCCATCTATGAGCTCGAAGGTTTGGCAGTCTTATTTGCCTTAGAAAAGTTCCGTCTCTATCTGGAACACGTTAAATTCGACCTGGAGACAGATAATCAAGCCTTAAGCTGGGTCTTAGGTAGGCCGCGTCGTACTGGTCGTATAGCCCGCTGGGCTATTCGTATTTCCGCCTTCCAGTTTGATGTTAGACATATCAGAGGTACCGAAAATGTTGTTGCTGATGGACTCAGCCGTATGTTTCATAACGACGTAGAGACCCACGAACCGGTCGACAGTTCATCACCTTCCGAGTCTATACTATCTGGTGTTAATGCCATTTTAACAGATGCTCCCATGCTTTTTAGGGATATTGAGAAATACCAACGTGAAGATCCGACGCTGGCTCCGATAATGGAAACCCTTTCTTCTGGGGAACATGCTGTCCCTTATGTTCTGAGGAATGGTGTTCTATGTTGCCCTTCGAGGCATGATAAGATGATGAAAGTTGTTGTTCCAGCGGTTCTTGTACCTATGATCTTCAAATACTATCATGAGACCCCATTGGGGGGGGGCATCTTGGAATCTTTAAAACTCGTGAAAAGATTCGTGAAATGTTCATATGGAAAGGTATGGACGGTGAAATTCGGGAACTTGTAAAAGCTTGTAAATCTTGTTTGATCAGTAAACCCACCATGTCCACTAAAGTAGGCCTTTTGTCTTCTCATCAAGCGTCGCGCCCCATGGAACGCCTGTATATTGATTATGTGGGACCCTTCCCCCAGTCAAAGGGTAATGCCAACAAGTTCATCTTTGTGTGTGTAGATGGTTTTACAAGATTTTCCTGGTTATTTCCGACTAAGCTGGCTACCGCTCAGTCAACTATTACTTGCCTAAATTCTATTTTTGCTTCTTTTGGTCCGTGCCAATACATTGTATCTGATAATGCTAAGGCGTTCACATCAAATCTTTTTCGTAAATTCTGTTTTGACTTGTCCATCTCTCATGTAACTACTTCCGCTTATTACCCTCAACCATCTCTGGCTGAACGGGTTAACCGTAATCTCAGGTCCGCACTTATTGCCTATCATCATGAAGATCATTCTAGGTGGGACACGTCCCTGCATTGGTTAGCTTTTGCTTTGAATTCGGCGGTTCATGAATCACACAAATTTACTCCAGCTTCTTTGATGTTTAAGTTCGTTCCCAACACGCCGCTCTCTAACCTCTGGTCTCTGAATGACATTCTGCCCGAGACAATAGATCCGGACAACATTAAAGATCTTTGGAAGAAGGCTAAAGCTAATCTTAAAGTATCTCATGAAAAGGTTAGGGAAAGGTATGATCGTGGACGGAGACCCACCACTTTGAAGGTAGGTGACCAGGTTATGGTCAAAAATTTTGTTCCCGCGGGCAAGCTTGCCCCCAGATTTCATGGGCCTTGTATCATTCTCGATTTTCTTACGCCGGTTACCTTATTGCTAAGTAATCCAGCCACCGAGAGGATATTTAGAGTTCACCTGTCCCTGGTGAAATCGGTGTAACTTCTGTGTTAACTTGCTTCATATCATTTTGAAAGGATATGAAGGTTATATTTTTTTTTGAGTTTCACTTTTAAGGCATTCTTCCCCTTCTGTAATATTTTGGTTTTAGATGTAAGCCTTGTGTAAAATCTGCCCCGACCCGTTAAACTGCCATCCTGTTTTTGCCACGGCCATTACCACGCTCCCGTCTCCTGCTCCACCTTACACTGTGGCTTCATAATAGTAAATGCCATGGATATCTACACGCCGCTGGCCCCTCAACCTCTCCACAAGCCTGTACCCTCAAAGAAGATGATAGTCCAACACAATTCTGCCGCCTAGCTTTAATGTTTCAGCGCCCCCGCAGCCGCGCAGCGCCGTGCAGCGACTGGGGAGGGGGATGGGCCCCCTCCTTTCCAGCGAGGACGACATGTGCACGGCGAGCCGGAACTCTCCTCCCGGCCAAGGCTGATGTGCGGCGCACGACCTGCTACTGGCCCGCAGCCTGTATATGTTCACCGCGGGCGCGGCGTGCTTCAACACCTCTGCTCCCCTCATAGTGCGGGCGAGCGGTATCTCAGGGTACTTGAGGGGTCCGAGCGGCCTCCTTTTGGACGCAAGCTGCAACGGCCGGTCCGGCCATCCAACTTCATCAACATCAACTACAGGGACAGTTACTATAAGAGATAACTACATTTGGGAATTCAACAGCAATATTTGGTGGACCGTGCAAAAAATTTTTCTTCACTTCTAAGTATTAAAAGTTTATCTTCAGAAATTCAAATTCTACAAACTTAAAGACTTTCATTCACCTGCAACAACAACATTTTGAAACTGAATTAAGAAATCTTGTAAATGCTTCTGCTATCTATCTTCGTGTCAACATCATTACTTGGACTTTGTTTCAAACTGATTTCATGTGTCACCCCTGGAGGAACTTTTGGGGGGGGAGGTCTGTACCGGGCGGTACACCTCTACTCCGTTTATTTAAAAGTTGCGCCAGTTGAAACTCCTCTTCTGGAGGAAGGTTGAACTTTATCTACTCTATTAATTCTCTACTTTCTCAGAAGATGTCACCACGTGGAAAATTTTGAGTTTTTGAACTGTGTCACTTTTGATGTGTTTTTGTTTCGCTTGAAGTAAGAAGTGTGAGCTTTCTCTTCTAGAGGACACTACTGAAGATCAACAATAGCGCACCTAGTGCGGAGTCAAAGAACTATTTTGTTGGAGAAATTTTTATTTCAAAAGTTTGTTTCTTGTTAAATTTCTTTCTGTTATTGTTTAAGTTGGCTGTATACCCCTCTTTTTCCCCTTGTTTTAGATTTATCCAATCCCGAATTTCTTTTAGTAATTTCTGACCAATCTGGTGTATCTTCCCCCAACTTGTATCTGTTGCGGGGTCCTATCCAATAAAAACATTGTGGGCGGGTGTTTTCATTCCCCTAACGCCTAGAAACTTCCGCGAGAGTATATAAACTGCTGATTTTAGGGTCTCCGGGCCACTTCTGTTCCATCTTTCAGTGTATTTAGTACATAGCAGGAGGCGGGAAGCGCCTCTTTCCTCGGCGGCGGTCAACAATAAGGTAATGGCCGATTAATAAATTCTTTCTTTTCTTGCTCAGCAGTTTAACTTTCGGGGCGGGTTCTAAGCGTTCAACCATGTAACCTTTTCCTAAAATGTAAAAACAACTGGTATCTATTCTATTTTAAAACGACATATCGGGATAGAGAGTGCTTAACCCTCTCGAGCTCCCACTCACATCGTCTTGAGGTGAACTTATTCTCTCAACCAATTCTTCCGTAATGTAATGTAAATTGCTATTACGTCACCTCTGTAGTATGGGATTAGCCCTTGCATCAGTGGCCTAAGAGCCAAAGTAGGTCTTAAAAACCAAGTGTATTAGGAGTGCAAGTTCGCCTCCTCTCAAATTGTTTTAGAGGTCATTTAATTAACCTGCTTTTCATTTAATAGACCTCAGTAGATTGGGTATTTTACCCCTGTGTTTATGTCCGTTGAGGACAACTTGAAGGTGGAGTTTGGTGTGGCCTAGGAGAGGCTTAAATTAAAGAGCGTGTGGCTCTTTTGGAAACGGAGTGTTGTATGCCTCGAGGAGGCTTTACTGTGTAATTTGGAGCAAGGGCTCCAGGGTTTGATTGGGGTCGTCTGCCCCTTTGTTAAAATGTGTATATCGGAAAGTTGGGCTAGTTGCTCAAAATTGTGAACTCAGGGCTCGAAGCCCAAACTCTGTAATCCCTGTAATTGTACATTTCAAATTGTGTTTCGGCTACTAAGTACCTGTTCTTTGTTATTACTTAATATTGAAAAGGAAATATAACCTTGTTAACTTTTACATTAACTTTGATTCCGTAGTTTGAGACCCATTCACGCCCGCACCTTCTTACACCTCTACCTACCACCAAAACACGGTAACAATTATTATGATTATTGTCCGGCTCCATGGCTACATGGTTAGCGTGCTGGCCTTTGGTCACAGGGGTCCTGGGTTCGATTACAGGCAGGGTCGGGATTTTTAACCATCATTGATTAATTTCGTTGGCACTGGGGCTGGGTGTATGTGTTGTCCTCATCATCATTTCATCCTCATCACGACGCGCAGGTCGCACACGGGTGTCAAATCAAAAGACCTGCACCTGGCGAGCGGAACATGTCTTCGGAAACTCCCGGCACTAAAAGCTATACGCCATTTCATTATTATTATTTCTCCGTTAGGGTTCTCTAGGGAGCACGTGACAATTTCAACACTTCCTTCTTCTTCCTCCAATATTCCTCCATCTGCTCACTATACCTCCTTTTCATTTCCTCGGACCATTTTGAGCCTGTTTCCTTTCTCTCGCGTCCTTGGAATCCTTCCATTTTTAACACTTTATTTCAAAAATCAATTTTTCTGTTGATTCTTCTTTCCTTATGTTGTTCCTTTCCAAATCTTTCTTCACTTCATGTATCCAGGTTGTTGTTGACTTCTTGTTCCAAAGATATTTGAAGATCTGTTTGGTTAACGTGTTGTCATGCATTAGGTATAAATGTTCAAAATATATCTATCACCTGTTTGGCATTGATATTATTATTATTATTATTATTATTATTATTATTATTATTATTATTATTATTATTATTATTATTTTAGATATTTACTTTTGATCGTTGTTTGGTGCCAAGTAATGGGAAAAATTGTTTAATGAACATCTAACCAGTACGATTGTGCTGGTACCTTTAGAACAGAAGTATGTCCGGCTCCATGGCTAAATGGTTAGAGTGCTGGCCTTTGGTCACAGGGGTCTCGGGTTTGATTCTCGGCAGAGTCGGGAATTTTAACCATAAATGGTTAATTCCCCTGGCACGGCGTCTAGGTGTATGTGTCGTCTTCATCATCATTTTATCCTCATCAAGAAGCGCAGGTCGCCTACAGGTGTCAAATCGAAAGACCTGCACCTGGCGAGCCGAACATGTCCTCAGACACTCCCGGCACTAAAATCCATACGCCATTTCAACAGAAGTATAATTTTGGTATTGATTTTTATATTTTCTGGACCGTGTGCTCATCGTAAAAATGTATGTTTGAAGAAAATAGAAAACAAGAAAAGAGGAAGAAGATGAATATTACAACTGTGGGAGGCTATGACACGTCTAATTTCCGATAGAAATTTCTGATAGAAATTCTGCAATGAACCATCACATCTTCCGACATAGACTTCTGATATTTTCTTTACCGAGCTCGATAGCTGCAGTCGCTTAAGTGCGGCCAGTATCCAGTAATCGGGAGATTGTGGGTTCGAGCCCCACTGTCGGCAGCCCTGAAGATGGTTTTCCGTCGTTTCCCATTTTCACACCAGGCAAATGCCGGGGCTGTACCTTACTTAAGGCCACGCTCGCTTGCTTCCAATTCCTAGGCCTTTCCTATCCCATCGTCGCCGTAAGACATTTCTGTGTCAGTGCGACGTAAAGCAAATAGCCAAAAAAACTATATTTTCTTTGCTAGTGGCTTTACGTCTCGCCGACACAGGACTGACAGCGACGATGAGATAGGAAAGGCCTAGGAGTTCAAAGGAATCGGCCGTGGCCTTAAGTAAGGTACAGCCCCAGCATTTGCCTGGTGTGAAAATGGGAAACCACGGAAAACCGTCTTCAGGACTGCCGACAGTGGGATTCGAACCCACTATCTCCAAGATGCAAGCTCACAGCCATGCGCCCCTAACCGCACGGCCAACAATCCCGGTTCTCTGATATTAAAAGGACCCCTACAAGGAATTGACTGTACTAGTTTCCGATATTGTAACCTAGAAGTTAGGTAGACAGCGCCTAGCGAATACCTGTTTCTGGCGTGTTTCAGAGAATTGGCACTGATGAACGTCAATGTGAGCTTGACTTTTTGAAATATACCAAAAGCTTTTTTAATTAACAGGCATTTTACTGAATGCCCTGTATATGGTGGATATAGCCGCATTACAATATGAAACCTGCATCGGGTTAGTCAGTCAATTTGTTTAATATAAAGCCCGTATAATTAGTGCACAAAATAACAGAACATTAGCTTTCTATATTCCCATGACATTCGTACAACACTGCCACACATAGCGAGAGAGAGAGAGAGAGAGAGAGAGAGAGAGAGGGATCTCATTGTCAATACGAACATATAAATTACGTAGCGTAGTTCTGAATTAAAATTCCTGTAATGATCTAAAGTATGGATCTTTTGAAATGATCATGGTGCAGTATATTTTACGAAGTCCACGAACCTGCTACGCAGGCGTAGCAGGGGGAGAGGTGATACTCCCACGTGGCGCGTCCCAGGTGGCGGATAGGGGGGTCCTAACCGGCTTGCCGGCGGACTTGAGGGAAATAAAATACCTCTCGCGGACCAAACACACACCCCCTGTGGGTGGGGGAGGCTGACAAATAATACACCCACGGTATCCCCTGCCTGTCGTGCGAGGCGACTAAAAGGGGCGACCAAGGGATGAATGAATTAGAACCATGAAACGACTCTTGATTCGTACCATCATGCGGGGAACACCATGGGTTGCATGTACTTGCGAGTAGTATCACCAACATGGTACGAAGTATGTTTGTGATTCGTTGCAGTAAAAAGCCTGGCCTGGTGGATTCCAGTACCCGTGCGTTGTACCCATGTGGGCAACACCGCGGGTCTGGGCATAGCCTGTGAGTTGTACCACTATATGAGCGACACCGTGGGTCTGCGTTGCCTGTGATTAGTACTCACTATGTGCGGAACACCACGGGGCCCTTGGGAACGGCACCCGTGACTAGTACCCTAGGTGAGGAAACTCATCGGTTTGCGTTGGCTGTAAGTGACGCCATTGTGTGCGAAACACCATAGGTCTGCGTTACCTGTACGAAGTACAATACTTGTGAGTAGTACCATCTTTTGTGTAACACCGTGAGTCTTCGCTACTTCTGATTAATACCCCAACATGACACATACCATGGTTCTATTTTACTCGCGACATGTACCATTCTGTGGGGCCATAGACGTGGATTTTGCACCCCCTTTAGACACCAAGCATCATTGTGCTTTATAAGTGGTACCTTGGTCGGTAATACTGTTATTTTCGTTCTCTATTGAATCCGATCCACTGGTTTTTGTTTTTGTTTGTTTTGTGTTTTGTTGGGTTCCTGTCCATCCATTCATTCTTCATGACATTTTTTTATTTTTATTTTGGTCAGTGGATGCCTTTGTAATTTTTGTTCTTTCATTTCGTACCATTAGGGGCCGATGACCTTCGCTGTTAGGCCCCTTAAAACAACAAGCATCATCATCATCATCATCATTTTACGAAGTTGTAGAAAACTGTGACGGAACTATGTTTTAAAATTGGTTCATGAAATATAATGTAATTCTAATTCTAATACATGAGGAAATTTAGAGTTCACATTGTCTAGGAAGAGTTGGATAAGATTACTTCCACCGAGCTTGATAGCTTCAGTCGCTTAAGTGCGGCCAGTATCCAGTATTCGGGAGATAGTAGGTTCGAACCCCACTGTCGGCAGCCCTGAAAATGGTTTTCCGTGGTTTCCCATGTTCGCATCAGGCAAATGCTGGGGCTGTACCTTAATTAAGGCCACGGCCGCTTCCTTCCCACTCCTAGCCCTTTCCTGTTCCATCGTCGCCATAAGACCTATCTGTGTTGGTGCGACGTAAAACAACTAGCAAAAAAAAAAAAAAAAAATTACTTCCATCGACAAGTCTCAATGTGAAAGTGACTGAGGTACGAGTAATGTTGGTAACACCATTCCTTATGTAACATGTTCTTGTGATGAGTGCGTCAAAGTAAAGGGAACACTAAAAATAAAACACCTAAAGTAAACTACAAGGTGTCATTGACCTAGCCAGGGTGGGGGATATGGCATGGTGGAAGGTCAACGGACTGACAAGCCGGCTGGTATCATGTCAAGAACAGAGCAATGGTATTGCAACAGCTTGCATGCTATGCTAAAGTGGAGCAGTGAGGCCTTCATTATTGTAAGTTCCAAAATTAAAATTTTTGAGAATTTAAATAGAAATAAACATAAATGTTTATACATTTCTAAGTATGTTTCAGTGTGGTGTGAAGGAATCTGATGATGTTCTTTCAAGAACGAAATATGTCATCCACTGTAATTAATTTGTTTCTTTTTCAGGTATAATTCTGTTGCCATATTTTTAATTAAGGTTGTTTATAGTCGCTTTAACTCCAAAGTCTTATGGCGATTCTTACATATGATTACAGATGAATAGTAATAATAATATTACCGGGCGAGTTGGCCGCGCGGTTAGGAGCGCGCGGCTATGAGCTTGCATCCGGAAGATAGTGGGTTCGAATCCCACTTTCGGCAGCCCTGAAGATGGTTTTCCGTGGTTTCCTAGTTTCACACCAGGCGAATGCTGGGGCTGTACCGTAATTAAGGCCACGGCCGCTTCCTTCCCATTCCTAGGCCTCTCCCATCCCATCGTCGCCATAAGACCTACCTGTGTCGGTGCGACGTAAAGCAAAATAGCCAAAAAATGTAATTATAAGGTAAATACAGATAAGTATAATGTAATTAGATTTTGTAGTGCAAGCCCGTATTCTTGAGGATGTTGATGACTTGATGACTCAGTGCTGGAGATGCCTGTGTCGTTTCTATTTCCTTAGGTATGTTGTGGTGTTGGCACCAATGGTGATACAGTTGAGATTCTATGATTATATTCTAGGCAGTGTGAGAACAGTTACATTTACAGCAGGTGGGATGTTGTAAATTTTTTAGGAGATCGTACTGGATGATCTTGATGTGTTCTATCCCTAGTCAGGAGTTTAAGACTTGTTCATGTCTGGTGAGGTTTTGAAGAGGATATAATCTCGTAGATATCATAAATTTTTTGACTAGAGGACGTTTTAAGCCATTTCATTTTCCATTGCTCGTATAGTTTGATTCTAATATAAGCGATGATCAACAAATTAATATAAAAAGCCACCTATTCGATACTTTATTTATTTTGCCTTAGACAAAATTGAAGTATTTTAAAGTATATTTATTAGAAAACAAGGTTTTTAACATCACTGCAGACACGAATTTTAATCAAGTGTTCTTCTCACAAATGCCTGAAGATTGTTACAAACACTGATTTTTTATTAATGCCACCTAATTTTATTACAAAAGTATTTCACCATAGGCGCTTTTAAATATTTTAAATATGTACTTTAGTATATAAGTTTTTAATCACAATTGCAGACGCTAATTGTAATTTAAGTATCATTTACACATAGTTCCTTACCCCCAACCTCCCCCCCCCCACTTTTTTCATTTAAAGCACCTAGAACAATAGTTTTTAGGATCCCATGGGACATAGTTTTAAGATCTAACGTGCTTAGTTTCCAAATGTTCTCATCTAAGATATCGATGGCTTTCCTTTAAAACCTCGTATGTCCAAATGTTCTTCCTACCCACTGTATTCCTTAAGACTGGTCACGCCTCCCGGTCATAAATTTGTATGCGGTCCATCAGAATAATTTCCGCTGTGTCCATTTTCCTTTACTAAAGTCTAAAGGAAAATGGACCTTACCGTACCGTATTGTAGGGATGTTGATTGCATGGCAAATTTACACACTCCTACAGTATAATGCATTTAAGGTTCATTTTCCTTTACAGATTGGCAGGGGAAAATGACCATAACGAAAATTATTCTTTTGGACTGCATATAAATATGAGACTGGGAGGCATGACCAGTCTTAAGGAATATAATTGATAGGAAGAGTATTCGGACTTACGAGGTTTTTAAAGAAAGCCATCGATATGTATATATAGCTGAAGATGACCACTAAGTGGTCGAAACATGTTCTGTGTGTGCTAATGTATTTTTAATTTTGCCTAAGGCAAAAGAAATAAAGTATCGAATAGGTGGCTTTTTAGATTAATTTGTTGATTACACTCATCGATACGGCCATGAAGTGGACAGTTTGCAATAAGCGATGATATCAGAAAGTGGAGTGGCAATTTGAGGGTCGTTGATTGGAAGATTATTAGCCTGTTTTGCTGTCTGATCAGCTGATTCGTTACCTGGTATTCCTCTGTGTGATGGCATCCACATAAAATAACATTTTTTCCTACAATCTTGATCTTATTGTACAGCATTTGAATTTCTTTAACAAGGAGGTATGTTGTTGATGAATTTTGTATTGAATTTATTTTGGAATCAGGGAATATAATGAATGAGTTGTTCTAGCTTTCTTTTTTAAATGTGGATCATGGCCTGTTTAAGAGCATACAGTTCACTTGTAAAAACTGTGAAAAGATCGGGTAATCTGTATACAATACTATAATCCTTATATTTCATCGCTCAACCATTTCTCTTATTGAATTTTGATCCATCAGTATAAAATGCACAACATGATGATCATCTATTGCAAATTTCATGAAATAACTGTTGGGTTGTCGCTGTATCAGTTTGAGCTTTAAGGTTGTCGTTCAATTCCCAGTTCATTGGAGGCAAATGGGCCTTCAATGGAGGGGTATCTAGGGAGTTGTGTGGAAGTAAAATGAGTGGAATCTGTTGCCATATGTTTTCTTTTTCAGGTAATTTATAAATATATTTATTTCATAATTAGTTTCGCAAGACTGAAGATCCTAACTGTTATAAATTAACTGAGTCAAAACTAAAAAGAGATGGCTTCAGATTTCACAATAATCAAAAACAAAGGAGATCAGATAGGAAAGATGAAAAAAAGGTGCTTGGCAC
Source organism: Anabrus simplex (assembly GCF_040414725.1). Classification (NCBI taxonomy): domain Eukaryota; kingdom Metazoa; phylum Arthropoda; class Insecta; order Orthoptera; family Tettigoniidae; genus Anabrus; species Anabrus simplex. Next base: position 88,813,846 of record NC_090269.1, on the reverse strand, counting down.
AAGTAAGGGGAAGCAATGAGAGATTCAGCTACGGACCAGTGGTCGCTATTTTATGCTCCCAGTTTGAGAGACCCAGGTGTCCCCTTTCAGTCGCCTGTTATGACAGGCAGAAGATACTACCTGATCAAAAGTATCCGGACACCCCTATGTAATACGGAATTGAGCCTTAGATGTCACGGCAGGCGGACACGCAGTATAAAAGGAGGCGGTGAGTACTGTGTTGTCAGTAGAGTACTGTAGCTGTAACAGTGGAATGGGTCGGTCGGGAGAGTTCAGTGGCTTCGAACGTGGGCCAGTCATTGGATGTCACCTGAGTAAGAAATCCATAAGGCGCATTCCAATTCTTCTAAGGCTGTCCAAGTCGACTGTTGATGATGTGATTGTGAAGTGGAAACGCGAAGGAACAACCGTAGCTAAACCAAGACCAGGCAGACCCCATGCAATAAAGGACGAGAACTATCGAGCATTGCGGATTTGGCTGTAAAAAATCACAAGAAAGTAATGGAAGGAATCACTCGTAAGTTACTGAGTGCTATCAACAGTCAAGGCAGCACAATGACTGTGCATTGGGAGTAAAAAATAATGGGAGGCAATGGTCGAGCCGCTGCTCATAGGCCCTAAGTCCAACATTACTGTAGGCAATGCTTAGCGACGCCTTGAGGTGGTGTAAAGTGTGACGCCACTCGACAAGAGTCCGACTCGTTGGCTGAATGGTCAGCGTACTGGCCTTCGTTTCAGAGGATCCCGGGCTCGATTCCCGGCCGGGTCGGGGATTTTAACCCTTATTTGTTAATTCCAGTGGCCCGGGGATGGGTGTTTGTACTGTCTCAACATCCCTGCAACTCACACACCACACATTACACTAGCCTCCACTACAACAACACGCAGTTACCAACACATGGCAGTTGTCGCCCACCCTCATAGGAGGGTCTGCCTTCCAAGAACTCCACTCGGCAAGAAATAGCCACACAAAATTATTATTATTGGACAAGATATAACTGAAATCGAGTGATTTGGAGTGATGAATCTCGCTATACCCTTTGGCAATCCGGTTCTCGTCTTTAGGTTGTGATCTCCTTATAGCGCTTAAAAAAACAGTAAATGCGGAACGATATGATCAAATTTCAAGCCATTGTGTACTGCTTACGATAGAGGACGAGTTCGGAGGCAATGATTGTTTGTATCAGCATGACAATGCACCGGTCATAAAACTGCATCTGTGGACAGTGGTTTGTGGACAATAACATTCCTGAAATGGACTGATCTCCGAAATTGCCGATCTCAACGCAACGGAACACGTTTGGGATGTGTTAGAAAATTGTCTTCGCTCCAGACCGCAGCGTCCATGATCATCACTACCATCACTGGTTTCGGCTCTTGAGAAAGAATGGGCTGCCAATCCTAGACAGATAGAGTTAAATCCGTCATAAAGGCGAAGGGTGGACCCACCCCACATTAATGGCCAATAACAGGGAACTTGACACGTGTAAAGTCTAAGTGCAATTTCAGATAGGTACCTGGACACTTATGATCAGGTAGTGTATTTTACCACTTCCACACACAGGGAGAAATCAGTCTGGTAGTTAGGTAAATTGCCAATTGATTTATTCTAAGTTTCGTTACCTGTTACAAAACATGGAGGAAGTCTAGGGCGCTTCGTATTGATCATAAGCTGTAATTTACATGTCAGAAACTGCAGTCACGCAGCTTGAACTCTGACACTTATCTACTGAAAGCACAGTATGTGACATCGCCAGCTGTCGTTCTCCAAGCTACACAATTTAACCACGTCAGTGAGGATGCGATCTGGTCATTGCAGGGTCCTGGAACAATATATAAATTGTACATAATGAGGGACCATTGAATTCTATATGCTAAACACGGGTTTTCTCAAAGCGCGGTTTATGAGAGTAAGCTTGTCTCTAATCGGAAGGTCTCTGGTTCGATTTATCGCCAGGTTAGTGAATTTTACCTGGATCTGAGGGCTGGTTCAATGTCCGTTCATTCTATGTGAGGCAGGTTCGATCCTGGCTCAGTCCGGCGGTATTTGAAGGTGCTAACGTACGTCAGCCTCGAGTCGGAAGATTTATCGGCACGTAAAAGAACTCCTGCGGAGCAAATTTTCTGCACCTTGACGTCTCCGAAAACAGTCAAATGTAGTTAGTGGGACGTAAAAAATCATTTTTATTATTATTAGTCTATTGAGAACAGTTCATATCCGAATATGAGATAACAGGTCCGGTGTCGACGGCCAAGAATAACCTGACAGGATTCGTTACGCTGATCACACTCTCGTAACCTACAAAACTTCAGAAATGGTCACTTTGTAGGCTAAGCGTAAGCAGGGATGTCGCGTCATGGGCTTTGTTTTGTCTATTGATCATATGTTTAGAAAATGTGGCTTAGATAGAACACTCTTTATAACAAAGAACAGCAGATTCAGTTGGTGCCTCCGAATTAGTGGGCCGTAAAAACATTATTATTATTATTATTATTATTATTATTATTATTATTATTATTATTATTATTGTACCTGGAGGTACACACCAACGCCGCGCATTTAAATCTAACGCCTAAAAGAACTCCTCTACTGGTGAAACAGTGAAATTTAAACTAGGCCAACTTATAAATTTACTCAGAAGATGTCACCACTAAAATATGATGTAATTTTGTTATTGTGAGGTTTCCTGAACCAACTGTTGTCTACTTGTTTTGTTTGCCATTCATCAAGAAGTTTCGACATTCTTCCATAGATGTCACCACTAAAAACTACACTCATGCACCCTGGTGCGAAGTGAAAGAACTTTTGATTTAAAGAAGTTTGGTATTCATAAGTTTTTTTCTAATTGATGTTCATTTATTTTTGTGTTGGCAATATTTATCTTTTCCTTCCGCCAGTTTTGAATCCAGCCAATCCCTAATTTCTGTAATTAATTTTCTACCAATCACAGTCTTCTTCTTCTACTTCTCCTTCGATTTTGAGTGTAACTTTGAAAGTACCCAATAAACATGAGAGGGTGTGGCTAGTTTAATCATGAATGGTTTCGAAATTTCCCCGAGGGTTTATATACTGCGGATTTTCAGGTCTCTTGGCCAATTGATCGTCATCTTACTCAGTGTGTGTGTCAAGCAGGAGGCGGGAGGCCTCTTCGTTAGCTGCCAGCACTTCTACAAGGTAATGGCCATATAACATCTTTCTTTCTTTCTTGCTAGCTCCGCAGTTTAACCCGAGGGAAAGGTCCGAATCATCATTTATGTAACCTTCTTTTCTAAAAATGTAACTTTCTGTCGGCTAAAGTAATAACTTCATTAAATCTTCAACTGTAAATCGGGGATAGATAGTGATGTACCCTCTCGAGCTCCCCTTCATCTTGGTTTGAGGTGCAACGCTTTTGTTTCTGCAATGTATTAAAGTTATTTCCATGCGAGCAACCTCAGTAATTTGGGAATAGCCCCTGTTTCGTCGGCCAAGCGCCTTATAGGTTTTTAAATTTGTGGAGCTCAGTCTTCGACTCCATTCAAATTGTACTCGGGCCGTTTATTTAACCTGTTCTTTTTCACTAAGGCCCTGTAGGTTGGGTACTAGATACCTCTGTGTAATTAGATTTCTATTTGTAAATAGTGCCTTGTAAGGCCAGTGATTATGTTCATGCTATGTTGCCTTGAGTATGCTTGGAAAACTGAGAGCACATTAGCTCTTTTTCAAGTGTTGTAAAAGTGCCTCTGGGAGGCTTGATATTGTACATTACGGAGCTAGTGCTCCATGTATTAGGGGATTTCTGCCCTTGTAGAATTGTGCTCTTTTTAAAATTTGAGCTAGGAACTCAGGAAGAGTAAAGTGAGGGCTTGAAGCCCTCGATCTGTTTACACCACCAACTTTTGTCGTTCAGAGACTTGTTTAATGTTGGCTACTTGTACCTGTAAATTGTAAAATTTTGAATTTTGAAAATATAACCTTCAGATTAAGTTTTAATTAATTTTGACATTGTAGTTAGACCCATTCACCCCGGCACCTTCTTTCACCTCTGCGATCCACGGGTAACCCCGTTATTATTATTATTATTATTATTATTATTATTATTATTATTATTATTATTATTATTATTATTATTATTATTATTATTATTATTATTCACATTTCACTCACCGTAGTGGTTCGCCCATTGGGGGAGACGAACTGTTATCAAGTTCTCCCGAATTATATTGCTGTGTTGGGACGGTTGTCGTCATAAGGCAAGTGTTCTGATGGCAGGTGTTCTGGTACTGTAGAAACAGAATTGGGGAATTCCAAACACTTAAATCATGCCTAATAGAAATAAGTTTTTTTTAATTTCAGAAAATCAAGCTAAAATATATTTGCATGTTATCTCTTTGATTACACGTGGAAGTACAGAAAAGATAATAATCATAACAGAAAAAATAGAAATTATAGAAAATTATAGAAAATAGAGATACTTACACTTGATGGGAGTTGTCCCAACTCATGGCTAATTCCGACCACTTATTTCGAACTATAGGGAAAACACACGATAAATAAATAAACAAATAAGAATATTAAATAAATCTCTACTTAGTGTAAAATAAATTCCTCGATTCTGTCTGTCTGTCTGTCTGTCTGTCTGTCTGTCTGTCTGTCTGTCTGTCTGTCTGTCTGTCTGTCTGTCTGTCTGTCTGTCTGTCTGTCTGTCTGTCTGTCTGTCTGTCTGTCTGTCTGTCTGTCTGTCTGTGAGGGTTAATTTCAAGAACTACTGGATAGATATTGATGCGGTTTTCACCATTCTATTAAGCATTTCTCGAGAAAGGTTTATGTAAAAAAAACATTCATCTATGACCGAAGGAAGCCGAGCAATAACAATTTCAGTGAAGAAAGTCGAAAAAACCGGCCGTTTATGTGCCTTTTTAGCTTACGCTGGCTGAACCATTCAAAGAGGATGGTTGCCTGGTTGTATACCATTTTAAAAATAATAATCACCACTACCATTCACCACTAAACCATTAAAGATAGGCTACATCTCTATTATGGAGGTAAGATTTGTTGAGCATAAAAAGTTATGTGACAACATATATTTAACTTCAACACATAACCCACTATGACTGTTCTTACACTCATGTTCATAAACAAGCAGAGCACTTTGGAGATAGGACGTTCATATTCACAGGACATTTTCACTAGTATGTTCTGCAGAAACGATCAGCATTTCAGACACCTTGGTTCAGCATGTATCCTGTTGCCTAGTAGAAACTTGCTCCTTCAGGGGCATTGCGCATCGGCTCGTATAAGCCATTCATGCTGCATTCACCTACAGTAGTTCCACAGTTCATCTTTGGCGGGAGGGGGCGGGGGTGGCATTGGGCCACAGCGCCGCACCCGTCATTTCACCATATCCCACACATTTTCGATTGGCGACAAGTCCGGTGATCGGGCGGACCAGGGCAACACTCTGACATCCTGTGACAACAAGAAGGCACGTGTTCGTGAAGCAACATGTGGTCGCGCATAGTCCTGCTGAAATATAGCGTCTGGAGTGTCATGACCTATGGGTCACAGTCACGTAGTGTAACCGTACAACAGGGTTACAGATTCCATTCAGTTTTTATTATTATTATTATTATTATTATTATTATTATTATTATTATTATTATTATTATTATTAACCCGATTCATTAGATTTTATATATTCTGTTTCTCATCATTTAGACTGTAATAATTAGGTATCACGTATATTATTGTATTTAATCATAGGTTAAGTGAAATTTATTTGTAATTATTCTGTATTGTAGTAAGTGAGATTTGTTGGTTTATTATTGTCATGCTGTGGCTTGTAACTCTGGCTAGATGAGCTGGTATAGTATTTTGCAATCGAGACTATGTTTAACTGTGCAAGTAGATTTCCCGGTGACGCATTCAGCCTAGTCATTCTCAATCCGCTTGGGTACGCTTAGACAACACATGACTGATGACATCAGTGCGTTTGCACGTGATTGCGACCAAGTGTCAGTATTCGCCAGCTACTGTATGTCGAAGTGGAAGGGATGAACAGTGAGTAGGGAGATGAGTCGTCATCGCGAGGTTATATAAGTCGAGGCGACGGTGGGGAGAGGTATTCAGTTCATCATATTCAGTTCATATGATTCAGATCATATCGTTCAGATCATATCGTGCAGATCATATGTAACAGTCAGATGTATCAAATGGAAGAAGTGGTCTTAGTGTGCTGGTCAGAGCTAAGAGTTGTGTTTGAAGAAGTAATAATCGAGGAGGTCTACAAGCGGTGGTTGTATCCGAGCAGAGACGGGTACTATGCAGATAAAGAAACATCATCTTCTTGTGAGGATGGACTTCACAAGATGTTTCAATAATATTTTCCAATTTCTTATAATATATTGAGTGGACGTAATTACATTGGAGCTCCCTACACGCGTACATGGTATGTAGGCCAACTCCGTGTTATATAAGAAGATAACAGCTGACGGCTCCCGACTTCAGCTCAGAGGTTTTCCCAAGAATTTCGAGTTCAACAGCGGTGTATGCCGACATCAGATAATTAAAGCATCAGACATGTTATGCATTCATAACATGAAGAAGAATGTAATCAGCGGCGATATCACATCTCACTTCAAGTTCATGCCAATAGCTTTTTTTGTTTAAATTAAATTTTCCTTTTATTAGTACCGCAAATCTCACGATATATTTTTTTTTGTTAAATTAAAAGACGTCAATGATTGTTCATTGTGACGTAAATTATAGTCATAAACTCAGTTTTATTTTAATTATAATAAGTGATTCCAGTTCCATGTACAATCCTCAATTGTGGAAATGCAACAGTAATTTAATATTTTCCTGATCCATATCCCTGTATATTGCCAGATATGTGAGTTTATCACCTCACGCCTTGAGATAATTGATATAAGAGGTATGCTCTACCGAATTTTGTTGTTTTTCTTAAAAAAGCAACTGGCGCTCAAACAAATGTTATTTATATTGTGTGGAAGATATGAAGGTATAAGAGTAGTAGTTGGAGTAGCCACAGCGTGTCGCCAGCAACGTGGGACTCGAAAGGTTCAGAAAAAGTGTTTCTGAATGGCAATATACATGGATCAGTTCTTTTAATGAGTACGCACATGTTAAATTCACCGAGTAATGTTAGGAAGGTCATTTTGTTGAAGTTTGTATTTAAGGGGTAATGTCAGAGGAAGTGCAAGGGGAAATAGCTTTGAGATCGCGAAAAATTAGTAGGAAACCGAAGATGGACAAGGATAGCAATATGCAGTCAGGTGATGAGGCTGAGGTTATTGTGTCCAAGGAAATCCAAGGTGGTAACATAAATAGGAAGTTGGTGACTAAGGTGGGACCTACTGAAAGTCAGAAAATAGTAGAAACTGAGGAAAACGCTGTCACGAAAGATCAAAGTAAAGGGGTGATTGACCTGGGTTTATTTACTTTGCTGATGTCCAAAATGACTGAGCAGAATAATGCTATGAGTGAAAAAATTGAAACGGTCATTAGTGAGAAAATTGAATCTCAGAATAATATTATGAGTGAGAAAATTGTAGCGGTCATTAGTGAGAAAATTGAAGCTCAGGGTATTAGTATTAATAAGAAGATCGATGATGTTAGTAATAAGATAAATCATAAGGTGTTATAAATAAGTAAGCAAATTAATAGTTTAGAAAGTAAGGTAAATAGGGAGTGTAGTGACATCAGAGCTGAGATGGAATTGGGTCGGAGCAATCTCCATACGGAAATAGAGCAAGTTAGTGAGACATGCATCAAACAAGGGCATAAGATTGATGAATTAGGTGCCAAGATCGAGTCTAATAAAGGAGAAATCAATGAGTTAGTAGAAGAAAGGTTTGAATAGATAACCAATACAGTGGGGCAAGAAACTAGGAAATGTATTAGTAGGGTAGAACTTGTGGAAAGAAAACCTGGAGAAGTAGGTGATCTAGGGAGTGAGCAGAAATCATTATCACAGAAGGTGAGAGAATCGGAAAAAAAGTTGGAGGAATTAAGAAAAATTCAAGAAAAGACTGAGGAAACAGTGGAAGAAAAATTTCTGAGTTGCCAGAGAGTACTCCAGCAAGAAGTGCGTGATAGTAAGAATGTACGTGAGATAATTGTAAATAATGGTTTAATCACTAGAGATCATGATTTACCTAAGTTTTCTGGGAAAGAATTTAACCCGATGGAATTTATGAGAGTAGTAGAGAAGAAATTTGCTGTTCAATTAAGAGACAATATTATTAGCTGGGAAACTGTATTGGAGATCTTATCTAATGCTTTCGTAGGAGAGACTAAGTCTTGGTTTCAAGTATATAAAAGCTCGATGTCTAGTCTAACTGAATTTAAGGAGAAATTCATGGCTAAATTTTGGAGTGAAGGTGTTCAGAGTAGAGAGAGAGAGAGAGAGTAATGTTTGGCAGGTATAATTCTAACGAGGGTGTTAGAATGACTGAATATTTTTTAGCTCATGTTTTGGTGTGGAGAAATTTAGAATGTATTGGACCTGAGGCTGATATAGTTAGACTTATGGCTAAGCACTATCCCGATAGAATAAGAGAAGCTGTTTGTATGCAAAGAGTGGAGACTATTAAGGAAATGGAGATTTTGTTGGAAAGTTTTGATGCTTTAGGTAGTAGCTTGAATAATAGTAGGACACTAAATAGGAATGTAGAAGGAAGGGGTAACCAATCTAATAATCAGGACAGGCCTAAGAATAATCGTAACTACAGAAGAGAATATCAGGAGAGACCTAATAATAATTTCCACAGGGAGAGAAATTATCAAAAAAAATTCAGGACTGGGAGGGGTGATTATGGTAATCAACCAGAAGCTGGGAGGCGAGAGAATACAGGCCATAATAATAATAATAATAATGAAGCTAGAGGAAATAGGCAACAGGGGAGGCCGACTGAGGTGTGTAACCAACAAGTCGTAACCGAACCAAGTACTTTAAACGCGCAACGGACTGTATAAACAGGTCACTGAGACAGTCCGTAAATGGTGAGTTCACGTATAAGGTAGATAAATATGTTAATGTCGACCAGCCTATAGTTGTAAGTGAACATGATTGTGACCTAAGTAGCAATAATTCAAATGTTTTAAGTGACGACTTAATCGTAGACAATAAATTTTATAAGTGTAATTTAAATTTAGATATAAGGCAAGATTTGTTAAGTGATCTTTTATTATGTAATGAGGATAATTTAAGTAGTGTTACTGTTACCCCGACGATTGAACTGCTGATATGGGGCAGAAAAGTTAAGATTTTGTTGGACTCTGGTAGTGAGAAGTCATGTGTAAATTCCAAGCTGTATGAGGAAGTTTTGAGAGAGAAGTATGAGGTAGCGGAAATTCCAGTGAGGAATACGTTCTTCGTAACAGCTGTTGGAAACAAGTCTCATAGAGTGAATAAACAAATAGCTGTCCCCATTATCATAAGTGGAGAATGTATTTTCCAACCATGCTTAGTTGTGCCTAATTTAGTTAATGCCGTTATTTTAGGTACTGACTGGTTAACGTGTCACAAGGCTAAATTAAATTTTGATCTGTGTAATGTAAATCTTATTTGGGGAAAGAGTAGCAGGGAAGTCAGTTTACCATATGATGTTTTGTCAGAAATTAGTGCGAATAAAGTGTGTTCTAGTACGGAAGGATCTTGTGAAATTCCTAATATTAGGAAAAATATTGATGTCTGTCATGTGTCTATACAGAGAGATTCTAGAGATGAATTGTATGAGACAGTGGAGAAATGTAATTTAGCGGAGAGTGAGAGGGTCGAATTGTGTGAATTATTGATATCACAGAGTGATGTTTTTAGTGACCGGCCTGGTAGAACACATCTTTACGAACACAAATTTATGTTCATGATAACTTTTGGAAGACTAAATTGGATGAATTTGAGCTTGGTGACAAGGTTTTACTCAGAGTGCCACTCCCGTCATCAGCAGAAGCTGGTCAATTTTCTAAGTTTTTCTTCTTATATCAGGGATACTTCACCGTAGTGAAACGGATTGGGAAATGTGCTTATTCATTAGAAGACAAGGAAGGAAATATCGTAGGCACATACAATATAAGAAATCTTAAGAAATATATCATGTGAGTTTGTTGATTAATTTTCATTATTATGTTAATTCACCATGTTTTATGAAGCTGGCATTGCGAACAGGACTTCAGTGAAATTAGCGTGTGTTGTTATATTAAGTGAAGCACGACAGTGCAATAAACTCCAGTGCTTGGAGAAAGTGTATATAATGAAATGTCTTCGAGAATTACTTTTGGACACTAAATGAACGTTTGAAACGACAGAAGTGAGAAAGTAATGTAATCTCTGTATGTAAATAATACTGTATAATCAAAGTGAAAATGATAATTGATCAATGTTTTATATGTGTAACAACGAACATCCAGATGGATGATACTATGTACCCAATTTGTAAAGGGCATTTTTATACATGTATCTATGGTGTACTCGATTTCAGGTGATTATGTATATATTTCATGAATCAATCGATTCATTTAATCGATTATTTCATGAGGGAGGCGTTCTGTAACCGTACAACAGGGTTACAGATTCCATTCAGTTTTTATTATTATTATTATTATTATTATTATTATTATTATTATTATTATTATTATTATTATTATTATTGTACCGGGCGGTACACCTCCACGCCGCTAATTTAAAATGTGCGCCAATTGAAACTCCTCTGCTGGAGGAAGCCTGAACTTTATCTACGGTATTAATTTTCTACTTTCTCAGAAGATGTCACTACCTGGAAATTTTGGAGTTTTTGAACTGTGTCATTTTCGACTTATTTTTGTTTTGCTTGTAGTAAGAAGTGTGAACTTTCTCTTCTAGAGGACACTACTGAAGATCAACAATATGCACCCTAGTGCGGAGTGAAAGAACTGTTTTTTGGAGAAATTTTGAATTCAAAAGTTTGTTCTTTGCTAAATTTACTTCAGTCATTATTTAAGTTGGCAATATTATCCCTTTCTTTCCCCTTGTTTTGTATCTACCCAATCCCGAATTTCTTGAATTAATTTTCCACCAATTAGGTGTTTCTTCTTCATATTGTGTAGGGGTTTTCTTGGTTAGCCAATAAAGTTTTTGTGGGAGGGTGTTCTCATTCCCCAAACGCCTCGAACTTTCCGCGAGAGAATATAAACTGCTGATTTTAGGGTCTCCGGGCCACTTCTGTTCCATCTTTCAGTGTGTAAAGTACATAGCAGGGGGCGGGAAGCGCCTCTTTCGTCGGCAGCGGTCAACAACAAGGTAATGGCCGATTAATAACTTCCTTCTTTGCTAGCTCAGCAGTTTAACTCTCGGGGCGGGTCCGAAGTTGTTCCATTATGTAACCTTCCTTAAAATGTAAAGAAACTTGTATCTATTCTATCTTTTAAACTACATATTGGGATAGAGAGTGCTTAACCCTCTCGAGCTCCCACTCATATTGCTTTGAGGTGAACTTATTTTGTTTTCTCTACCTATTCTTCTTTAACGTAATGTAAATTGTTTCCTTCTTAAGTCACCTCTGTAGTATGGGATTAGCCCTTGTATTAGCGGCCTAGAGCCAGATTAGGTTTTTAAAAGAAAACAAATGCATTAGGAGAGCAGATCGCCTCCTCTCTAATTGTTATTTTAGAGGTCATGTAATTACCCCTTTTCATTTAATAGACCTCAGTAGGTTGGGTATGTTACCCCTGTGTCTATGTCCTGAGAGGACAACTTGAATGTGGAGTTTGGTGTGGCCTTTGAGAGGCTTAAAGTTTGAGAGCGTGTGGCTCTTTCTTGAAAATTAAGTGTTGTATGCCTCGAGGAGGCCTTTCTGTGTAATTTGGGGCAAGTGCTCTTGAACATGAATGGGGGTTTTCGGCCCCTCTGGTAAAACTTATTTTGGAGTAAAGTTGGGCTAATTGCCCTAGAAGTGTGAAGTCGGGGCGCGAAGCCCAAATCCAGTAAATATTGTAACTACATTTTGTTGACTTGCTACTCTGTACCTGCCGTACTTGTTATTTCTTTATTTTGAAAAGAAAATATAACCTTGTTAAATTTTTAAATTAATTTTACTTTCGTAGCTTGAGACCTGTTCACCACCCCGCACCTTCTTTCACCTCTAACTACCACGGAAATCTCCGTAACAATTATTATTATTATTATTATTATTATTATTATTATTATTATTATTATTAACCCGATTCATTAGATTTTATATATTCTGTTTCTCATCATTTAGACTGTAATAATTAGGTATCACGTATATTATTGTATTTAATCATAGGTTAAGTGAAATTTATTTGTAATTATTCTGTATTGTAGTAAGTGAGATTTGTTGGTTTATTATTGTCATGCTGTGGCTTGTAACTCTGGCTAGATGAGCTGGTATAGTATTTTGCAATCGAGGCTATGTTTAACTGTGCAAGTAGATTTCCCGGTGACGCATTCAGCCTAGTCATTCTCAATCCGCTTGGGTACGCTTAGACAACACATGACTGATGACATCAGTGCGTGGGCACGTGATTGCGACCAAGTGTCAGTATTCGCCAGCTACTGTATGTCGAAGTGGAAGGGATGAACAGTGAGTAGGGAGATGAGTCGTCATCGCGAGGTTATATAAGTCGAGGCGACGGTGGGGAGAGGTATTCAGTTCATCATATTCAGTTCATATGATTCAGATCATATCGTTCAGATCATATCGTGCAGATCATATGTAACAGTCAGATGTATCAAATGGAAGAAGTGGTCTTAGTGTGCTGGTCAGAGCTAAGAGTTGTGTTTGAAGAAGTAATAATCGAGGAGGTCTACAAGTGGTGGTTGTATCCGAGCAGAGACGGGTACTATGCAGATAAAGAAACATCATCTTCTTGTGAGGATGGACTTCACAAGATGTTTCAATAATATTTTCCAATTTCTTATAATATATTGAGTGGACGTAATTACATTGGAGCTCCCTACACGCGTACATGGTATGTAGGCCAACTCCGTGTTATATAAGAAGATAACAGCAGACGGCTCCCGACTTCAGCTCAGAGGTTTTCCCAAGAATTTCAAGTTCAACAGCGGTGTATGCCGACATCAGATAATTAAAGCATCAGACATGTTATGCATTCATAACATGAAGAAGAATGTAATCAGCGGCGATATCACATCTCACTTCAAGTTCATGCCAATAGCTTTTTTTGTTTAAATTAAATTTTCCTTTTATTAATACCGCAAATCTCACGATATATTTTTTTGTTAAATTAAAAGACGTCAATGATTGTTCATTGTGACGTAAATTATAGTCATGAACTCAGTTTTATTTTAATTATAATAAGTGATTCCAGTTCCATGTACAATCCTCAATTGTGGAAATGCAACAGTAATTTAATATTTTCCTGATCCATATCCCTGTATATTGCCAGATATGTGAGTTTATCACCTCACGCCTTGAGATAATTGATATAAGAGGTATGCTCTACCGAATGTTGTTGTTTTTCTTAAAAAAGCAACTGGCGCTCAAACAAATGTTATTTATATTGTGTGGAAGATATGAAGGTATAAGAGTAGTAGTTGGAGTAGCCACAGTAGGTCAAACTGGTCACTGTGCCCTGGGCACGCACCAACTGTGATTTGTGTACCCATTAACCCCCCCCTCCCCCCACCATAAGGCCTTGAGTCGGCGCTGTATGTCTTGTGCGAATGCGCTCAATGTGATGCCTCTCCGCCTGTCTGCGGCTACGAAAATGCGGCCATCATTTTCTGACAAGCAGAACCTGCATTCGTCCGAAAACACTATCTGCTGCCATTCCCGTCCCCAGTGAGGTCGTTTCATATACCATTGCAGTCTAGCATGTTTATGCACATTAGATAAAGATTGTCGGAGAAGTGGACGACGCCCCGGTAACCCAGACCGTAATAAACGGCGACGGACTGTCACTCCTGATAGTGTACGATGTGTTACACTGTTCCACTGTTGCGCCAGAACCGAGGAGGAGGCAGATTTGTCCTGCAATGCCATTCGGATGAGGCGTCGATCTTGTCGCGGGGGTGGTCTGGATGGTGCGACCAGACCCATTTCGTCGTATTCTGCGGCATTCTGTGAACTATTCTGTACACACCCGTTGCACTGCCGAGAAACTTCGTTCCACAAGAACAGTAATTTTCCGGATGGATGCATCATGTTCTCTCATACCAATAATGCACCCACTTTCAAACTCACTCATTTTACGGTACGGTTCTCGTATATGTCTGCGAGGCATCTTGCACGTCGGCTGAGGTCATACTGATCCTTTACCTATGGTTTATAGCGACAACGAGAGCCCTAGGCACATTTTACCTGTCGGTTGTGGTGCGCCGATATGTCGATATGGACCTGGAATCTGAGGTCCGACATAGTTCAAATACTAATCACTTCTTCAAAACATACTAGTGCACATGTTCTGTGAATATGAACTTCCTATCTCTAGTCTTTCAAGGTGTTCTGGTTTTTATGAATATGAGTGTATATCACAGTTTGCAGTAAATTGAAGCCGTAGTGTTAAGCACTGGAAATACTTAAGTTGTGTTTGAATTTATAATCGATGATGCTGGATTAAGAACGTTAAATTAGTAGTATTTCTTGCAATGTTTTCTTTATATGGAATTGCTTGTTATGCACTTGTGGTTGTTGTTGTGTAATTATGTTTTACCTTTACTTTATTATCACACTACTATAAGTGATCATTGCCAGCAGGATATTTGTTTATTATTATTATTATTATTATTATTATTATTATTATTATTATTATTATTATCGCCAAATTTAAAAATAACTTTTAAAATTGATTATTTGAACCATCTATATATATAAAAGCAAGTCGGGCTGGAGCGATGTATATATAAATATTTAAAAATGAAAAAAGACGTGAATTAATGAGGCACTTCCAGAAATCTCATAAATTTGAAACTTGGTACGAGGGAAACTGATGACCCCAGGATCCCTAGAAAAATGGGAAATTCTCAAAATTCCCTGAAGGGGGCACGCTGGGGGGGCTCTAATTTTGGGCTCAGCATAAGAACACAGTCGTATAGTATATCCAAAACGATAACCTATAGGTTTCGTGGGCTTAAAAAGTTTCGGGAATTTCCTCATTTTTATCCCCTATCCCCCCAAATCAAGATGGCGGCACAACCTGCCAGACAAGGTAGACAATTGAAATTTGGTGAATATATAGCTTTTGGTCCCTAACGGACGGGAAAATTCCAAGATGTTCAAATTTTTCACATTTTACCCCCAAAGATATCGAAATATGGAGGCAATTTTAATGACTGTGCAGACATTCCTTTTGAGCTATTTTTTGGCTAAACGGTAAGTCGTATCACAAAACGGATGGCACAATGTCCCTTCAATTCGGAGTGATCTACAACTTTGGTCCTGTGACATTTTGTCGTATCTCTCTCCCTTATACGTTAAATTTGGCCGTATTTCTGGATTGTTCGTAAATTTGGTGATTTTTACAAGTAAATTTCAATGTTTGACACACTTATAAGAATGATAGGATGATCGCGTTAGGTGTGCACATTGGCACGATTAAGGGACATATGTGTACCAAATTTCATGATTCTAGGTTATACATAAGTAGGCAAAATGTAATGTAAAATGTTAAAAATGCACCCAAATTTCACCCTATTCAACATTTGAACTCAATTTACCCCCTTAATATGGGAGATACGAGGATATGGTTTAGAAACAAACATTTAGAGCGATAAATGAGGCGTCTGATGGCGCAAACCGTTTCTTAATATCATAAACCGTTTAGGAGATATGAATCTCGAAGTGGAAATCTGCACTTTTCAACGTGCTCATGCTTATCCGTCATCTATATATATAAAAGCAAGTCGGGCTGGAGCGATGTATATATAAATATTTAAAAATGAAAAAAGACGTGAATTAATGAGGCACTTCCAGAAATCTCATAAATTTGAAACTTGGTACGAGGGAAACTGATGACCCCAGGATCCCTAGAAAAATCGGAAATTCTCAAAATTCCCTGAAGGGGGCACGTAGGGGGGGCTCAAATTTTGGGCTCAGCATAAGAACACAGTCGTATAGTATATCCAAAACGATAACCTATAGGTTTCGTGTGCTTAAAAATTTTCGGGAATTTCCTCATTTTTATCCCCTATCCCCCCAAATCAAGATGGCGGCACAACCTGCCAGACGAGGTAGACAATTGAAATTTGGTGAATATATAGCTTTTGGTCCCTAACGGACGGCAACATTCCAAGATTTTCAAATTTTTCACTTTTTACCCCCAAAGATATCGAAATATGGAGGCAATTTTAATGACTGTGCAGACATTCCTTTTGAGCTATTTTTTGGATAAACGGTAAGTCGTATTACAAAACGGATGGCACAATGCCCTTCAATTCGGAGTGATCTACAACTTTGGTCCTGTGACATTTTGTCGTATCTCTCTCCCTTATACGTTAAATTTGGCCGTATTTCTGGATTGTTCGTAAATTTGATTATTTTTACAAGTAAATTTCAATGTTTGACATACTTATAAGAATGATAGGATGATCGCGTTAGGTGTGCACATTGGCACGATTAAGGGACATATGTGTACCAAATTTCATGATTCTAGCTTATACATAAGTAGGCAAAATGTAATGTAAAATGTTAAAAATGCACCCAAATTTCACCCTATTCAATATTTGTACTCAATTTACCCCCTTAATATGGGAGATACGAGGATATGGTTTAGAAACAAATATTTAGAGCGATAAATGAGGCGTCCGATGGCGCAAACCGTTTCTTACTATCATAAACCGTTTAGGAGATATGAATCTCGAAGTGGAAGTCTGCACTTTTCAACGTGCTCATGCTTATCCCTCATCTATATATATAAAAGCAAGTCGGGCTGGAGCGATGTATATATAAATATTTAAAAATGAAAAAAGACGTGAATTAATGAGGCACTTCCAGAAATCTCATAAATTTGAAACTTGGTACGAGGGAAACTGATGACCCCAGGATCCCTAGAAAAATCGGAAATTCTCAAAATTCCCTGAAGGGGGCACGCTGGGGGGGCTCTAATTTTGGGCTCAGCATAAGAACACAGTCGTATAGTATATCCAAAACGATAACCTATAGGTTTCGTGGGCTTAAAAATTTTCGGGAATTTCCTCATTTTTATCCCCTATCCCCCCAAATCAAGATGGCGGCACAACCTGCCAGACAAGGTAGACAATTGAAATTTGGTGAATATATAGCTTTCGGTCCCTAACGGACGGGAAAATTCCAAGATGTTCAAATTTTTCACATTTTACCCCCAAAGATATCGAAATATGGAGGCAATTTTAATGACTGTGCAGACATTCCTTTTGAGCTATTTTTTGGCTAAACGGTAAGTCGTATCACAAAACGGATGGCACAATGTCCCTTCAATTCGGAGTGATCTACAACTTTGGTCCTGTGTTATTTTGTCGTATCTCTCTCCCTTATATGTTAAATTTGGCCGTATTTCTGGATTGTTCGTAAATTTGGTGATTTTTACAAGTAAATTTCAATGTTTGACACACTTATAAGAATGATAGGATAATCGCGTTAGGTGTGCACATTGGCACGATTAAGGGACATATGAGTACCAAATTTCATGATTCTAGCTTATACATAAGTAGGCAAAATGTAATGTAAAATGTTAAAAATGCACCCAAATTTCACCCTATTCAACATTTGAACTCAATTTACCACCTTAATATGGGAGATACGAGGATATGGTTTAGAAACAAACATTTAGAGCGATAAATGAGGCGTCTGATGGCGCAAACCGTTTCTTAATATCATAAACCGTTTAGGAGATATGAATCTCGAAGTGGAAATCTGCACTTTTCAACGTGCTCATGCTTATCCGTCATCTATATATATAAAAGCAAGTCGGGCTGGAGCGATGTATATATAAATATTTAAAAATGAAAAAAGACGTGAATTAATGAGGCACTTCCAGAAATCTCATAAATTTGAAACTTGGTACGAGGGAAACTGATGACCCCAGGATCCCTAGAAAAATCGGAAATTCTCAAAATTCCCTGAAGGGGGCACGCTGGGGGGGCTCAAATTTTGGGCTCAGCATAAGAACACAGTCGTATAGTATATCCAAAACGATAACCTATAGGTTTCGTGGGCTTAAAAATTTTCGGGAATTTCCTCATTTTTATCCCCTATCCCCCCAAATCAAGATGGCGGCACAACCTGCCAGACGAGGTAGACAATTGAAATTTGGTGAATATATAGCTTTTGGTCCCTAACGGACGGAAAAATTCCAAGATGTTCAAATTTTTCACATTTTACCCCCAAAGATATCGAAATATGGAGGCAATTTTAATGACTGTGCAGACATTCCTTTTGAGCTATTTTTTGGCTAAACGGTAAGTCGTATCACAAAACGGATGGCACAATGTCCCTTCAATTCGGAGTGATCTACAACTTTGGTCCTGTGTTATTTTGTCGTATCTCTCTCCCTTATATGTTAAATTTGGCCGTATTTCTGGATTGTTCGTAAATTTGGTGATTTTTACAAGTAAATTTCAATGTTTGACACACTTATAAGAATGATAGGATAATCGCGTTAGGTGTGCACATTGGCACGATTAAGGGACATATGAGTACCAAATTTCATGATTCTAGCTTATACATAAGTAGGCAAAATGTAATGTAAAATGTTAAAAATGCACCCAAATTTCACCCTATTCAATATTTGAACTCAATTTACCACCTTAATATGGGAGATACGAGGATATGGTTTAGAAACAAACATTTAGAGCGATAAATGAGGCGTCTGATGGCGCAAACCGTTTCTTAATATCATAAACCGTTTAGGAGATATGAATCTCGAAGTGGAAATCTGCACTTTTCAACGTGCTCATGCTTATCCGTCATCTATATATATAAAAGCAAGTCGGGCTGGAGCGATGTATATATAAATATTTAAAAATGAAAAAAGACGTGAATTAATGAGGCACTTCCAGAAATCTCATAAATTTGAAACTTGGTACGAGGGAAACTGATGACCCCAGGATCCCTAGAAAAATCGGAAATTCTCAAAATTCCCTGAAGGGGGCACGCTGGGGGGGCTCAAATTTTGGGCTCAGCATAAGAACACAGTCGTATAGTATATCCAAAACGATAACCTATAGGTTTCGTGGGCTTAAAAATTTTCGGGAATTTCCTCATTTTTATCCCCTATCCCCCCAAATCAAGATGGCGGCACAACCTGCCAGACGAGGTAGACAATTGAAATTTGGTGAATTTATAGCTTTTGGTCCCTAACGGACGGCAACATTCCAAGATGTTCAAATTTTTCACTTTTTACCCCCAAAGATATCGAAATATGGAGGCAATTTTAATGACTGTGCAGACATTCCTTTTGAGCTATTTTTTGGCTAAACGGTAAGTCGTATTACAAAACGGATGGCACAATGTCCCTTCAATTCGGAGTGATCTACAACTTTGGTCCTGTGACATTTTGTCGTATCTCTCTCCCTTATACGTTACATTTGGCCGTATTTCTGGATTGTTCGTAAATTTGGTGATTTTTACAAGTAAATTTCAATGTTTGACATACTTATAAGAATGATAGGATGATCGCGTTAGGTGTGCACATTGGCACGATTAAGGGACATATGTGTACCAAATTTCATGATTCTAGCTTATACATAAGTAGGCAAAATGTAATGTAAAATGTTAAAAATGCACCCAAATTTCACCCTATTCAACATTTGAACTCAATTTACCCCCTTAATATGGGAGATACGAGGATATGGTTTAGAAACAAACATTTAGAGCGATAAATGAGGCGTCTGATGGCGCAAACCGTTTCTTAATATCATAAACCGTTTAGGAGATATGAATCTGGAAGTGGAAATCTGCACTTTTCAACGTGCTCATGCTTATCCGTTATCTATATATATAAAAGCAAGTCGGGCTGGAGCGATGTATATATAAATATTTAAAAATGAAAAAAGACGTGAATTAATGAGGCACTTCCAGAAATCTCATAAATTTGAAACTTGGTACGAGGGAAACTGATGACCCCAGGATCCCTAGAAAAATCGGAAATTCTCAAAATTCCCTGAAGGGGGCACGCTGGGGGGCTCAAATTTTGGGCTCAGTATAAGAACACAGTCGTATAGTATATCCAAAACGATAACCTATAGGTTTCGTGGGCTTAAAAATTTTCGGGAATTTCCTCATTTTTATCCCCTATCCCCCCAAATCAAGATGGCGGCACAACCTGCCAGACGAGGTAGACAATTGAAATTTGGTGAATATATAGCTTTTGGTCCCTAACGGACGGAAAAATTCCAAGATGTTCAAATTTTTCACATTTTACCCCCAAAGATATCGAAATATGGAGGCAATTTTAATGACTGTGCAGACATTCCTTTTGAGCTATTTTTTGGCTAAACGGTAAGTCGTATTACAAAACGGATGGCACAATGTCCCTTCAATTCGGAGTGATCTACAACTTTGGTCCTGTGACATTTTGTCGTATCTCTCTCCCTTATACGTTACATTTGGCCGTATTTCTGGATTGTTCGTAAATTTGGTGATTTTTACAAGTAAATTTCAATGTTTGACATACTTATAAGAATGATAGGATGATCGCGTTAGGTGTGCACATTGGCACGATTAAGGGACATATGTGTACCAAATTTCATGATTCTAGCTTATACATAAGTAGGCAAAATGTAATGTAAAATGTTAAAAATGCACCCAAATTTCACCCTATTCAACATTTGAACTCAATTTACCCCCTTAATATGGGAGATACGAGGATATGGTTTAGAAACAAACATTTAGAGCGATAAATGAGGCGTCTGATGGCGCAAACCGTTTCTTAATATCATAAACCGTTTAGGAGATATGAATCTGGAAGTGGAAATCTGCACTTTTCAACGTGCTCATGCTTATCCGTTATCTATATATATAAAAGCAAGTCGGGCTGGAGCGATGTATATATAAATATTTAAAAATGAAAAAAGACGTGAATTAATGAGGCACTTCCAGAAATCTCATAAATTTGAAACTTGGTACGAGGGAAACTGATGACCCCAGGATCCCTAGAAAAATCGGAAATTCTCAAAATTCCCTGAAGGGGGCACGCTGGGGGGCTCAAATTTTGGGCTCAGTATAAGAACACAGTCGTATAGTATATCCAAAACGATAACCTATAGGTTTCGTGGGCTTAAAAATTTTCGGGAATTTCCTCATTTTTATCCCCTATCCCCCCAAATCAAGATGGCGGCACAACCTGCCAGACGAGGTAGACAATTGAAATTTGGTGAATATATAGCTTTTGGTCCCTAACGGACGGAAAAATTCCAAGATGTTCAAATTTTTCACATTTTACCCCCAAAGATATCGAAATATGGAGGCAATTTTAATGACTGTGCAGACATTCCTTTTGAGCTATTTTTTGGCTAAACGGTAAGTCGTATCACAAAACGGATGGCACAATGTCCCTTCAATTCGGAGTGATCTACAACTTTGGTCCTGTGACATTTTGTCGTATCTCTCTCCCTTATACGTTAAATTTGGCCGTATTTCTGGATTGTTCGTAAATTTGGTGATTTTTACAAGTAAATTTCAATGTTTGACACACTTATAAGAATGATAGGATGATCGCGTTAGGTGTGCACATTGGCACGATTAAGGGACATATGTGTACCAAATTTCATGATTCTAGGTTATACATAAGTAGGCAAAATGTAATGTAAAATGTTAAAAATGCACCCAAATTTCACCCTATTCAACATTTGAACTCAATTTACCCCCTTAATATGGGAGATACGAGGATATGGTTTAGAAACAAACATTTAGAGCGATAAATGAGGCGTCTGATGGCGCAAACCATTTCTTAATATCATAAACCGTTTAGGAGATATGAATCTCGAAGTGGAAATCTGCACTTTTCAACGTGCTCATGCTTATCCGTCATCTATTTATATAAAGCAAGTCGGGCTGGAGCGATGTATATATAAATATTTAAAAATGAAAAAAGACGTGAATTAATGAGGCTCTTCCAGAAATCTCATAAATTTGAAACTTGGTACGAGGGAAACTGATGACCCCAGGATCCCTAGAAAAATCGGAAATTCTCAAAATTCCCTGAAGGGGGCACGCTGGGGGGGCTCAAATTTTGGGCTCAGCATAAGAACACAGTCGTATAGTATATCCAAAACGATAACCTATAGGTTTCGTGGGCTTAAAAATTTTCGGGAATTTCCTCATTTTTATCCCCTATCCCCCCAAATCAAGATGGCGGCACAACCTGCCAGACGAGGTAGACAATTGAAATTTGGTGAATATATAGCTTTTGGTCCCTAACGGACGGAAAAATTCCAAGATGTTCAAATTTTTCACATTTTACCCCCAAAGATATCGAAATATGGAGGCAATTTTAATGACTGTCCAGACATTCCTTTTGAGCTATTTTTTGGCTAAACGGTAAGTCGTATCACAAAACGGATGGCACAATGTCGCTTCAATTCGGAGTGATCTACAACTTTGGTCCTGTGACATTTTGTCGTATCTCTCTCCCTTATACGTTAAATTTGGCCGTATTTCTGGATTGTTCGTAAATTTGGTGATTTTTACAAGTAAATTTCAATGTTTGACACACTTATAAGAATGATAGGATAATCGCGTTAGGTGTGCACATTGGCACGATTACGGGACATATGAGTACCAAATTTCATGATTCTAGCTTATACATAAGTAGGCAAAATGTAATGTAAAATGTTAAAAAGGCACCCAAATTTCACCCTATTCAACATTTGAACTCAATTTACCCCCTTAATATGGGAGATACGAGGATATGGTTTAGAAACAAACATTTAGAGCGATAAATGAGGCGTCTGATGGCGCAAACCGTTTCTTAATATCATAAACCGTTTAGGAGATATGAATCTCGAAGTGGAAATCTGCACTTTTCAACGTGCTCATGCTTATCCGTCATCTATATATATAAATGCAAGTCGGGCTGGAGCGATGTATATATAAATATTTAAAAATGAAAAAAGACGTGAATTAATGAGGCACTTCCAGAAATCTCATAAATTTGAAACTTGGTACGAGGGAAACTGATGACCCCAGGATCCCTAGAAAAATCGGAAATTCTCAAAATTCCCTGAAGGGGGCACGTAGGGGGGGCTCAAATTTTGGGCTCAGCATAAGAACACAGTCGTATAGTATATCCAAAACGATAACCTATAGGTTTCGTGTGTTTAAAAATTTTCGGGAATTTCCTCATTTTTATCCCCTATCCCCCAAAATCAAGATGGCGGCACAACCTGCCAGACGAGGTAGACAATTGAAATTTGGTGAATATATAGCTTTTGGTCCCTAACGGACGGCAACATTCCAAGATGTTCAAATTTTTCACTTTTTACCCCCAAAGATATCGAAATATGGAGGCAATTTTAATGACTGTGCAGACATTCCTTTTGAGCTATTTTTTGGCTAAACGGTAAGTCGTATTACAAAACGGATGGCACAATGCCCTTCAATTCGGAGTGATCTACAACTTTGGTCCTGTGACATTTTGTCGTATCTCTCTCCCTTATAAGTTAAATTTGGCCGTATTTCTGGATTGTTCGTAAATTTGATTATTTTTACAAGTAAATTTCAATGTTTGACATACTTATAAGAATGATAGGATGATCGCGTTAGGTGTGCACATTGGCACGATTAAGGGACATATGTGTACCAAATTTCATGATTCTAGCTTATACATAAGTAGGCAAAATGTAATGTAAAATGTTAAAAATGCACCCAAATTTCACCCTATTCAACATTTGTACTCAATTTACCCCCTTAATATGGGAGATACGAGGATATGGTTTAGAAACAAATATTTAGAGCGATAAATGAGGCGTCCGATGGCGCAAACCGTTTCTTACTATCATAAACCGTTTAGGAGATATGAATCTCGAAGTGGAAGTCTGCACTTTTCAACGTGCTCATGCTTATCCCTCATCTATATATATAAAAGCAAGTCGGGCTGGAGCGATGTATATATAAATATTTAAAAATGAAAAAAG
Organism: Anabrus simplex; assembly: GCF_040414725.1. Classification (NCBI taxonomy): domain Eukaryota; kingdom Metazoa; phylum Arthropoda; class Insecta; order Orthoptera; family Tettigoniidae; genus Anabrus; species Anabrus simplex. Next base: position 88,789,775 of record NC_090269.1, on the reverse strand, counting down.
ACGTGAATTAATGAGGCACTTCCAGAAATCTCATAAATTTGAAACTTGGTACGAGGGAAACTGATGACCCCAGGATCCCTAGAAAAATCGGAAATTCTCAAAATTCCCTGAAGGGGGCACGCTGGGGGGGCTCTAATTTTGGGCTCAGCATAAGAACACAGTCGTATAGTATATCCAAAACGATAACCTATAGGTTTCGTGGGCTTAAAAATTTTCGGGAATTTCCTCATTTTTATCCCCTATCCCCCCAAATCAAGATGGCGGCACAACCTGCCAGACAAGGTAGACAATTGAAATTTGGTGAATATATAGCTTTCGGTCCCTAACGGACGGGAAAATTCCAAGATGTTCAAATTTTTCACATTTTACCCCCAAAGATATCGAAATATGGAGGCAATTTTAATGACTGTGCAGACATTCCTTTTGAGCTATTTTTTGGCTAAACGGTAAGTCGTATCACAAAACGGATGGCACAATGTCCCTTCAATTCGGAGTGATCTACAACTTTGGTCCTGTGTTATTTTGTCGTATCTCTCTCCCTTATATGTTAAATTTGGCCGTATTTCTGGATTGTTCGTAAATTTGGTGATTTTTACAAGTAAATTTCAATGTTTGACACACTTATAAGAATGATAGGATAATCGCGTTAGGTGTGCACATTGGCACGATTAAGGGACATATGAGTACCAAATTTCATGATTCTAGCTTATACATAAGTAGGCAAAATGTAATGTAAAATGTTAAAAATGCACCCAAATTTCACCCTATTCAACATTTGAACTCAATTTACCACCTTAATATGGGAGATACGAGGATATGGTTTAGAAACAAACATTTAGAGCGATAAATGAGGCGTCTGATGGCGCAAACCGTTTCTTAATATCATAAACCGTTTAGGAGATATGAATCTCGAAGTGGAAATCTGCACTTTTCAACGTGCTCATGCTTATCCGTCATCTATATATATAAAAGCAAGTCGGGCTGGAGCGATGTATATATAAATATTTAAAAATGAAAAAAGACGTGAATTAATGAGGCACTTCCAGAAATCTCATAAATTTGAAACTTGGTACGAGGGAAACTGATGACCCCAGGATCCCTAGAAAAATCGGAAATTCTCAAAATTCCCTGAAGGGGGCACGCTGGGGGGGCTCAAATTTTGGGCTCAGCATAAGAACACAGTCGTATAGTATATCCAAAACGATAACCTATAGGTTTCGTGGGCTTAAAAATTTTCGGGAATTTCCTCATTTTTATCCCCTATCCCCCCAAATCAAGATGGCGGCACAACCTGCCAGACGAGGTAGACAATTGAAATTTGGTGAATATATAGCTTTTGGTCCCTAACGGACGGAAAAATTCCAAGATGTTCAAATTTTTCACATTTTACCCCCAAAGATATCGAAATATGGAGGCAATTTTAATGACTGTGCAGACATTCCTTTTGAGCTATTTTTTGGCTAAACGGTAAGTCGTATCACAAAACGGATGGCACAATGTCCCTTCAATTCGGAGTGATCTACAACTTTGGTCCTGTGTTATTTTGTCGTATCTCTCTCCCTTATATGTTAAATTTGGCCGTATTTCTGGATTGTTCGTAAATTTGGTGATTTTTACAAGTAAATTTCAATGTTTGACACACTTATAAGAATGATAGGATAATCGCGTTAGGTGTGCACATTGGCACGATTAAGGGACATATGAGTACCAAATTTCATGATTCTAGCTTATACATAAGTAGGCAAAATGTAATGTAAAATGTTAAAAATGCACCCAAATTTCACCCTATTCAATATTTGAACTCAATTTACCACCTTAATATGGGAGATACGAGGATATGGTTTAGAAACAAACATTTAGAGCGATAAATGAGGCGTCTGATGGCGCAAACCGTTTCTTAATATCATAAACCGTTTAGGAGATATGAATCTCGAAGTGGAAATCTGCACTTTTCAACGTGCTCATGCTTATCCGTCATCTATATATATAAAAGCAAGTCGGGCTGGAGCGATGTATATATAAATATTTAAAAATGAAAAAAGACGTGAATTAATGAGGCACTTCCAGAAATCTCATAAATTTGAAACTTGGTACGAGGGAAACTGATGACCCCAGGATCCCTAGAAAAATCGGAAATTCTCAAAATTCCCTGAAGGGGGCACGCTGGGGGGGCTCAAATTTTGGGCTCAGCATAAGAACACAGTCGTATAGTATATCCAAAACGATAACCTATAGGTTTCGTGGGCTTAAAAATTTTCGGGAATTTCCTCATTTTTATCCCCTATCCCCCCAAATCAAGATGGCGGCACAACCTGCCAGACGAGGTAGACAATTGAAATTTGGTGAATTTATAGCTTTTGGTCCCTAACGGACGGCAACATTCCAAGATGTTCAAATTTTTCACTTTTTACCCCCAAAGATATCGAAATATGGAGGCAATTTTAATGACTGTGCAGACATTCCTTTTGAGCTATTTTTTGGCTAAACGGTAAGTCGTATTACAAAACGGATGGCACAATGTCCCTTCAATTCGGAGTGATCTACAACTTTGGTCCTGTGACATTTTGTCGTATCTCTCTCCCTTATACGTTACATTTGGCCGTATTTCTGGATTGTTCGTAAATTTGGTGATTTTTACAAGTAAATTTCAATGTTTGACATACTTATAAGAATGATAGGATGATCGCGTTAGGTGTGCACATTGGCACGATTAAGGGACATATGTGTACCAAATTTCATGATTCTAGCTTATACATAAGTAGGCAAAATGTAATGTAAAATGTTAAAAATGCACCCAAATTTCACCCTATTCAACATTTGAACTCAATTTACCCCCTTAATATGGGAGATACGAGGATATGGTTTAGAAACAAACATTTAGAGCGATAAATGAGGCGTCTGATGGCGCAAACCGTTTCTTAATATCATAAACCGTTTAGGAGATATGAATCTGGAAGTGGAAATCTGCACTTTTCAACGTGCTCATGCTTATCCGTTATCTATATATATAAAAGCAAGTCGGGCTGGAGCGATGTATATATAAATATTTAAAAATGAAAAAAGACGTGAATTAATGAGGCACTTCCAGAAATCTCATAAATTTGAAACTTGGTACGAGGGAAACTGATGACCCCAGGATCCCTAGAAAAATCGGAAATTCTCAAAATTCCCTGAAGGGGGCACGCTGGGGGGCTCAAATTTTGGGCTCAGTATAAGAACACAGTCGTATAGTATATCCAAAACGATAACCTATAGGTTTCGTGGGCTTAAAAATTTTCGGGAATTTCCTCATTTTTATCCCCTATCCCCCCAAATCAAGATGGCGGCACAACCTGCCAGACGAGGTAGACAATTGAAATTTGGTGAATATATAGCTTTTGGTCCCTAACGGACGGAAAAATTCCAAGATGTTCAAATTTTTCACATTTTACCCCCAAAGATATCGAAATATGGAGGCAATTTTAATGACTGTGCAGACATTCCTTTTGAGCTATTTTTTGGCTAAACGGTAAGTCGTATTACAAAACGGATGGCACAATGTCCCTTCAATTCGGAGTGATCTACAACTTTGGTCCTGTGACATTTTGTCGTATCTCTCTCCCTTATACGTTACATTTGGCCGTATTTCTGGATTGTTCGTAAATTTGGTGATTTTTACAAGTAAATTTCAATGTTTGACATACTTATAAGAATGATAGGATGATCGCGTTAGGTGTGCACATTGGCACGATTAAGGGACATATGTGTACCAAATTTCATGATTCTAGCTTATACATAAGTAGGCAAAATGTAATGTAAAATGTTAAAAATGCACCCAAATTTCACCCTATTCAACATTTGAACTCAATTTACCCCCTTAATATGGGAGATACGAGGATATGGTTTAGAAACAAACATTTAGAGCGATAAATGAGGCGTCTGATGGCGCAAACCGTTTCTTAATATCATAAACCGTTTAGGAGATATGAATCTGGAAGTGGAAATCTGCACTTTTCAACGTGCTCATGCTTATCCGTTATCTATATATATAAAAGCAAGTCGGGCTGGAGCGATGTATATATAAATATTTAAAAATGAAAAAAGACGTGAATTAATGAGGCACTTCCAGAAATCTCATAAATTTGAAACTTGGTACGAGGGAAACTGATGACCCCAGGATCCCTAGAAAAATCGGAAATTCTCAAAATTCCCTGAAGGGGGCACGCTGGGGGGCTCAAATTTTGGGCTCAGTATAAGAACACAGTCGTATAGTATATCCAAAACGATAACCTATAGGTTTCGTGGGCTTAAAAATTTTCGGGAATTTCCTCATTTTTATCCCCTATCCCCCCAAATCAAGATGGCGGCACAACCTGCCAGACGAGGTAGACAATTGAAATTTGGTGAATATATAGCTTTTGGTCCCTAACGGACGGAAAAATTCCAAGATGTTCAAATTTTTCACATTTTACCCCCAAAGATATCGAAATATGGAGGCAATTTTAATGACTGTGCAGACATTCCTTTTGAGCTATTTTTTGGCTAAACGGTAAGTCGTATCACAAAACGGATGGCACAATGTCCCTTCAATTCGGAGTGATCTACAACTTTGGTCCTGTGACATTTTGTCGTATCTCTCTCCCTTATACGTTAAATTTGGCCGTATTTCTGGATTGTTCGTAAATTTGGTGATTTTTACAAGTAAATTTCAATGTTTGACACACTTATAAGAATGATAGGATGATCGCGTTAGGTGTGCACATTGGCACGATTAAGGGACATATGTGTACCAAATTTCATGATTCTAGGTTATACATAAGTAGGCAAAATGTAATGTAAAATGTTAAAAATGCACCCAAATTTCACCCTATTCAACATTTGAACTCAATTTACCCCCTTAATATGGGAGATACGAGGATATGGTTTAGAAACAAACATTTAGAGCGATAAATGAGGCGTCTGATGGCGCAAACCATTTCTTAATATCATAAACCGTTTAGGAGATATGAATCTCGAAGTGGAAATCTGCACTTTTCAACGTGCTCATGCTTATCCGTCATCTATTTATATAAAGCAAGTCGGGCTGGAGCGATGTATATATAAATATTTAAAAATGAAAAAAGACGTGAATTAATGAGGCTCTTCCAGAAATCTCATAAATTTGAAACTTGGTACGAGGGAAACTGATGACCCCAGGATCCCTAGAAAAATCGGAAATTCTCAAAATTCCCTGAAGGGGGCACGCTGGGGGGGCTCAAATTTTGGGCTCAGCATAAGAACACAGTCGTATAGTATATCCAAAACGATAACCTATAGGTTTCGTGGGCTTAAAAATTTTCGGGAATTTCCTCATTTTTATCCCCTATCCCCCCAAATCAAGATGGCGGCACAACCTGCCAGACGAGGTAGACAATTGAAATTTGGTGAATATATAGCTTTTGGTCCCTAACGGACGGAAAAATTCCAAGATGTTCAAATTTTTCACATTTTACCCCCAAAGATATCGAAATATGGAGGCAATTTTAATGACTGTCCAGACATTCCTTTTGAGCTATTTTTTGGCTAAACGGTAAGTCGTATCACAAAACGGATGGCACAATGTCGCTTCAATTCGGAGTGATCTACAACTTTGGTCCTGTGACATTTTGTCGTATCTCTCTCCCTTATACGTTAAATTTGGCCGTATTTCTGGATTGTTCGTAAATTTGGTGATTTTTACAAGTAAATTTCAATGTTTGACACACTTATAAGAATGATAGGATAATCGCGTTAGGTGTGCACATTGGCACGATTACGGGACATATGAGTACCAAATTTCATGATTCTAGCTTATACATAAGTAGGCAAAATGTAATGTAAAATGTTAAAAAGGCACCCAAATTTCACCCTATTCAACATTTGAACTCAATTTACCCCCTTAATATGGGAGATACGAGGATATGGTTTAGAAACAAACATTTAGAGCGATAAATGAGGCGTCTGATGGCGCAAACCGTTTCTTAATATCATAAACCGTTTAGGAGATATGAATCTCGAAGTGGAAATCTGCACTTTTCAACGTGCTCATGCTTATCCGTCATCTATATATATAAATGCAAGTCGGGCTGGAGCGATGTATATATAAATATTTAAAAATGAAAAAAGACGTGAATTAATGAGGCACTTCCAGAAATCTCATAAATTTGAAACTTGGTACGAGGGAAACTGATGACCCCAGGATCCCTAGAAAAATCGGAAATTCTCAAAATTCCCTGAAGGGGGCACGTAGGGGGGGCTCAAATTTTGGGCTCAGCATAAGAACACAGTCGTATAGTATATCCAAAACGATAACCTATAGGTTTCGTGTGTTTAAAAATTTTCGGGAATTTCCTCATTTTTATCCCCTATCCCCCAAAATCAAGATGGCGGCACAACCTGCCAGACGAGGTAGACAATTGAAATTTGGTGAATATATAGCTTTTGGTCCCTAACGGACGGCAACATTCCAAGATGTTCAAATTTTTCACTTTTTACCCCCAAAGATATCGAAATATGGAGGCAATTTTAATGACTGTGCAGACATTCCTTTTGAGCTATTTTTTGGCTAAACGGTAAGTCGTATTACAAAACGGATGGCACAATGCCCTTCAATTCGGAGTGATCTACAACTTTGGTCCTGTGACATTTTGTCGTATCTCTCTCCCTTATAAGTTAAATTTGGCCGTATTTCTGGATTGTTCGTAAATTTGATTATTTTTACAAGTAAATTTCAATGTTTGACATACTTATAAGAATGATAGGATGATCGCGTTAGGTGTGCACATTGGCACGATTAAGGGACATATGTGTACCAAATTTCATGATTCTAGCTTATACATAAGTAGGCAAAATGTAATGTAAAATGTTAAAAATGCACCCAAATTTCACCCTATTCAACATTTGTACTCAATTTACCCCCTTAATATGGGAGATACGAGGATATGGTTTAGAAACAAATATTTAGAGCGATAAATGAGGCGTCCGATGGCGCAAACCGTTTCTTACTATCATAAACCGTTTAGGAGATATGAATCTCGAAGTGGAAGTCTGCACTTTTCAACGTGCTCATGCTTATCCCTCATCTATATATATAAAAGCAAGTCGGGCTGGAGCGATGTATATATAAATATTTAAAAATGAAAAAAGACGTGAATTAATGAGGCACTTCCAGAAATCTCATAAATTTGAAACTTGGTACGAGGGAAACTGATGACCCCAGGATCCCTAGAAAAATCGGAAATTCTCAAAATTCCCTGAAGGGGGCACGCTGGGGGGGCTCTAATTTTGGGCTCAGCATAAGAACACAGTCGTATAGTATATCCAAAACGATAACCTATAGGTTTCGTGGGCTTAAAAATTTTCGGGAATTTCCTCATTTTTATCCCCTATCCCCCCAAATCAAGATGGCGGCACAACCTGCCAGACAAGGTAGACAATTGAAATTTGGTGAATATATAGCTTTCGGTCCCTAACGGACGGGAAAATTCCAAGATGTTCAAATTTTTCACATTTTACCCCCAAAGATATCGAAATATGGAGGCAATTTTAATGACTGTGCAGACATTCCTTTTGAGCTATTTTTTGGCTAAACGGTAAGTCGTATCACAAAACGGATGGCACAATGTCCCTTCAATTCGGAGTGATCTACAACTTTGGTCCTGTGTTATTTTGTCGTATCTCTCTCCCTTATATGTTAAATTTGGCCGTATTTCTGGATTGTTCGTAAATTTGGTGATTTTTACAAGTAAATTTCAATGTTTGACACACTTATAAGAATGATAGGATAATCGCGTTAGGTGTGCACATTGGCACGATTAAGGGACATATGAGTACCAAATTTCATGATTCTAGCTTATACATAAGTAGGCAAAATGTAATGTAAAATGTTAAAAATGCACCCAAATTTCACCCTATTCAACATTTGAACTCAATTTACCCCCTTAATATGGGAGATACGAGGATATGGTTTAGAAACAAACATTTAGAGCGATAAATGAGGCGTCTGATGGCGCAAACCGTTTCTTAATATCATAAACCGTTTAGGAGATATGAATCTCGAAGTGGAAATCTGCACTTTTCAACGTGCTCATGCTTATCCGTCATCTATATATATAAAAGCAAGTCGGGCTGGAGCGATGTATATATAAATATTTAAAAATGAAAAAAGACGTGAATTAATGAGGCACTTCCAGAAATCTCATAAATTTGAAACTTGGTACGAGGGAAACTGATGACCCCAGGATCCCTAGAAAAATCGGAAATTCTCAAAATTCCCTGAAGGGGGCACGCTGGGGGGGCTCAAATTTTGGGCTCAGCATAAGAACACAGTCGTATAGTATATCCAAAACGATAACCTATAGGTTTCGTGGGCTTAAAAATTTTCGGGAATTTCCTCATTTTTATCCCCTATCCCCCCAAATCAAGATGGCGGCACAACCTGCCAGACGAGGTAGACAATTGAAATTTGGTGAATATATAGCTTTTGGTCCCTAACGGACGGAAAAATTCCAAGATGTTCAAATTTTTCACATTTTACCCCCAAAGATATCGAAATATGGAGGCAATTTTAATGACTGTGCAGACATTCCTTATGAGCTATTTTTTGGCTAAACGGTAAGTCGTATCACAAAACGGATGGCACAATGTCCCTTCAATTCGGAGTGATCTACAACTTTGGTCCTGTGTTATTTTGTCGTATCTCTCTCCCTTATATGTTAAATTTGGCCGTATTTCTGGATTGTTCGTAAATTTGGTGATTTTTACAAGTAAATTTCAATGTTTGACACACTTATAAGAATGATAGGATAATCGCGTTAGGTGTGCACATTGGCACGATTAAGGGACATATGAGTACCAAATTTCATGATTCTAGCTTATACATAAGTAGGCAAAATGTAATGTAAAATGTTAAAAATGCACCCAAATTTCACACTATTCAATATTTGAACTCAATTTACCACCTTAATATGGGAGATACGAGGATATGGTTTAGAAACAAACATTTAGAGCGATAAATGAGGCGTCTGATGGCGCAAACCGTTTCTTAATATCATAAACCGTTTAGGAGATATGAATCTCGAAGTGGAAATCTGCACTTTTCAACGTGCTCATGCTTATCCGTCATCTATATATATAAAAGCAAGTCGGGCTGGAGCGATGTATATATAAATATTTAAAAATGAAAAAAGACGTGAATTAATGAGGCACTTCCAGAAATCTCATAAATTTGAAACTTGGTACGAGGGAAACTGATGACCCCAGGATCCCTAGAAAAATCGGAAATTCTCAAAATTCCCTGAAGGGGGCACGCTGGGGGGGCTCAAATTTTGGGCTCAGCATAAGAACACAGTCGTATAGTATATCCAAAACGATAACCTATAGGTTTCGTGGGCTTAAAAATTTTCGGGAATTTCCTCATTTTTATCCCCTATCCCCCCAAATCAAGATGGCGGCACAACCTGCCAGACGAGGTAGACAATTGAAATTTGGTGAATTTATAGCTTTTGGTCCCTAACGGACGGCAACATTCCAAGATGTTCAAATTTTTCACTTTTTACCCCCAAAGATATCGAAATATGGAGGCAATTTTAATGACTGTGCAGACATTCCTTTTGAGCTATTTTTTGGCTAAACGGTAAGTCGTATTACAAAACGGATGGCACAATGTCCCTTCAATTCGGAGTGATCTACAACTTTGGTCCTGTGACATTTTGTCGTATCTCTCTCCCTTATACGTTACATTTGGCCGTATTTCTGGATTGTTCGTAAATTTGGTGATTTTTACAAGTAAATTTCAATGTTTGACATACTTATAAGAATGATAGGATGATCGCGTTAGGTGTGCACATTGGCACGATTAAGGGACATATGTGTACCAAATTTCATGATTCTAGCTTATACATAAGTAGGCAAAATGTAATGTAAAATGTTAAAAATGCACCCAAATTTCACCCTATTCAACATTTGAACTCAATTTACCCCCTTAATATGGGAGATACGAGGATATGGTTTAGAAACAAACATTTAGAGCGATAAATGAGGCGTCTGATGGCGCAAACCGTTTCTTAATATCATAAACCGTTTAGGAGATATGAATCTGGAAGTGGAAATCTGCACTTTTCAACGTGCTCATGCTTATCCGTTATCTATATATATAAAAGCAAGTCGGGCTGGAGCGATGTATATATAAATATTTAAAAATGAAAAAAGACGTGAATTAATGAGGCACTTCCAGAAATCTCATAAATTTGAAACTTGGTACGAGGGAAACTGATGACCCCAGGATCCCTAGAAAAATCGGAAATTCTCAAAATTCCCTGAAGGGGGCACGCTGGGGGGCTCAAATTTTGGGCTCAGTATAAGAACACAGTCGTATAGTATATCCAAAACGATAACCTATAGGTTTCGTGGGCTTAAAAATTTTCGGGAATTTCCTCATTTTTATCCCCTATCCCCCCAAATCAAGATGGCGGCACAACCTGCCAGACGAGGTAGACAATTGAAATTTGGTGAATATATAGCTTTTGGTCCCTAACGGACGGAAAAATTCCAAGATGTTCAAATTTTTCACATTTTACCCCCAAAGATATCGAAATATGGAGGCAATTTTAATGACTGTGCAGACATTCCTTTTGAGCTATTTTTTGGCTAAACGGTAAGTCGTATCACAAAACGGATGGCACAATGTCCCTTCAATTCGGAGTGATCTACAACTTTGGTCCTGTGACATTTTGTCGTATCTCTCTCCCTTATACGTTAAATTTGGCCGTATTTCTGGATTGTTCGTAAATTTGGTGATTTTTACAAGTAAATTTCAATGTTTGACACACTTATAAGAATGATAGGATGATCGCGTTAGGTGTGCACATTGGCACGATTAAGGGACATATGTGTACCAAATTTCATGATTCTAGGTTATACATAAGTAGGCAAAATGTAATGTAAAATGTTAAAAATGCACCCAAATTTCACCCTATTCAACATTTGAACTCAATTTACCCCCTTAATATGGGAGATACGAGGATATGGTTTAGAAACAAACATTTAGAGCGATAAATGAGGCGTCTGATGGCGCAAACCATTTCTTAATATCATAAACCGTTTAGGAGATATGAATCTCGAAGTGGAAATCTGCACTTTTCAACGTGCTCATGCTTATCCGTCATCTATATATATAAAGCAAGTCGGGCTGGAGCGATGTATATATAAATATTTAAAAATGAAAAAAGACGTGAATTAATGAGGCTCTTCCAGAAATCTCATAAATTTGAAACTTGGTACGAGGGAAACTGATGACCCCAGGATCCCTAGAAAAATCGGAAATTCTCAAAATTCCCTGAAGGGGGCACGCTGGGGGGGCTCAAATTTTGGGCTCAGCATAAGAACACAGTCGTATAGTATATCCAAAACGATAACCTATAGGTTTCGTGGGCTTAAAAATTTTCGGGAATTTCCTCATTTTTATCCCCTATCCCCCCAAATCAAGATGGCGGCACAACCTGCCAGACGAGGTAGACAATTGAAATTTGGTGAATATATAGCTTTTGGTCCCTAACGGACGGAAAAATTCCAAGATGTTCAAATTTTTCACATTTTACCCCCAAAGATATCGAAATATGGAGGCAATTTTAATGACTGTCCAGACATTCCTTTTGAGCTATTTTTTGGCTAAACGGTAAGTCGTATCACAAAACGGATGGCACAATGTCGCTTCAATTCGGAGTGATCTACAACTTTGGTCCTGTGACATTTTGTCGTATCTCTCTCCCTTATACGTTAAATTTGGCCGTATTTCTGGATTGTTCGTAAATTTGGTGATTTTTACAAGTAAATTTCAATGTTTGACACACTTATAAGAATGATAGGATAATCGCGTTAGGTGTGCACATTGGCACGATTACGGGACATATGAGTACCAAATTTCATGATTCTAGCTTATACATAAGTAGGCAAAATGTAATGTAAAATGTTAAAAAGGCACCCAAATTTCACCCTATTCAACATTTGAACTCAATTTACCCCCTTAATATGGGAGATACGAGGATATGGTTTAGAAACAAACATTTAGAGCGATAAATGAGGCGTCTGATGGCGCAAACCGTTTCTTAATATCATAAACCGTTTAGGAGATATGAATCTCGAAGTGGAAATCTGCACTTTTCAACGTGCTCATGCTTATCCGTCATCTATATATATAAATGCAAGTCGGGCTGGAGCGATGTATATATAAATATTTAAAAATGAAAAAAGACGTGAATTAATGAGGCACTTCCAGAAATCTCATAAATTTGAAACTTGGTACGAGGGAAACTGATGACCCCAGGATCCCTAGAAAAATCGGAAATTCTCAAAATTCCCTGAAGGGGGCACGTAGGGGGGGCTCAAATTTTGGGCTCAGCATAAGAACACAGTCGTATAGTATATCCAAAACGATAACCTATAGGTTTCGTGTGTTTAAAAATTTTCGGGAATTTCCTCATTTTTATCCCCTATCCCCCAAAATCAAGATGGCGGCACAACCTGCCAGACGAGGTAGACAATTGAAATTTGGTGAATATATAGCTTTTGGTCCCTAACGGACGGCAACATTCCAAGATGTTCAAATTTTTCACTTTTTACCCCCAAAGATATCGAAATATGGAGGCAATTTTAATGACTGTGCAGACATTCCTTTTGAGCTATTTTTTGGCTAAACGGTAAGTCGTATTACAAAACGGATGGCACAATGCCCTTCAATTCGGAGTGATCTACAACTTTGGTCCTGTGACATTTTGTCGTATCTCTCTCCCTTATAAGTTAAATTTGGCCGTATTTCTGGATTGTTCGTAAATTTGATTATTTTTACAAGTAAATTTCAATGTTTGACATACTTATAAGAATGATAGGATGATCGCGTTAGGTGTGCACATTGGCACGATTAAGGGACATATGTGTACCAAATTTCATGATTCTAGCTTATACATAAGTAGGCAAAATGTAATGTAAAATGTTAAAAATGCACCCAAATTTCACCCTATTCAACATTTGTACTCAATTTACCCCCTTAATATGGGAGATACGAGGATATGGTTTAGAAACAAATATTTAGAGCGATAAATGAGGCGTCCGATGGCGCAAACCGTTTCTTACTATCATAAACCGTTTAGGAGATATGAATCTCGAAGTGGAAGTCTGCACTTTTCAACGTGCTCATGCTTATCCCTCATCTATATATATAAAAGCAAGTCGGGCTGGAGCGATGTATATATAAATATTTAAAAATGAAAAAAGACGTGAATTAATGAGGCACTTCCAGAAATCTCATAAATTTGAAACTTGGTACGAGGGAAACTGATGACCCCAGGATCCCTAGAAAAATCGGAAATTCTCAAAATTCCCTGAAGGGGGCACGTAGGGGGGGCTCAAATTTTGGGCTCAGCATAAGAACACAGTCGTATAGTATATCCAAAACGATAACCTATCGGTTTCGTGTGCTTAAAAATTTTCGGGAATTTCCTCATTTTTATCCCCTATCCCCCCAAATCAAGATGGCGGCACAACCTGCCAGACGAGGTAGACAATTGAAATTTGGTGAATATATAGCTTTTGGTCCCTAACGGACGGCAACATTCCAAGATGTTCAAATTTTTCACTTTTTACCCCCAAAGATATCGAAATATGGAGGCAATTTTAATGACTGTGCAGACATTCCTTTTGAGCTATTTTTTGGCTAAACGGTAAGTCGTATCACAAAACGGATGGCACAATGTCCCTTCAATTCGGAGTGATCTACAACTTTGGTCCTGTGACATTTTGTCGTATCTCTCTCCCTTATACGTTAGATTTGGCCGTATTTCTGGATTGTTCGTAAATTTGATTATTTTTACAAGTAAATTTCAATGTTTGACATACTTATAAGAATGATAGGATGATCGCGTTAGGTGTGCACATTGGCACGATTAAGGGACATATGTGTACCAAATTTCATGATTCTAGCTTATACATAAGTAGGCAAAATGTAATGTAAAATGTTAAAAATGCACCCAAATTTCACCCTATTCAACATTTGTACTCAATTTACCCCCTTAATATGGGAGATACGAGGATATGGTTTAGAAACAAATATTTAGAGCGATAAATGAGGCGTCCGATGGCGCAAACCGTTTCTTACTATCATAAACCGTTTAGGAGATATGAATCTCGAAGTGGAAGTCTGCACTTTTCAACGTGCTCATGCTTATCCCTCATCTATATATATAAAAGCAAGTCGGGCTGGAGCGATGTATATATAAATATTTAAAAATGAAAAAAGACGTGAATTAATGAGGCACTTCCAGAAATCTCATAAATTTGAAACTTGGTACGAGGGAAACTGATGACCCCAGGATCCCTAGAAAAATCGGAAATTCTCAAAATTCCCTGAAGGGGGCACGTAGGGGGGGCTCAAATTTTGGGCTCAGCATAAGAACACAGTCGTATAGTATATCCAAAACGATAACCTATAGGTTTCGTGTGTTTAAAAATTTTCGGGAATTTCCTCATTTTTATCCCCTATCCCCCAAAATCAAGATGGCGGCACAACCTGCCAGACGAGGTAGACAATTGAAATTTGGTGAATATATAGCTTTTGGTCCCTAACGGACGGCAACATTCCAAGATGTTCAAATTTTTCACTTTTTACCCCCAAAGATATCGAAATATGGAGGCAATTTTAATGACTGTGCAGACATTCCTTTTGAGCTATTTTTTGGCTAAACGGTAAGTCGTATTACAAAACGGATGGCACAATGCCCTTCAATTCGGAGTGATCTACAACTTTGGTCCTGTGACATTTTGTCGTATCTCTCTCCCTTATAAGTTAAATTTGGCCGTATTTCTGGATTGTTCGTAAATTTGATTATTTTTACAAGTAAATTTCAATGTTTGACATACTTATAAGAATGATAGGATGATCGCGTTAGGTGTGCACATTGGCACGATTAAGGGACATATGTGTACCAAATTTCATGATTCTAGCTTATACATAAGTAGGCAAAATGTAATGTAAAATGTTAAAAATGCACCCAAATTTCACCCTATTCAACATTTGTACTCAATTTACCCCCTTAATATGGGAGATACGAGGATATGGTTTAGAAACAAATATTTAGAGCGATAAATGAGGCGTCCGATGGCGCAAACCGTTTCTTACTATCATAAACCGTTTAGGAGATATGAATCTCGAAGTGGAAGTCTGCACTTTTCAACGTGCTCATGCTTATCCCTCATCTATATATATAAAAGCAAGTCGGGCTGGAGCGATGTATATATAAATATTTAAAAATGAAAAAAGACGTGAATTAATGAGGCACTTCCAGAAATCTCATAAATTTGAAACTTGGTACGAGGGAAACTGATGACCCCAGGATCCCTAGAAAAATCGGAAATTCTCAAAATTCCCTGAAGGGGGCACGTAGGGGGGGCTCAAATTTTGGGCTCAGCATAAGAACACAGTCGTATAGTATATCCAAAACGATAACCTATCGGTTTCGTGTGCTTAAAAATTTTCGGGAATTTCCTCATTTTTATCCCCTATCCCCCCAAATCAAGATGGCGGCACAACCTGCCAGACGAGGTAGACAATTGAAATTTGGTGAATATATAGCTTTTGGTCCCTAACGGACGGCAACATTCCAAGATGTTCAAATTTTTCACTTTTTACCCCCAAAGATATCGAAATATGGAGGCAATTTTAATGACTGTGCAGACATTCCTTTTGAGCTATTTTTTGGCTAAACGGTAAGTCGTATCACAAAACGGATGGCACAATGTCCCTTCAATTCGGAGTGATCTACAACTTTGGTCCTGTGACATTTTGTCGTATCTCTCTCCCTTATACGTTAGATTTGGCCGTATTTCTGGATTGTTCGTAAATTTGATTATTTTTACAAGTAAATTTCAATGTTTGACATACTTATAAGAATGATAGGATGATCGCGTTAGGTGTGCACATTGGCACGATTAAGGGACATATGTGTACCAAATTTCATGATTCTAGCTTATACATAAGTAGGCAAAATGTAATGTAAAATGTTAAAAATGCACCCAAATTTCACCCTATTCAACATTTGTACTCAATTTACCCCCTTAATATGGGAGATACGAGGATATGGTTTAGAAACAAATATTTAGAGCGATAAATGAGGCGTCCGATGGCGCAAACCGTTTCTTACTATCATAAACCGTTTAGGAGATATGAATCTCGAAGTGGAAGTCTGCACTTTTCAACGTGCTCATGCTTATCCCTCATCTATATATATAAAAGCAAGTCGGGCTGGAGCGATGTATATATAAATATTTAAAAATGAAAAAAGACGTGAATTAATGAGGCACTTCCAGAAATCTCATAAATTTGAAACTTGGTACGAGGGAAACTGATGACCCCAGGATCCCTAGAAAAATCGGAAATTCTCAAAATTCCCTGAAGGGGGCACGCTGGGGGGCTCAAATTTTGGGCTCAGTATAAGAACACAGTCGTATAGTATATCCAAAACGATAACCTATAGGTTTCGTGGGCTTAAAAATTTTCGGGAATTTCCTCATTTTTATCCCCTATCCCCCCAAATCAAGATGGCGGCACAACCTGCCAGACGAGGTAGACAATTGAAATTTGGTGAATATATAGCTTTTGGTCCCTAACGGACGGAAAAATTCCAAGATGTTCAAATTTTTCACATTTTACCCCCAAAGATATCGAAATATGGAGGCAATTTTAATGACTGTGCAGACATTCCTTTTGAGCTATTTTTTGGCTAAACGGTAAGTCGTATCACAAAACGGATGGCACAATGTCCCTTCAATTCGGAGTGATCTACAACTTTGGTCCTGTGACATTTTGTCGTATCTCTCTCCCTTATACGTTAAATTTGGCCGTATTTCTGGATTGTTCGTAAATTTGGTGATTTTTACAAGTAAATTTCAATGTTTGACACACTTATAAGAATGATAGGATGATCGCGTTAGGTGTGCACATTGGCACGATTAAGGGACATATGTGTACCAAATTTCATGATTCTAGGTTATACATAAGTAGGCAAAATGTAATGTAAAATGTTAAAAATGCACCCAAATTTCACCCTATTCAACATTTGAACTCAATTTACCCCCTTAATATGGGAGATACGAGGATATGGTTTAGAAACAAACATTTAGAGCGATAAATGAGGCGTCTGATGGCGCAAACCATTTCTTAATATCATAAACCGTTTAGGAGATATGAATCTCGAAGTGGAAATCTGCACTTTTCAACGTGCTCATGCTTATCCGTCATCTATATATATAAAGCAAGTCGGGCTGGAGCGATGTATATATAAATATTTAAAAATGAAAAAAGACGTGAATTAATGAGGCTCTTCCAGAAATCTCATAAATTTGAAACTTGGTACGAGGGAAACTGATGACCCCAGGATCCCTAGAAAAATCGGAAATTCTCAAAATTCCCTGAAGGGGGCACGCTGGGGGGGCTCAAATTTTGGGCTCAGCATAAGAACACAGTCGTATAGTATATCCAAAACGATAACCTATAGGTTTCGTGGGCTTAAAAATTTTCGGGAATTTCCTCATTTTTATCCCCTATCCCCCCAAATCAAGATGGCGGCACAACCTGCCAGACGAGGTAGACAATTGAAATTTGGTGAATATATAGCTTTTGGTCCCTAACGGACGGAAAAATTCCAAGATGTTCAAATTTTTCACATTTTACCCCCAAAGATATCGAAATATGGAGGCAATTTTAATGACTGTCCAGACATTCCTTTTGAGCTATTTTTTGGCTAAACGGTAAGTCGTATCACAAAACGGATGGCACAATGTCGCTTCAATTCGGAGTGATCTACAACTTTGGTCCTGTGACATTTTGTCGTATCTCTCTCCCTTATACGTTAAATTTGGCCGTATTTCTGGATTGTTCGTAAATTTGGTGATTTTTACAAGTAAATTTCAATGTTTGACACACTTATAAGAATGATAGGATAATCGCGTTAGGTGTGCACATTGGCACGATTACGGGACATATGAGTACCAAATTTCATGATTCTAGCTTATACATAAGTAGGCAAAATGTAATGTAAAATGTTAAAAAGGCACCCAAATTTCACCCTATTCAACATTTGAACTCAATTTACCCCCTTAATATGGGAGATACGAGGATATGGTTTAGAAACAAACATTTAGAGCGATAAATGAGGCGTCTGATGGCGCAAACCGTTTCTTAATATCATAAACCGTTTAGGAGATATGAATCTCGAAGTGGAAATCTGCACTTTTCAACGTGCTCATGCTTATCCGTCATCTATATATATAAATGCAAGTCGGGCTGGAGCGATGTATATATAAATATTTAAAAATGAAAAAAGACGTGAATTAATGAGGCACTTCCAGAAATCTCATAAATTTGAAACTTGGTACGAGGGAAACTGATGACCCCAGGATCCCTAGAAAAATCGGAAATTCTCAAAATTCCCTGAAGGGGGCACGTAGGGGGGGCTCAAATTTTGGGCTCAGCATAAGAACACAGTCGTATAGTATATCCAAAACGATAACCTATAGGTTTCGTGTGTTTAAAAATTTTCGGGAATTTCCTCATTTTTATCCCCTATCCCCCAAAATCAAGATGGCGGCACAACCTGCCAGACGAGGTAGACAATTGAAATTTGGTGAATATATAGCTTTTGGTCCCTAACGGACGGCAACATTCCAAGATGTTCAAATTTTTCACTTTTTACCCCCAAAGATATCGAAATATGGAGGCAATTTTAATGACTGTGCAGACATTCCTTTTGAGCTATTTTTTGGCTAAACGGTAAGTCGTATTACAAAACGGATGGCACAATGCCCTTCAATTCGGAGTGATCTACAACTTTGGTCCTGTGACATTTTGTCGTATCTCTCTCCCTTATAAGTTAAATTTGGCCGTATTTCTGGATTGTTCGTAAATTTGATTATTTTTACAAGTAAATTTCAATGTTTGACATACTTATAAGAATGATAGGATGATCGCGTTAGGTGTGCACATTGGCACGATTAAGGGACATATGTGTACCAAATTTCATGATTCTAGCTTATACATAAGTAGGCAAAATGTAATGTAAAATGTTAAAAATGCACCCAAATTTCACCCTATTCAACATTTGTACTCAATTTACCCCCTTAATATGGGAGATACGAGGATATGGTTTAGAAACAAATATTTAGAGCGATAAATGAGGCGTCCGATGGCGCAAACCGTTTCTTACTATCATAAACCGTTTAGGAGATATGAATCTCGAAGTGGAAGTCTGCACTTTTCAACGTGCTCATGCTTATCCCTCATCTATATATATAAAAGCAAGTCGGGCTGGAGCGATGTATATATAAATATTTAAAAATGAAAAAAGACGTGAATTAATGAGGCACTTCCAGAAATCTCATAAATTTGAAACTTGGTACGAGGGAAACTGATGACCCCAGGATCCCTAGAAAAATCGGAAATTCTCAAAATTCCCTGAAGGGGGCACGTAGGGGGGGCTCAAATTTTGGGCTCAGCATAAGAACACAGTCGTATAGTATATCCAAAACGATAACCTATCGGTTTCGTGTGCTTAAAAATTTTCGGGAATTTCCTCATTTTTATCCCCTATCCCCCCAAATCAAGATGGCGGCACAACCTGCCAGACGAGGTAGACAATTGAAATTTGGTGAATATATAGCTTTTGGTCCCTAACGGACGGCAACATTCCAAGATGTTCAAATTTTTCACTTTTTACCCCCAAAGATATCGAAATATGGAGGCAATTTTAATGACTGTGCAGACATTCCTTTTGAGCTATTTTTTGGCTAAACGGTAAGTCGTATCACAAAACGGATGGCACAATGTCCCTTCAATTCGGAGTGATCTACAACTTTGGTCCTGTGACATTTTGTCGTATCTCTCTCCCTTATACGTTAGATTTGGCCGTATTTCTGGATTGTTCGTAAATTTGATTATTTTTACAAGTAAATTTCAATGTTTGACATACTTATAAGAATGATAGGATGATCGCGTTAGGTGTGCACATTGGCACGATTAAGGGACATATGTGTACCAAATTTCATGATTCTAGCTTATACATAAGTAGGCAAAATGTAATGTAAAATGTTAAAAATGCACCCAAATTTCACCCTATTCAACATTTGTACTCAATTTACCCCCTTAATATGGGAGATACGAGGATATGGTTTAGAAACAAATATTTAGAGCGATAAATGAGGCGTCCGATGGCGCAAACCGTTTCTTACTATCATAAACCGTTTAGGAGATATGAATCTCGAAGTGGAAGTCTGCACTTTTCAACGTGCTCATGCTTATCCCTCATCTATATATATAAAAGCAAGTCGGGCTGGAGCGATGTATATATAAATATTTAAAAATGAAAAAAGACGTGAATTAATGAGGCACTTCCAGAAATCTCATAAATTTGAAACTTGGTACGAGGGAAACTGATGACCCCAGGATCCCTAGAAAAATCGGAAATTCTCAAAATTCCCTGAAGGGGGCACGCTGGGGGGGCTCAAATTTTGGGCTCAGCATAAGAACACAGTCGTATAGTATATCCAAAACGATAACCTATAGGTTTCGTGGGCTTAAAAATTTTCGGGAATTTCCTCATTTTTATCCCCTATCCCCCCAAATCAAGATGGCGGCACAACCTGCCAGACGAGGTAGACAATTGAAATTTGGTGAATATATAGCTTTTGGTCCCTAACGGACGGGAAAATTCCAAGATGTTCAAATTTTTCACTTTTTACCCCCAAAGATATCGAAATATGGAGGCAATTTTAATGACTGTCCAGACATTCCTTTTGAGCTATTTTTTGGCTAAACGGTAAGTCGTATCACAAAACGGATGGCACAATGTCCCTTCAATTCGGAGTGATCTACAACTTTGGTCCTGTGTTATTTTGTCGTATCTCTCTCCCTTATACGTTAAATTTGGCCGTATTTCTGGATTGTTCGTAAATTTGGTGATTTTTACAAGTAAATTTCAATGTTTGACACACCTATAAGAATGATAGGATGATCGCGTTAGGTGTGCATATTGGCACGATTAAGGGACATATGTGTACCAAATTTCATGATTCTAGCTTATACATAAGTAGGCAAAATGTAATGTAAAATGTTAAAAATGCACCCAAATTTCACCCTATTCAACATTTGAACTCAATTTACCCCCTTAATATGGGAGATACGAGGATATGGTTTAGAAACAAACATTTAGAGCGATAAATGAGGCGTCTGATGGCGCAAACCCTTTCTTAATATCATAAACCGTTTAGGAGATATGAATCTGGAAGTGGAAATCTGCACTTTTCAACGTGCTCATGCTTATCCGTTATCTATATATATAAAAGCAAGTCGGGCTGGAGCGATGTATATATAAATATTTAAAAATGAAAAAAGACGTGAATTAATGAGGCACTTCCAGAAATCTCATAAATTTGAAACTTGGTACGAGGGAAACTGATGACCCCAGTATCCCTAGAAAAATCGGAAATTCTCAAAATTCATTGAAGGGGGCACGCTGGGGGGGCTCTAATTTTGGGCTCAGCATAAGAACACAGTCGTATAGTATATCCAAAACGATAACCTATAGGTTTCGTGTGCTTAAAAATTTTCGGGAATTTCCTCATTTTTATCCCCTATCCCCCCAAATCAAGATGGCGGCACAACCTGCCAGACGAGGTAGACAATTGAAATTTGGTGAATATATAGCTTTTGGTCCCTAACGGACGGGAAAATTCCAAGATGTTCAAATTTTTCACATTTTACCCCCAAAGATATCGAAATATGGAGGCAATTTTAATGACTGTGCAGACATTCCTTTTGAGCTATTTTTTGGCTAAACGGTAAGTCGTATCACAAAACGGATGGCACAATGTCCCTTCAATTCGGAGTGATCTACAACTTTGGTCCTGTGACATTTTGTCGTATCTCTCTCCCTTATACGTTAAATTTGGCCGTATTTCTGGATTGTTCGTAAATTTGGTGATTTTTACAAGTAAATTTCAATGTTTGACACACTTATAAGAATGATAGGATAATCGCGTTAGGTGTGCACATTGGCACGATTACGGGACATATGAGTACCAAATTTCATGATTCTAGCTTATACATAAGTAGGCAAAATGTAATGTAAAATGTTAAAAAGGCACCCAAATTTCACCCTATTCAACATTTGAACTCAATTTACCCCCTTAATATGGGAGATACGAGGATATGGTTTAGAAACAAACATTTAGAGCGATAAATGAGGCGTCTGATGGCGCAAACCGTTTCTTAATATCATAAACCGTTTAGGAGATATGAATCTCGAAGTGGAAATCTGCACTTTTCAACGTGCTCATGCTTATCCGTCATCTATATATATAAATGCAAGTCGGGCTGGAGCGATGTATATATAAATATTTAAAAATGAAAAAAGACGTGAATTAATGAGGCACTTCCAGAAATCTCATAAATTTGAAACTTGGTACGAGGGAAACTGATGACCCCAGGATCCCTAGAAAAATCGGAAATTCTCAAAATTCCCTGAAGGGGGCACGTAGGGGGGGCTCAAATTTTGGGCTCAGCATAAGAACACAGTCGTATAGTATATCCAAAACGATAACCTATAGGTTTCGTGTGTTTAAAAATTTTCGGGAATTTCCTCATTTTTATCCCCTATCCCCCAAAATCAAGATGGCGGCACAACCTGCCAGACGAGGTAGACAATTGAAATTTGGTGAATATATAGCTTTTGGTCCCTAACGGACGGCAACATTCCAAGATGTTCAAATTTTTCACTTTTTACCCCCAAAGATATCGAAATATGGAGGCAATTTTAATGACTGTGCAGACATTCCTTTTGAGCTATTTTTTGGCTAAACGGTAAGTCGTATTACAAAACGGATGGCACAATGCCCTTCAATTCGGAGTGATCTACAACTTTGGTCCTGTGACATTTTGTCGTATCTCTCTCCCTTATAAGTTAAATTTGGCCGTATTTCTGGATTGTTCGTAAATTTGATTATTTTTACAAGTAAATTTCAATGTTTGACATACTTATAAGAATGATAGGATGATCGCGTTAGGTGTGCACATTGGCACGATTAAGGGACATATGTGTACCAAATTTCATGATTCTAGCTTATACATAAGTAGGCAAAATGTAATGTAAAATGTTAAAAATGCACCCAAATTTCACCCTATTCAACATTTGTACTCAATTTACCCCCTTAATATGGGAGATACGAGGATATGGTTTAGAAACAAATATTTAGAGCGATAAATGAGGCGTCCGATGGCGCAAACCGTTTCTTACTATCATAAACCGTTTAGGAGATATGAATCTCGAAGTGGAAGTCTGCACTTTTCAACGTGCTCATGCTTATCCCTCATCTATATATATAAAAGCAAGTCGGGCTGGAGCGATGTATATATAAATATTTAAAAATGAAAAAAGACGTGAATTAATGAGGCACTTCCAGAAATCTCATAAATTTGAAACTTGGTACGAGGGAAACTGATGACCCCAGGATCCCTAGAAAAATCGGAAATTCTCAAAATTCCCTGAAGGGGGCACGTAGGGGGGGCTCAAATTTTGGGCTCAGCATAAGAACACAGTCGTATAGTATATCCAAAACGATAACCTATCGGTTTCGTGTGCTTAAAAATTTTCGGGAATTTCCTCATTTTTATCCCCTATCCCCCCAAATCAAGATGGCGGCACAACCTGCCAGACGAGGTAGACAATTGAAATTTGGTGAATATATAGCTTTTGGTCCCTAACGGACGGCAACATTCCAAGATGTTCAAATTTTTCACTTTTTACCCCCAAAGATATCGAAATATGGAGGCAATTTTAATGACTGTGCAGACATTCCTTTTGAGCTATTTTTTGGCTAAACGGTAAGTCGTATCACAAAACGGATGGCACAATGTCCCTTCAATTCGGAGTGATCTACAACTTTGGTCCTGTGACATTTTGTCGTATCTCTCTCCCTTATACGTTAGATTTGGCCGTATTTCTGGATTGTTCGTAAATTTGATTATTTTTACAAGTAAATTTCAATGTTTGACATACTTATAAGAATGATAGGATGATCGCGTTAGGTGTGCACATTGGCACGATTAAGGGACATATGTGTACCAAATTTCATGATTCTAGCTTATACATAAGTAGGCAAAATGTAATGTAAAATGTTAAAAATGCACCCAAATTTCACCCTATTCAACATTTGTACTCAATTTACCCCCTTAATATGGGAGATACGAGGATATGGTTTAGAAACAAATATTTAGAGCGATAAATGAGGCGTCCGATGGCGCAAACCGTTTCTTACTATCATAAACCGTTTAGGAGATATGAATCTCGAAGTGGAAGTCTGCACTTTTCAACGTGCTCATGCTTATCCCTCATCTATATATATAAAAGCAAGTCGGGCTGGAGCGATGTATATATAAATATTTAAAAATGAAAAAAGACGTGAATTAATGAGGCACTTCCAGAAATCTCATAAATTTGAAACTTGGTACGAGGGAAACTGATGACCCCAGGATCCCTAGAAAAATCGGAAATTCTCAAAATTCCCTGAAGGGGGCACGCTGGGGGGGCTCAAATTTTGGGCTCAGCATAAGAACACAGTCGTATAGTATATCCAAAACGATAACCTATAGGTTTCGTGGGCTTAAAAATTTTCGGGAATTTCCTCATTTTTATCCCCTATCCCCCCAAATCAAGATGGCGGCACAACCTGCCAGACGAGGTAGACAATTGAAATTTGGTGAATATATAGCTTTTGGTCCCTAACGGACGGGAAAATTCCAAGATGTTCAAATTTTTCACTTTTTACCCCCAAAGATATCGAAATATGGAGGCAATTTTAATGACTGTCCAGACATTCCTTTTGAGCTATTTTTTGGCTAAACGGTAAGTCGTATCACAAAACGGATGGCACAATGTCCCTTCAATTCGGAGTGATCTACAACTTTGGTCCTGTGTTATTTTGTCGTATCTCTCTCCCTTATACGTTAAATTTGGCCGTATTTCTGGATTGTTCGTAAATTTGGTGATTTTTACAAGTAAATTTCAATGTTTGACACACCTATAAGAATGATAGGATGATCGCGTTAGGTGTGCATATTGGCACGATTAAGGGACATATGTGTACCAAATTTCATGATTCTAGCTTATACATAAGTAGGCAAAATGTAATGTAAAATGTTAAAAATGCACCCAAATTTCACCCTATTCAACATTTGAACTCAATTTACCCCCTTAATATGGGAGATACGAGGATATGGTTTAGAAACAAACATTTAGAGCGATAAATGAGGCGTCTGATGGCGCAAACCCTTTCTTAATATCATAAACCGTTTAGGAGATATGAATCTGGAAGTGGAAATCTGCACTTTTCAACGTGCTCATGCTTATCCGTTATCTATATATATAAAAGCAAGTCGGGCTGGAGCGATGTATATATAAATATTTAAAAATGAAAAAAGACGTGAATTAATGAGGCACTTCCAGAAATCTCATAAATTTGAAACTTGGTACGAGGGAAACTGATGACCCCAGTATCCCTAGAAAAATCGGAAATTCTCAAAATTCATTGAAGGGGGCACGCTGGGGGGGCTCTAATTTTGGGCTCAGCATAAGAACACAGTCGTATAGTATATCCAAAACGATAACCTATAGGTTTCGTGTGCTTAAAAATTTTCGGGAATTTCCTCATTTTTATCCCCTATCCCCCCAAATCAAGATGGCGGCACAACCTGCCAGACGAGGTAGACAATTGAAATTTGGTGAATATATAGCTTTTGGTCCCTAACGGACGGGAAAATTCCAAGATGTTCAAATTTTTCACTTTTTACCCCCAAAGATATCGAAATATGGAGGCAATTTTAATGACTGTGCAGACATTCCTTTTGAGCTATTTTTTGGCTAAACGGTAAGTCGTATTACAAAACGGATGGCACAATGTCGCTTCAATTCGGAGTGATCTACAACTTTGGTCCTGTGACATTTTGTCGTATCTCTCTCCCTTATACGTTAAATTTGGCCGTATTTCTGGATTGTTCGTAAATTTGGTGATTTTTACAAGTAAATTTCAATGTTTGACATAGTTATAAGAATGATAGGATGATCGCGTTAGGTGTGCACATTGGCACGATTAGGGGACATATGTGTACCAAATTTCATGATTCTAGCTTATACATAAGTAGGCAAAATGTAATGTAAAATGTTAAAAATGCACCCAAATTTCACCCTATTCAACATTTTAACTCAATTTACCCCCTTAATATGGGAGATACGAGGATATGGTTTAGAAACAAATATTTAGAGCGATAAATGAGGCGTCCGATGGCGCAAGCCGTTTCTTAATATCATAAACCGTTTAGGGGATATGAATCTCGAAGTGGAAGTCTGCACTTTTCAACGTGCCCATGCTTATCCGTCATATATATAGGCCTAAATAAAATAGTAACGACCGTGTGTCTGTACATTGATTATTCTGGCGAAATTTCCGTACAGTTATCCGCTTCAGGTGTAATAATGACCATCTGCATCATTTTTAGCTTTGGTGTCTGTTTGTCTGTTTGTTTGTCTGTTTGTCTGTTTGTCTGTCCTTCTATAACTTGAAAACTACTGGATATATTTCCACCAAACTTCATATTTAGAATCCACCTGTCCTTGGGTAGGTTTTAGCGCAAAAAATAAAATCGTAACGACCGTGTGTCTGTACATTGATTATTTTGGCGAAATTTCCGTACAGTTATCCGTTTCAGGTGTAATAATGACCATCTGCATCATTTTTGGCTTTGGTGTCTGTCTGTTTGTTTGTCTTTTTGTCTCTTTGTCTGTTTGTCTGTTTGTCTGTCCTTCTATAATTTGAAAACTACTAAATATATATTTCCACCAAACTTCATATTTAGTATCCACCTGTCCTTGGGTAGGTTTTAGC
Source organism: Anabrus simplex (assembly GCF_040414725.1). Classification (NCBI taxonomy): domain Eukaryota; kingdom Metazoa; phylum Arthropoda; class Insecta; order Orthoptera; family Tettigoniidae; genus Anabrus; species Anabrus simplex. The sequence continues at coordinate 88,762,802 of NC_090269.1, read as the reverse complement.
GCAAATATTGTTTCTAAATCCCTGAAGTGAGTGGGGATTTTTACGAAACCGAAACCGTGATTTTGCACTCCCTCAAAGTATGCACAACCGAACTTAATGGAAATCAACCTGCCTTAATGAAAATTAATTTCTAAACCTTTTTTTCTCATGTGCATCATTTCGATTACAGGATTTAGTAAGGGAGATATCATTAACGGACCGTTTTTCGGTACAAATCCCAGCGGACTTTACGCAAGAGCGGGTGCGTGTAAAGCGTACTTCTTACAACTTGAAAACTAACAAGATATTTGAACCAAACTTTATATATAGCATCCATCTGTCCGAGGGTAGGTTTCCTTGGTGTCTGTTAGTTAGTTAGTTAGTTTGTTTGTTTGTTGGTCTGTTTGTCTTTCTCTAACTTGAAAACTACTGGATATATTTCCACCAAACTTCATATTTAGAATCCACCTGGCCTTTGGGGAGCTTTTAGGGCAAATATTGTTTCTAAATCCCTGAACTAATTGGGGGTTTATACGAAACCGAAACCGTGATTTTTCACTCCCTCCAAATACACACAACAAAACTTAATGGAAATCTACCTGCCTTAATGGAAATTAATTTCCAAACCTTTTCTTCTCTTGTGCATCATTTCAATCACTTACAGGAAAGATAGTATGATCAAACTCTACACGAACATTGGCCCGCCCAGTACCCATATGTGAGCCAAATGCTATGTCACATAATTATCCGAAAAGTAATGCAATGTAAGATATTCTTACACAAATTTCAACCTATTCAACGTTTCTGATTCAATCTGACCCATGAATAGATTAGATGCGAGAAAATATCATAGGACCAGCCATTTAGATCACTAAATACTGGTCCTTACGGTACGGTCCTTTGTCGATATGACGTACCGTTTAGCAGCAGTTAATCTGTAAATGAAGGTCCGCAATATTGTAAACATTCATATACTTTCGGATGTCCATCTGTATATATTCATTGATGTCGATTTGTAGCGATCGAGAAAGGATGCGTCTGCTATTGTAATCAGTACTCCCTACAACGACTTTGACTGCTGGCAGTAGGAATGGGGTCCTTCTCCAACTCCTGTGTAACTGGCATTAGTAAGGAGGGCCTACCATTTTAATGAATAATTCACTTTTCGATTTGTCTTGCAGAAGGCAAGGGACCATGCAGTTTTGTTCGAAAGTCCCCTACTCTATTGTGTTTGGCTCTAGGCCAGGGTGCCCGCCATTATAAACAAATGTTCCAATCTAAAATTTGACTAGCATTAGGCATAGTGGCCTGCTATTTTCATGGAAACTCACTAATTCTGTGTGACTGGCAGTAAGCTGGCTAGCAGCAGTAAAAAGGGACTGTCATTATAATGATAACTGCACAACTCAATTTTGACTGGTGGTAGGGAAGTTGCCTGGTATTATAATAAAAACTCCTCAACTGTAACCTGTCTGAAAGTAGGAAATGGGTCTGCCATTGTAACTAAAACTCCCCAAAACGATTGTGACCGCGCAGTAGGCATTGGGGCCTGCAATTATAATGTAAACTTGCCAACTCGATTGTGAATGGCAGTAGGCAAGTGAGCCTGCCGCTATCATCACAACTCCGCAACCCTCACTTTACATTGGAAACAACGTATGTGGACCTCCCCATGCTATTTCTCGGATAAGGCTAAGAGACATGCAATTTTAAAACAATCTCATTTGATGAACGCACAGTATTTACGTCGATATCCGTATACAATGTAGAATACCGTAGCGAAGCACGGGTACATTTGCTAGTATCAAAATAAACTGTTTATTCGCCTCAAATAACTAATGGAGAACGAAACGTAATTTACAGAATGTTATTTTCAAGTATACTTTCAGAAATATTGTAGTTTTCATGTTTTAGCAATCTCCAACTTCAGAGCGACCGACCTAGTAGATTTCGAGAGCCAGCGTGCGAGCTATTAATGACTTCGGCCTGCAATCGTTGAACATACTACGATACAAAGTATTATTTCGTTATCGATATAAAACCTATGATAACCCATTCTGCCGAGACGGAAAACTTATATAGGTCATAGAACATTGCAATCGAAAAAAATTGCGTATATAATATAACAATGAAACTGATCAACAAAGGGATTCTCACAGGGCAAAGAAGAAATGCCTTCACAATGTTAGAGGAAGTCGACCTGTTCATTACCCTAAAGAATTTCTAAATTGTTTACATCCTTCCGGCTTGCCACCACACATGCTGGTTTTGAAAGCAGGGGTGCCTATTATATTGTTACGTAATGTATAATAATAATTAGGATTCGAAAATTTACGACCTAAAGAAGTACAAAAATTGCATGCAAATGTGTGCTGAAAACTAGCTAAATATGATCTTAAGAAGGTAAACTATCCCACCTCTACCGCCTCAAGGACAGTGTCCTGGAACGTGAGATTTTAAAGATAGGTAGCAAGTAATAGTGTATTACTGACATTAAGCATCCGCCTCTGTGGTGTAGTGGTTAGCATGATTAGCTGCCACTCCCGCAGGCCCCAGTTAGATTCCCGGCTCTGCCACAAAATTTGAAAAGTGGTACAAGGGCTGGAATGGGGTTCAGTCAGCCATCCTCGGAGTGGTTTTTCGTGATTTTCCTCTTCTCCTCCAGGCAAATGCTGTGATGGTACCTAAGTGAAGGCCACGGCCGCTTCCTTCTCTCTTCCTTCCCTTCCCTCCGCAAGGCCCCCGTTCAGCATAGGAGATGAGGCCGCCTGGGCGAGGTACTTGTCCTCCTTTCCAGTTGTATCCCCCTGAACAAAGTCTCAAGCTCAATAACGAAGGGTGAAAATATTAATTAAATTGTTAAAATCTGGTATAGCTTCTGTTATGAGGATGCCGTTGATATCAGTTTGGAAATACATGGTCTCTCTTATAAATCAAGACCGAGCGCACGCTGTTCGTACCCGGCGCTACAGCAGCTGCCTTAGCCCAACCTACGTCGCGCGCGGCCGCCCTGCTTTAAGCGTGTATATAGTCTTATGCGAAATCGTTCTTCATAAAAGATGCTAGAAGTGTCATCCTTTACAATGAGGGACTTCTTAAACACCATTAGGATTTTCTGCATGTGAGAGTTATGACTGTTCACACGACCATTAAGATGAAACCAGGCCTAATCCGGAAAGAACACAAGCTGTAGGTCGAATAAACAAGATACCACTCACAGTATCTCACTCTTGTGGTTGTATCAGCAGATTTTAAACAATTGGCCCGTGTAAACCTGTGCGGTTTGATGTATAACAGCTTTGTAGCACAGTGTACAGAAAAAAAAGAAACCCCTAATGTTTGTGCTAATTTTGTGAGTGACTTATTCAGTGACTTCAAGATTCGCACCAATGTCATCTAGCTTTACCTCTGTTCAAATTGTTCGTGTGCGGGCATATTTTTTATTGAGCATTGAGCCAGTAGTTTCAAATTAATTTACAATTACGTGAATTTATGCTCGTGAAGGTGGCACTTCACCAGGAAATTGCTGAACAAGTGCATCGTGTACCCGTCGAGCCGACTCGTACTTAAAATAACATTTACTTACGAAAATACGGTGTTGCAAGTATAACTGTCTCGGCATGTTGAAAGCTGCGATTCAGACTGGCTAATGATGCTTGCGAGGTCGAACAGGTGGATGCTCCATACCAAGTCAAGAACTACAGTATACGCGTGCCTGCCGTACAGCTGGTTAGATCTCCGAGGGTAAAAATGCCACTGGACGGTCTGGATTTATAAGAGAGGCCCGGTAATGTGGTGGGACTGCAATTGCTTATTTATTTATTTATTTATTTATTTATTTATTTATTTTGTTCGTGGGGTAGCGAACGTTTTCAAAGCACGCCAATGCAGAATACTGTTCTCATTTTCACTTTTCTTAAAAGTCGTGTTCGGAGTTCCCTCCCTGATGGAATTCTCCCAGTTTGCTCCTATAGGCGTCGTCCAGATCTTTCAGGTGTTGTTGCAGCGTATTGTGCACAAGTCCTGTGGCATAGATGATTATAAAGACAACACTGTTACCAGGTCCATTTCCTACAGTTTTCGAACTTCTGCTGCGACGGATTATTACTTTTATTATTATTATTATTATTATTATTATTATTATTATTACAATTCGTTTTACGTCGCACCGACAAAAATAGGTCTTACAGTCTTATGGAGAGGGAAGGAAGCGGCCGTGGTACAGCCACAGCATTCGCCTGTCGTGAAAATGGGAAACCACGGAAAACCATCTTCCGGGCTGCTGACAGTGGTGTTCGAACCCATTATCTCCCGGATGCATGCTCACAATTGCTCGCCCCTAACAGCAGGCCAAATCACACCGTGGTATTATTATTATTATTATTATTATTATTATTATTATTATTATTATTATTATTATTATTATTATTATTATTATTATTATTATTATTATTATCTGGCTCCATGACCAAATGGTCAGCGTGCTGGCCTTTAGTCACAGGGGTCCCGGGTTCGATTCCCGGCAGGGTCGGGAATTTTAACCATGATTGGTTAATTCCGCTTGCACGTGGGCAGGGTGTATGTGTTGCTTTCATCCTGATCACGACGCGCAGGTCGCCTATGGGCGCAGCGTTCGTTGTAAGTAGGTAAGGTAACTCGTCTTGCTATACCTGTCCTAGTCATATTGTTCTGTCTGCCCTTTTCAATTGTTTTATGGCCCGACTCGTTGGCTGAATGGTCAGCGTACTGGCTTTCGGTTCAGAGGGCTCCGGGTTCGATTCCCGGCCGGGTCGGGGATTTTAACCTTAATTGGTTAATTCCAATGGCACGGGGGCTGGGTGTATGTGTTGTCTTCATCATCATTTCATCCTCATCACGACGCGCAGGTCACCTACGGGTGTCAAATAGAAAGACCTGCACCTGGCGAGCCGAACCCGTCCTGGGATATCCCGGCATTAAAAGCCATACGACATTACAATGGTTTTATGAACATCTAACCAGAAGCGCATTGCGATATGCACAGTTCGAGTCAGAATTCATCCATGCTGACGTCATCATGCCGCCTGTTTGGTAAATATACCTATCCATATATTCGCTTTTTTATTCTGTGGTTCTTGATGTAAAGCGTGGTATTGTGCCGTAATATAGAACGGTTGTATTGTGAACTCATATGTTATTCTCGAAGGAAGGAGCGTTTTTTTTTTTTTTTTTTTTTTTTTTTTTTTTTTTTTTTTTTTTTTTTTTTTTTTGTCAAGCAGAGAACATTTTAAGGATACATGGCCTTCATTCTTTCTAATGCAGCTATGTTATCTTTCGATAGGTGTTCCCAGATAATGTCTAAAGGGTATGTCATGATGGGGTCTGTTTGTACTTAGACTTTTTTCTCTTAGCAGCATGTAAGTTATTAGGAATCTCCTGCCATCTGTTGAATATATTTGTAAGCTGGGGAAGGTTAGAAAATCAAAGAGTACCTAGCAAGGAATAGTGTACTTCCGTGATCAGAGCACACACGTATAGATTCAGGCTGGCAATGAGCAGCAGGATTCTGAAGCTGGAAGCGTGCAACCGTCACCATCTTACGTCGCTACACTATCCCGACCCATAATTAGGCTATAATATAGTACCGTAGCTGAAACGAGAATATTGGACAGGAGCTAATTAAAATAATTAAAAGCATATCGAAATAATAATACTGATTAATTAGACCTATTAGGTCGTTTATTGTACTTTTAAAAGAAAGAAATATTTTTTCATCAATTTACAAATGCTTAAAAATAGCCAATCTCTTAAAACCGATCTAGGGTCAGATCTGTTTTTATTCAACTGTCTTATAGCATGATTCACATGCATTTTCAAGAACAGTGGAGAAATTATGCTAATAAGGTGATAAACATGCTTGACCATTGGGTTTAGATCCAAAGCATGTGATCTTAACCTCCGAAACAAATTTCTTTCATACAAATGAGCTGTAGATTCATTAGGTATGTTCCCTTTCATCACTGAGTTTAAACCATTACATTATCCTCTCTAAAAAACATCTAAGTAAGTTTTCGTAGATGAACAACAAATTTCTTTCATACAAATGAGCTGTAGATTCATTAGGTATGTTCCCTTTCATCACTGAGTTTAAACCATTATATTATCCTCTCTAAAAAACATCTAAGTAAGTTTTCGTAGATGAACAACATATTTCGTAGGAACATAGAGATCACCCCTATTCTTCATAGACCGAGCTCAATAGCTGCAGTCGCTTAAGTGCGGCCAGTATCCAGTATTCGGGAGATAGTAGGTTCGAACCCCACTGTCGGCAGCCCTGAAAATGGTTTTCCGTGGTTTCCCATTTGCACACCAGGCAAATGCTGGGGCTGTACCTTAATTAAGGCCACGGCCGCTTCCTTCCACTCCTAGCCCTTCCCTGTCCCATCGTCGCCATAAGACATATATGTGTCGGTGCGACGTAAAGCAACTAGCAAAAGAAAAAAAAAAAAAAAAAAGGAACATAGAGATCACCCCTATTCATCATAGACCGAGCTCGATAGCTGCAGTCGCTTAAGTGCGGCCAGTATCCAGTATTCGGGAGATAGTGGGTTCGAACCCTGCTGTTGGCAGCCCTGAAAATGGTTTTCCGTGGTTTCCTATTTTCGCACCAGCAAAGGCTGGGGCTGTACCTTAAGGCCATGGCTGCTTCCTACCCATTCCTAGGCCTTTCCTATCCCATCGTCGCCATAATACCTATCTGTGTCGGTGCGACGTAAAGCAAATAGAAAAAATATATATATTCTTCAAAGAAATGAATGGTAGAGGTTTTTTCCTTTTTGTACATCTGCTTCATTACAAGTATCACATTGTAGAGAATTTGACTAAAATCCTGAGATATTTTCAGTAATATTCTGTGGTAATAAACGTAACACCTAGCGATTTATACAAGCTTGCTAATCCTTCCACTCTAATTTTAACAGTAATTTTGACATCCTTATACCATATCCTTAACGAATAGAAGAGTCCTAATATAACCAAAACAAACACTCAATGTATAACGAAGTGTTGTAATAACATTATTATTATTATTATTATTATTATTATTATTATTATTATTATTATTATTATTATTATTATTATTATTATTATTATTATTATTATTATTATTCCGCACCCCATCACAAAGGGGGAGCCACTTACCGGTGGGTGTTTGGAAATTCCTGTTCCTTCGTTCTTCTTTTTTCGTAAATAGTAGAAACCATACTAAAACACTATACAGGTATTCACCATTCTACAACATAGCAGTTCTCCGAAACAAAAGTGAAAGTTGCTTAAAAGCAAAATATATAAACTAAAACTGAACCTAACAGAGTAACATATGTTTACAGTGGATCTGTAGTGACGTAAGAAGGTGGCGGCCACCGGCTTCACTAGCACCAATACTACGAGATACAGCTCTGCATGACTATTTACTATATGTCTGTGGATCAAGAAAAGTGTATACTCTCTGGCTTGACAGATACTAATCAAACATGGCTTCTGGCAATGACAGTACTAAGGATGAAAATCATACATCAGAATATTAATGAAAGTGTTAGTCGCTTAGCAACCGGCTAAGTACAGAATTTGTTGCGGATTAGGCTAAGCCTTCGGCTGCAGTTATTGGAATAATCATTGAATGATTTGAGTTTTTGATTACTCAAAGTTGGCTGGACTGAGAGCCAATCAATATCTCATGATTCACCGGCAGGTAATTGCGGAGAGAACAAAGAAAGGTGAAGCAAATTGGTCTAGCAGAACGGACGGACGGATTTGCCAGAGCCGGTTTTGGTAAACTCTTTATATATATATTATTAATATTATCATTATTATTATTATTATTATTCACATTGCTAGGTTCTTGGCTGAGTGGTCAACGTAGTGACCTTCGATTCAGAGAGCCCAGTATTCCATTCTCAGCCTAGCCGGGGATGTCAACTGCGTATGGTTTATTTTTCGGACTCGATGATGTGTGTTCATCTTAATACGCACAACTTAATCTACGCAAAACACATTACATTATTAAACACGCAATAGTGAATGCATGTCTTCAAATAAGATTGTCATAAGGAAGAGCATCAGGCCTTGAAACTGTGTCAAATCCTCATGCAGCGCTGACCCATAGTAAGTGAGAAACTTATTTCCAAAAGGTACCAAAACCAGAAAAAAAATTGAGAATATGATGTAAAACGTACGTTCGTAACACGCTCTATAACGTGAAAGAAATCGTCAAAACGGCTCATATCCATGTGTTAAACAGGGCGTTGGAAATCAAGTTTCATGCCAATAAGTACCGAAACCCAACGGGTGAATTGGCCAAAACATAAATATCACGCAGCCAATGAGGAGCGATTTCCGGAGGATGTGACCATTAGTAATAGAACTCTTCGTTTAATTTACGTTGTTGTGTTCGTTGATTTCATTTAATATTATACTCGTTGTCTGAATGGTCAGCGTACTGGCCTTCGATTCAGAGGGTCCCGGGTTCGATTCCCGGCCGGATCGGGGATTTAACCTTCATTGGTTAATTCCAATGACCCGGGGGCTGGGTGTTTGTGCTGTCCCCAACATCCCTGCAACTCACACACCACACGTAACACTATCCTCCACCACAATGACACGCAGTTACCTACATATGGCAAATTCCGCCCCCCTCCATCGGAGGGTCTGCCTTACAAGTGCTGCATTCGGCTAGAAATAGCCACACGAAATTATTATTTAATATTATTTAACTAATATGTGCCTTCATTGTAAATAACTTAATTTTGATCACTGTATATTTAAATACAGTCAGTTTTCTGATGACTGCAGTGAAATTTTCGACTTTAAGATGGATGTATTAAGAGTTTAAGTGCCAAAAAGTACCAGATCCATTCTTTTTCCTTGCATAGTTCTTAAGCTGCAAACATTTTAACAGAAACACTTCGCATATTAATAGACTTTAATACACTTATTCTATCTGAGCATAATAAAAGTGGTAACAGGAATTGTTAATACTAATAATAGTGCTATTGGCCTGACGCCCCAATAACTACTTTTACGGTTTTTCGAGACGCCGAGGTGCCAGAATTTTGTCCCACAGGAGTTTTTTATGTGCCATTAAATCTACCGACACGAGGCTGACGTATTTGAGTACCTTCAAGTACCACCGGACTGAGCCAGGATCGGACCAGCTAAGTTGGGGTCAGAAGGCCAGTGGCTGAGCCACTCAGCCTGGTAAGAGGAATTTTCCAATTGAAATGTTTCACTGTGAGCGTATTTCCTCATTGTAAAATATTCCTTTTGGATTTGTCACCTTTTGTAAAAGAGTTTCTCAGTTGTGTGAAAGTCCAGAAAGAGTAAGGTTAGTAATCACGGACTAATAGCTATCACACAGGAATAATACTGCCTGATGAGAGATTTAATTAATTTAAAATAAATTGTCCTCCACGAGAGAATGCATCCTGTCAAAAGTGGAGTAAACTTTATCTTAATCTGATGGAGAAAAACAGCTTAAACCCAATTCAACACTGTTGAATACTGTTGATTACAAATTAAAGGCGCCACGAACTAAGAATGTTAATTAGAAATAGAATTAATTGAATTTCTTTCATCATATTGTACCATCTGCCCTGTGAAACCTAAAGCCTCATTGGCCAGAATATTTCCATTGAAGTGTACATCCATCCCTTCCCTTCTATTTATCTTGTTTTTTATATACATATAGTCAAGGATTACCGCGTGGAGTGTGGACTATTAAGGATGTTACCCCCCGGGGCTATTTGTACCCTTGTCTGCCGGCAGGGGCGCTGTGTGCAGCGGGGGTGAGACAGGCCACCCGGTTCGCTCTAGCCTCAGTCTTGCGTCCGTCGCGTTCTGCTGCGGAACGTGCTTATCTGAAATGTTCGCTGTGTTGTGTGTTGTACTCGGTGCCGGAGTCGTGCTTGCCGAGCCGGCGGCGAGGGTTGGCGAAGTACTGCAGGTGGCCCGAGGAAGAGAAGCCAGTCTCATCCCTAACAGGTGCTTAGTGAAAATCTAATTGATGTGGCATTTCTCTACACTTTAAAGAACGTGTGTAAACCAATGTTGCCCCATTTTTATGCTGTTTCCCCTTCTTTGTTCAGCGTCTAATTGAAGAGTAGTTTCGATGTCTTGTGTTAGAATTCTAATTTTCGTTTCTTTAACATTCGTTGTCATAAACAAGTATTTAAATTGCCTTTAAAATTCCTGACAACTGGCTTAAAACCTTCGTTATATCTCATCGTTGAAGTATTTTAATTTTAAATCACAGCAGAGTGGAGTAGGCCTACTCTTTCAAAGAAAGATAAACAAATAAATGTGTACCCCCTTGATGATAATAATACGTGAAAGTGCAAAATTTAGACTTCGAGTTTTATTGCGGTTAGTGACAATATTTTAGGAGTTTACCCCTTATTAATGTTAAACTAATATTCTGCTATAAACAGGCATACATTTATAATAATATTCAGGATAGTATGGATTTATTGTTAATAGTAGTGAGTGATTACAATTATTACGAGCTTCGGTAGTATATAGCACATTAGGTAGAAAATGGAATTTTTTTACTTTTACTCGTAAATCCTGGCGTAGAATAATTGGTTAGGTGTTCAAAATAGCGGAGTCCTGGAATTTGAGAGTTGCTAATTGCAAAGATTCCCATGCCGAAAAGTTACTGACACTATAGGAACCATTTTTCAAAATGAATTTCCAGAAATTCAGTGTCCCTTAAAATCTACTGTATATCGGTTAAAGGAATGTAAAAGATGCAAGACTAGCATTTTATTTATATATATATATATATATTTTGCTAGTTGCTTTACGTCGTGCCGACACAGATAGGTCTTACAGCGACGATATTTATTTATTTATTAAATTCTATTGTGCATGTTAACTGTTAAACTAACAGGCACTGTACATTTCGACTGCACGACTTGTCTTGACAGGGGAAAGGATGCAACCTAATTCAACTTGTTGCTACTATGAATGAAAGGTTTGTGAACGTAAAGAGCTAGCGTGATAGTTGAGTGACATCGCCAATGACTTCTCAATAGTGCTATCGTGGTTCTTAACCCACCATAATGCAAGAGAGATTTTAACTTTGGCACTTCACACTGGATACCAGCAGACCTCTCACAAATTTTAATATTTCATTGCGTCTTCATGTGTCCGATTCGTTGGTTGAATATTCAGTATGACGGCATTTGTTTAAGAGGTTCCTGGGTTCTATTCTGTTACTGGGCCGGAGGATTTGGTTAATACGTCGTATTTGTCTAAAAAATTTACATCTTCACGTACACACAACACAACACACTACCAACAACTACAGAAACACCAATAGAGCACACATCTCTCCACACAGGTTTACTGTCAGGAATAGCATCCGACGATAAAACTGGGCCATGAGCACACGTACAACACATCGTACCACCAGCTATTGAGGGAAGTGGCGTACTAATGCATGCTGTTTTTTGATCCTGGCCGAACACACTGGGTCCAGTGTCTCTAACAGTCAGCAAGTGACTTTTGGCATACAGTATTTTTAGAAATATTTAAAATAACATCCATTAGACTTTGATGTGCGGTCTGCACCAAAATTTAAAAAAATGTGCAGAGGGAGTGTTGAATTAGAACATTTGTGCCACGTTGATTAGGATTCCACGTAAAACTCTAGGTCCCGTGGCATTTTTTTTTAATTGGCCTTCTTTTTCCCATCATCTTTCTGGCCTCTTGCCAACCCTCCAGTATGGGATTTCCCTGTAAGTCATGGGCAGTGTCCTGGAATGCGTGACTTCGGGGCGGGGGATACAACTGGGCAGAAGGACCAGTTGGCCTCACTTGCTATGCTGAACAGCGACCTTGTAGGGCGGTAGGAGGATCGGAAGAGTTAGACAAGGAAGAGGGAAGGAAACAATCGTGGCCTTAAGTTGGGTACCATCCTGGCGTTTGCCTAGAGGAGAAGTAGAAAACCACGGAAAACCACTTCGAGAATGGCTGAGATGGAGAATCGAACCCCCCTCTACTCAGTTCTCCTCCCGAGGCTGAGTGGACCCAGTTGCAGTCTTAACAACACTTTTCAAATTTCGTGGCAGAGCCGGGAATCGAAGACGGGCCTCCGGGGGTGGCAGCTGATCACACTCTAAGTGGAGAGCTGCAAGTTTCTGTGGTGGTTTGTAGTGTGAAGTGTTGAACGTAATTGAAGACGTGTAAGGTGAACACAAATACCCAGCTCCCAAGCCAAAGGAATCGATCATACGTGTCTAAAATCCCTCGCTTGTCTGGGCATCTAGCTCTGGTTCCTCTGAACCGAAGTCCACAACGCTCAGCCGGAGTCATATATTAATAAAAATATTCTCTGTCCTCACTCCTAAAACTGTTAGTAATTTAGCTGAACATATGCGGTGGCTTTCGCAGTCTCCCAATAACAGTAAGCAGTTGACATATTTTTTTAAAATATTTTAAATGTGAGTCAGTCTCTGTGGTGTACTGGTTAGAATGATTATCTACTACCACTGGAGGCCAGGGTTCGATTCCTGGCTCTGCTACGAAATTTGAAAAGTGGTACGAGGGCTGCAAAGGGGTCCACTCAGCCTCGGGAGGTCAACTGAGTAGAGGGGTGGGGGTCGATTCCCCACCTCAGCCATTCTCAAAGTGGTTTCCCACTTTTCCTCCAGCCAAAAGCGGGATGGTATCTAATTTAAGGCGACGGCCGCTTCCTTTCCTCTTCCTTCCAATATTCCCGTCCCCCACAAGGCCCCGGTTCTGCATAGCAGGTGAGGCGGTTCCTCTCAACCGAAGGCCATAACGCTCAGTCGGAGTCATGTACTGGTCCTCCCTCCCAGTTGTATCCCCCGACCCAAAGTCTCACGCTCCAGGACACTACACTTGAGGCGGTAGAGGTGGGATCCCTCGCTGAGTCCTAGGGGAAAAAACCCTCGAGGGTAAATAGATTAAGAAAGAAAGATTTTGAATATGATCCATTAGACTCCATTGTGCATTTCGCATCACAAGTGAAATAAATGAGCCGAGGGAGGGTTAAAAAATTAGAATTGCTTAAAACTGTAGGTCCTCTGACTGTGACCACAATATTAACAGTCAAGCAAAACTGCAGTGTACCGGGCGAGTTGGCCGTGCGCGTAGAGACGCGCGGCTGTGAGCTTGCATCCGGGAGATAGTAGGTTCGTATCCCACTATCGGCAGCCCTGAAAATGGTTTTCCGTGGTTTCCAATTTTCACACCAGGCAAATGCTGGGGCTGTACCTTAATTAAGGCCACGGCCGCTTCCTTCCAACTCCTAGGCCTTTCCTATCCCATCGTCGCCATAAGACCTATCTGTGTCGGTGCTACGTAAAGCCCCTAGCAAAAAAAAAAAAAACTGCAGTGTTAGTTTCTCTTCATACAAATATGTCTAATGGTTATTAACCATTTTGTAACATGGCTTGTTGATTGAAAAAGTAGAGATGACGATATGTTGAGGTGCGTCTCTTTTTCAAACAGTGAATAAAACTCTTTACCAATTATTGCATTTAACGAGCAACTCAAAGAATTCCTTGACACATCAAGAGTTTGTATTCAAATATTTGAATCTGATAAAGCAATTTACCCACTAAATGACTGGCTCATACTTGCAAAGTTGCGTTATGAAATTTTTTGATGGAGTGCATAGTTGAGATTTTGTAATACGAAATGAATTCCGTATCAATCTCAGATGAAATATTATATTTTCGTTGCAATAATTTCTTATGTAGATGAAAACAATATCTTACTGTGTCTTAACTTTCTCCTTCCTATATTCAGCTTTCAAAAAATGAGTGACTGAGGTACGGGTGAATTCCTGACACCATTCCTTATGCAGACAGTATGTGAATTGTATCTCTTGTAAAGTTATTTAATCTATGAATTTCAGGGGTCTTAAGAGATGGACAGCCTTGTGCCTTAATAATAATAATAATAATAATAATAAGTTTTACGTCCCACTACAGTAACTACTTTTACGGTTTCCGGAGACGCCGAGGTGTCAAAATTTTGTCCCGCAGGAGTTCATTAACCTGCCAGTAAATCTACAGACACGAAGCTGATGTATTTGAGGGGCTTCTAATACCACCAGACTGCACCGGAATCGAGCCCGCTAATCTGAGTTCAGTAGGTCATTACTGTACCACCTTAGCTAACAATCCCGTCAGCGAGAAAGGCAAAGGTAAGCTAAGTCAACTCTGTTTCTGTTTTGCGAGGAAGTCTTGTTAAGTGATGCTTGGACTTCCACGAACCTGCCTCTAACCGGGAGACCCTTGGTTCAATTTACCCCAGGTTAGCGATTTTTATCTGGGTCTGAGTGCTGCTTCAATGTCCACTCTGTATGAGAACAATAATTAAAGAGCTATCTAACTGTGATAGAGCAGCTCCGGTCAAGAAATCCAACAATAACAACCGACAAGATTCGTTACGCTGATCACTCTCGTAACCACCTAGCGAGGGGCTGCGAGGTTTGTGTCACGTAGCCGTCAATTAGCATACGGGAGATAGTGGGTTCGAACCCCACTGTCAGCATCCCTGAAGTTGGTTTTCCGTGGTTTCACACCAGGCAAATACTAGGGTTGTACCTTATTAAGGCCAAGGACACTTCCTTCCCGCTCCAAGCCCTTTCCTATCCTATCATCGCCATAAGACAAATCTGTATCGTTGCGACGTAAAAAAAATTCCTGAGGAAGGGTCAGTTGGTAGGCTAAAGGTAATAGGGCACAGGGTGTCCTGATCAAAGCATATGAGATTATACTGCATAAAACGAAAATTTACGTCCTAATGATTCGGAATCTAGAAAAAATTAGAGGCCCTGTGGTTATGATCACGATAAGACAGGCACGAAACGTACAAGCATCGTTAGAATGTTTGTTGAATTAATTAACTAATGAAACCTAACCCTATGGCACTACAGCACTTGAAGGCCCTTGGCTTGCCAAGCAACCGCTGCTCAGCTTGAAGGCCTGCAGATTACGAACTGTCGTGTGGTCAGCACGACGAATCCTCTCGGTCGTTATTCTTGGCTTTCTACATCGGGGGCCCCACCTCACCGTCAGATAGCTCCTCAATTCTAATCACATTGGCTGAGTGGACCTCGAACCAGCTCTCAGATCCAGGTAAAAATCCCTGACCTCGCCGGGAATCGAACACGGGGCCTCCGGGTAAGATACAGTCACTCTACTCCCTACACCACGGGGCCAGCGTTGAATGAATTAATATATTTATTTACTCACAACGAATTCGAATATAATAACGTATTTCAGAACATAAATAAAATAAGAAAATAATGACCTACATAGTCGCACTTCATTTTCACACAGAACTTGATATGATGACAACCATACATATGTTCGCCTTGGGAGGGATCTGAACACGGACCTTCATGCTGACAGCAGGTACGCTACGGTGACACGATGCGTTTGTGCTTGATGCTTATTTCTTGGCATTAGTAGCTGTTTGGCGATCGGTCATTTTTCGTGAATTGTTAAGGAGCTATCTGGCAGGTGTACAGCGGACTTGGACTCGTTTTGTAACACAAGCCATTATTTATTTCTTTATTTTTAAACATTTTGGCTTCGGTCTTAACGACCATTTAGCCATCTACAATGTTCTATATTTCTGATTATTACTTATGAATTAACAATTTTTTGTATGTTTCTGTTGATTAATTGTGAATCGGCCCACCTCTGTGGTTAGCGTGATTAGTTGCCACCCCCGGGGGCCCGGGTTCGGTTCCCGGCTCTGCCATGAAATTTGAAAAATAGTACGAGGACTGGAATGGGGTCCACTCAGCCTTGGTAGGTCAACTGAGTATAGGTGTGTTCGATTCCCACCTCAGCCATCCTTGAAGTGGTTTTCCGTGGATTTACACTTCTCCTCCAGGCAAATGCCGGGATGGTACCTAACTTAAGGCCACGGCCGCTTCCTTCCCTCTTCCTTGCCTGTACCTTCCAATCTTCCCTCCCTCCATAAGGCCTCTGTTCCGCATAGCAGGTGAGCAACTAGCAAAAAAAAAAAAAAAAAAGCCATTTCGTCTCATTTCGTCCCATTAGGGGCCGATAGCCTAGATGTTAGGCCCCTTTAAACAACAAGCATCATCATCATCATCATCAATTAAGGTACCTTTCTCGAGGCCACATTCCTAGTCCGTACAATTACACCTTTAATCACAGACAAGTTCCTCACAGAGCAGTATTTTTCTTTTAATTTGTTTCACGACGCACCGACACCGATAGGTCTTACGGTGACGATGGGAGAGGAAAGGCCTAGGAATGGGAAGGAAGCGTCCGTGGCCTTAATTAAGGTACATCCCCAGCATTTGCCTGGTGTGAAAATGGGAAACCACGGAAAACCATCTTCAGGGCTGCCGACAGTGATATTCGAACCCACTATCTCCCGGATGCGACAAAGCAGTACGTGTCACCCCCATTACTTGTACCAGGAAAGACAGGTACCGAACTAACGAGTGTACGGACACTCCCGGCACTGAAAGCCATAAGGTAAAAGATAAATTAAATATAAAATAAATCCGACACTTTGGTATTGTGACTGTCGTCGTCCAAATGTTAACAGATTGAACGCCAGCTTCACTAGGAATGACCTATATTGAAGTTAGTGTTTTTCTCTGCCATGATATGAACTTGAGATGGCTACTGTGTGGCCAGCATACCGGTTTAATTTGTGGCCGTAAATACTCTCTGGGTGTCGGCTGTTTTTTTTTAGGAGGAATCGGGTGTGTGGTATATTAGGTACTCTCCTAACATTCATCTGAGGGAGGAAGCATCCCATATAGCTGAGGTTGCTGTTTTATTATTTTCACATTTGTCATACCAAGACCTGAAAATTTCCCCTTCTAGTTTCTCAAGCCGTTCTTTAACTCATAGCACGACGTGGTATTCAAAGTAGCAACGGTTTCACTGAACTTTCATGATCTCTAAATAGACGGTCCATTCTAGTTCGTTGCTGGTCACATCGTCTTTATTCTCGTGTTAACTTCCTACTTAATTTAATGGATTTAATTCATTACTCTGCTATACAGGATACAGAGTAGGGCCTAAATGTTTACGTGATGATTTATACGGAGTTCTTGCTAAGCAGGGCTGCGAAGAGAAGTTGGTTTGAATTGCACTGTTCAACACTGGAAACCGGTATTCTGTAATTTAGAAAATTTTTCATAGGACATATTATTATTATTTATTATTATTATTTATTATTATTATTATTATTATTATTATTATTATTATTATTATTATTATTATTATTATTTACGTTTCCATGTTGATTTATGGACAAAGTACATTTAATTGAATTCATTAATTTTCTTCCTTTACAAATATAATTTTGAGAGATATTGGCAGGCTTATAGCATACTATATGTTTGCTTCGCTGAATGGTCTTAACATTGGAACTGTAGCCTTTGGTTCAGGGGGACCCGGGTTCGATCTCCGGCTGGTGGGGAGATTTTAACAAATGGTTAATCCCCTTGGCTCGGAGACTGAGTGTTTGTGCTGTCCCCATCATCCCTGCAAATCACAGAAAACACACATCACTATCCTCCACCACTTTGTTTAATGTCACAACAACAAATATAGGTCTTATAGCAACGATGTGATAGGAAAGGGCGAGGAGTGTCCGTCGACATGATCGGCTCGTCAGTTCGGTACCTGCCTTTCCTGGTACAAACAATTGGTGAGAAATGTACCGCTGTCTCTGCGGGGTTTTAACCCACGATCTGGAGAACCGCAAGCCAGAATTCTACCACTGTTCTAGACGGAGCCGAGACTTCAGTGGAAGCTAAATTTTGCTGTGGCCTACGGCAAGAGACAGATGCGAAAACACTGCATCAATCAACAAGTAACAGGCGCAAAGAGATTTTAATGCACCAGAATTTTAACGACAAGGCGTTTAAAAACTCTGAAAAGCTACCGACCGGAATCACGATCGAACTCGCTACCTAGGAAACAAGAGACCAGTGAATAAATGACTGCGGCACAGTAGAAAAACGGAGAAACAATGGTAGAGAGAGAGAGAGAGAGAGAGAGAGAGAATGGAATCACCACGCAGCACAATAAAATGCGGCGAGTTCATTGTAGCGATCCACTGTATATTTCAACCAGGAAGTTTGTTCTTCGACCAAGTTCTCTTCCAGACTTCGCAGTTCGGAAGCAAGAGGTAGGTGAATTCTGAATGTAATGAATATACAAAAACTTGCGTGTATGGTCTGAACTCTTCATAACATGGATGTACACAGATATTATCTTTCTACCGACAGAATTACATGTTAAGTCCGGTGTATTGTAGACACATTATTACGGAATTCCGGATCACCGGTTAAGTATCTGTCTCCAGATCCCAAGAGCCCAGGTTCAAACCCCGCAGAGGGCAGAAAGGAGTCCATTCGACACTCCATGTAGTATGTAAAAGATCTCTGATAACACATTTGGTGTTTAAGCTATAAAATTAATTAAAAACTCAGCATAGGCACCCAAGACAGATTAGGTTTCATCTGGTATCTGGTAGAAAAAAAACGAATGTCCAAATTGGTACGAAGGCAACCTAGATGACGTCAAATTAAACATGCCTACACTCACTAGCTGAGGTTACGTAAATAATAATAATAATAATAATAATAATAATAATAATAATAATAATAATATTCGACTCCTTAGCTGAATGGTCAGCGTTGAGGTCTTCGGTTCAGAGGGTCGCGGTTCCGATTCCCGGCCGCCCGGCCAGATCGGAGATTTTAAGCACGTTCGATTATTTCTTCTGGATCGGAGACTGGCTGTTTGTGTTATTCCCAACTCTCTCCTCTTCATATTCAGACAACACACGGCACTACCTACCACTACAGAAACACGCAATAGTGATTAAATCCCTCCAAAGAGGGTTGGCGTCAGGAAGGGCACCCGGCTGTAAAACAAGTCCAAATCCAAATGTGCAACGCAGTTCCACCCACAACCGCGCAAACGTGGAAAACGCGATTTTTATTATTATTATTATTATTATTATTATTATTATTATTATTATTATTATTATTATTATTATTATGCAGAGAGTCAGCTAGGTGGAACTGTAGTAAGCAGTTTGGCTATGCAAACGACTTGTTTTAATGGCAGAGGGTGCTAAAAGCCTGCAATCTAATATCTTGGAATTTAAAAAATAGGTGCTGTGAGTATGTATGATATTAAAATTATCATTTCCAAGATTAAAACGATGTCAGCAGGTTAGAAACCTAAGAGAACTGAATGTCATGTTGGAAAGACAAAACTACCGGGCGAGTTGGCCGTGCGGTTAGGGGAACGCAGCTGTGAGCTTGCATCCGGGAGATAGTGGGTTCGAGCCCCACTGTCGGCAGCCCTGAAGATGGTTATCCATGCTTTCCCATTTTCAGATCAGGAAAATGCTGGGGCTGTACCTTAATTAAGACCATGGCCGCTTCTTTCCCACTCCTAAGCCTTTCCTATCCCATCGTCGCCATAAGACCTATCTGTGTCAGCACGACGTAAAACAAATTGTAAAAAAAAAAAAAAATTATACAAAACTGCTACACGTAGATCATTTCAAGTATTTAGCATGTGTATTCTCTCAGGATGATATTATATTGAGAGTGAAGCAAGGTACAGCAAATCTAACGGAGTGAGCTCGCACTTGGCGATCAATAATATTCGGTAAGAAAGAAGTCAGCTCAGAGACGAAACTAGCTTTGGTCTATTTTCAGACTAGTTCTGCTGAACGGGAGTGAAAGCTGGGTGGACTCAGGATATGTCGTAGGTGAGAAGTAACAGACATGAAAGTAGTGGGAATGATCGCTGTTTCAAACAGATGGGATAAGTACAGTCAGTACTCGGCCTAGTAGCGAGCGAGTGATTTGGGTGAGACAGTGGATAGAAACGTGGCCCAACTGCTCGGCCGAATGAGTACCCACACCACATGCCCACTCACCTCGGCGCTTCACTCGCTCTTCACTCGGTCAGTGTAATCAGTCAAGTCAATTGTGAAGGAGTGTTCTTGTGTTGTCTGGCGCGCTGTGATTTGATTTCTTCAATGACAATGGCTAAATGGAGTAGTGAAACAACGTTAAAATTCATTCAAAAGTACAAAATACACGAATGTTTATGAGACTTCAAAACTGCTGAGTACAAAGACAAAACATGCGTGATGCGGCTATCACAAGTTGGTAGAAGCTATAGCTTTA
The DNA here is from genome assembly GCF_040414725.1 of Anabrus simplex. NCBI lineage: Eukaryota > Metazoa > Arthropoda > Insecta > Orthoptera > Tettigoniidae > Anabrus > Anabrus simplex. Next base: position 88,742,593 of record NC_090269.1, on the reverse strand, counting down.
CCTGACTTTGGTGTACCAGATGTAGAAAATTCAATTAAGAACTGTTGTTGCTAATGTCATCTACGATTTCCTCTATTATAACGTCTATGATCACGTTGCAGTAGTGTTAAAAACTCTCTTCATATTCCTTATTTTCCTACTTCGCATAACCACATTCCCGCACCCTTTAAACATTTCAATGCACTGACTCGTCCACTGTCTCTTCCTCCTGTAATCACATCTAATCCTCAATAAGTTACTCGGCCGAGTAACAAAGCGAGTGACTCAGCCCAGTACTCGGTAGGTGTAATTCTGGCTTATGTTAGGAATGGACTCGATTGATAAAGCTGTACGCATAAACCACATTTGGTGGCGAGGCTAATGGAGCGGGTTAAGTTACGTGGGGGAATAGTGGGCTCGGTCATGCAGGGTAAGAGAAGTAGAGAGAGACAAGACGACAATACTTAGACTGAGTTTCTAATCGTACTAAAAAAAGACACAGAGCTAGTTACGAAGAGGGCATTGTAGAGGCATTTAGTAAATTCACAGATGCTTGTAGACTGAACGCCGAAAGGCACCCAATGTAACGCTACATATGGTATTTTACAGGGTCAAATAAACAAATCAGACCTTGGAAGCCATCAAGTATGCAACCTTACCACATCCCAGGCAACTAGCTGTTAAAAATAATTATGTGGGGTTCGAACCTCCTACCTCGATCTCTGTCCACTTTCACATAATGATCTCCCCGCCCGCTTGCCATGTGAGCTACTGCGACACTTGACTTACGGCGCCCACTTCCCAGCCTATACAATACCGTGCTCCCGATCTGTGCGTCCACATCCTGTTTTAAAGTACGTGTTCTTCGTGTCTGTACTCGTTTTACTGGTTCACTCAAGGTACCCATAATGAAATAATAGTGGTGCTCATGATTCCTGCTGTCTTCCAACCCGTAAACACACATCTCGTTATATTACCCTGGTTTGAGGAGAGGACCGATGTGTTTCAGAATTGTAATAAATGTGAAGGGATGCATAAAACTGGATCGCAAGGGGCTTGTTGACCACGCGGTGTATATACAATCTTTTATTTAGGAAATTTACCCTCAACGGATTCGCCATAAAACACATTATTGTAAAAAATGTAAGTCTCGACATATAAATGATTCCTTAAAAGAAGCACGGACCCACGCATAGCCTCCTCGGCAATCGTGGCTAGGTAGCTTTCTCTGAGGGTAAACCTCTTCCACAAATCGGCCATCATCCTCGGTACGGTACCTCTTGCACCCACAACAATTCGTAAGTGGTGACGGAGTTCACATGATATTTCTCCATGATGTAATTGGCTACTGAAACGTAGACTGCCTGCTTCTCAGAGTGTACATCATGCGGCTGTTGTTCGCCTGATTCTATACGTACTGTAGTGTCCAATGTTGCAGAACGAGCTCTCTGTTTATGAATGGCTAGAATATCTACTCTTCTCGTGATACAGTTTTCAGCTCAGCAGTTCATTTCTTCATATACTTGCCACCCGTTATCGCGAAAGGCTTTTGCAATAAGGCCGCGAATTGTGTGATGGCGAGTATTCCGAAGCAATGAGCCGAGTGGACGGTAGCCGAGAACATATACAAAAGTTTCAATCTCACCGCAGGCGCGCCTGCAGTGGTTGGCCTCCTGACTTCTACCATACAAGCTTCATACTGGAGCCACGTCTGCCATCATTTTGATGCTCTCAGTCCACTTTAATGTTGAAAGGCCGATCTTTTCTGTGATTCTTTTACATTTTTAGGAATAATAATAATAATGATAATAATTGTTACGGAGTTATCCGTGGAAGTCAGAGGTGAAAGAAGGTGCGGGCTGGAATGGGTCTAACTACAAGTTCGAAAGATGAATTAAAATTTCAACAATGTTATATTTTAAAAACTTAACAATGGTGACATAGTCTTTTGAGCGTACAACAAATAACAAGAAGTTAAATCAGGTACATCACCAAGAGAAAAATTTAAACAGTTTCCACTATGGGGAAATAACAAGAAAATCACGTACAATGCCGCTTTACAAGAAAGCACCAGTTAAGTGGTCTTTACAAATTCCGGGCTACGGGCCCAAATTCATCAACCCTTGAGCTCTCAGCTCACAATCACAAAACACCAAAGGGCAGAAAACCCTTAATTACATGGAGCATTAGCTCCCAACTTTACATTTCAAGCCTCTCTAAGGCACTTTTACCACAACACCATAAAGAGCTGACCCGCTCTCGATCTTTCAAGCCTATTTAAGAGGCCATAAAATGACTACACTAACTGCCCTCAAGGCACACAAAGAAACAGGGGTATTTAATACCCAACCTACAGGGCCTTCGCATGAAGAAAACAAAACATCAGGTTAAGTTATTGGCCCAAAGTACAGAAAGGACTGGAGGCGTGAAATTGCACTCCTAAATACACAATATTAAAGCCTAAGTGGCTCTAGGCCGATACACAGGGGCTAATCCAAAGCTAGGGACGTGACACGTATGAAAAAACTTTAATTAAGGAAGAGAAGAAACGGTTATGAAAACGTAGTCACCTCAATTTCAAAATGAAGGGGAGCTCGAGAGGGTGAAGCACTCTCTATCCTCGCTTTACGGTAAAAGAGATTTGTAGTTTTTACATAGACTGAAAAGGAATTTACGTTTTAAAGAGATGGGTTACATATTAAAGGTTTCGAACCCTCCCCGAGAGTTAGACTGCTGCAAGAAATAAAAATGTTAAAAGGCCATTACCTTGTTGAAGATCTGCTGTCAGAAGAACGAGGCGCTTCCCGCCCCCTGCTACATATTCACACACTGAGTTAGATGTTATACGAGTGGCCCCGAGACAAGAAAATCAGCAGTTTTTATACCCTCGTGGAAAATTCGTGACCTTTCAAGAATGATAACAACCCGCCCTCAAACTTTTATTGGCTACAGTACACAGTTACATACTAAATTGGAGAAGAAAGCCCCGATTGGCCGAAAATTAATTACAGAAATTCCTGATTAGCTACATTCAAAGCAGGTGGAAAGAAAGGATTAATATTGCCAACCTACAAATGACAGAACAAAATTTAGTAAAGAGAAAACTTATGAATACAAAATTTCTCCAAGAAAGTTCATTCCTTCACACCAGAGCGCATTTTCATAGTTTTTTGGTCGAGACATCTGTTAGAGAATGTCCACACTTCTTGATCAATGAAAGACAAAAGCAAATAATGAACACACAGTGACATCTTCTGATAACCAGAAGAGTTAGTTCAGTTTTTAAAGTTCAGAGCTTCTCCTGTAGAGGAGTTTCAATTGGCGCAAGATTTGAACTTGCGTCGTAGAGGTGTACCGCCCGGTACAATAATAATAATAATAATAATAATAATAATAATAATAATAATAATAATAATAATAATAATAATTTGTCTTCTCTGGGCACATATCTCACAACGTGCGATCTGAATCGTGTGTGTGGACTGGCCCAATTATGCGGCTAGATACCTATCCTCGCTCCATTGACTATGTGGTGCAATGTATTTTACAATGACGAGTTTGTATGGTCGTCGGCATTGTCTTGTGCGTGAATGAAGGGGTGTGTATCAACACACATACCCGGTCCCTAAGCCAGAAGAAGAAATGAGGAACTGCCAAAGTCCCTGGCCGAGCCAGAATCGAAGCTGAGGCGCTGTGTCGGTGTGACGTACAACAAATCGCAAAAAAAAAAAAAAAAAAAAAAAAATAATTCATTCAGCGAGATAGTTGAAGAATAAGAAGGGTTAGTAGTGGTAGTGTCATCCGTAGTTTTTTAAGGTAAAGATGAAACGGCATTAGCATCCGGCTTAAAATCTTCAACCGATGAAATAACGTATGGCTTTTGGTGCCGGGAGTGTCCTAGGACAAGTTCGGCTTCCCAGGTGCAGGACTTTTGAATTGACGGAGGTCGCGTATGGCCACAATGGAATGAAACGCTGGTAATTTTATTATAAAAAAAAAAAAAAAAACCTAAAGAGCTCGAATATTTTAATCAATACCTTGCTTGTCAGTTCATTTTTATAGTGTTGTGATATGCAGTGCTGTCATTCAAATTGAGAGCGCCAGTACAGGATGACCCAAAAGTTCGTTACCAATTAACGAGGCAATACTTTACGGAATATTGGAGGTAGAGAGATATTTTCTTTTCTTTTTTTCTATTGACTTTACGTCGCATTGACACAGGTAAGTCTTATGGCGACGATGGGACAGGATAGGGCTAGGACTGGGAAGGAAGCGACCGTGCCATTAATTAAGGAACATCTCCAGCATTTCCCTGGTGTGAAAATGAGAAACCACGGAAAACCATCTTCAGGGGTGCCGACAGTGGGGTTCGAACCCACTATCTCCCGAATACTGGATACTGGCCGCACTTAAGCGACTGCAGCTATCGAGCTCGGTGGTAGAGAGATAATAATTGACACACATGATTGGCATGGAGTTTCATTGACATAAAATTAAAAGCTTCACTAACATTGTATTTTATAGTAACGTCAACATACCGCGATTGCAGGCACATCAGACGCCCTCTCTCACGACAGCTCATTTTATACCGTACACGGTTATCATGCGGCATCACCGACGTGTTGCTGTCCAGCGCCATCTGTTAGCCATTTTGTGAACTTTATTTTGGTGTCAATAAAAGCCCCTGTCATGCCAATCATGTGTGTACTGGGCGAGTTGGCCTTGCGGTTAGGAGTGCGCAGCTTTGAGCTCGCATCCGGGAGATAGTGGGTTCGATCCCCACTGTCAGCAGCTCTGAAGATCGTTTTCCGTGGTTTCTCATTTTCACACCAGGAAAATGCTGGGGCTGTGCCTTAATTAAGGCCACGGCCGCTTCCTTCCCATTCCTAGATCTTTCCTGTCCCATCGTCGCCGTAAGACCTACAGTATCTGTGTCGGTGCGACGTAAAGCAACTAGGAAAAAAATATCATATGTGTCAATTATTTCCTCTCTACCTCCAATATTCCGTGAAATATTGCCTCGTCAAATGTTAACAGACCTTTGGGTACCCCTTAATTTAGTGAGATGGTAAGCATTCGTACGGTGAACGGGTACCCATGTTGAAAAACCAGATCCCGTGATATTTCTAAAGTTAAGCAATATTGGGGTGGTCACCACCAGGATCGGTAGTTCACTCACGAGCTGCTAGCTAGAGAAGAAGTTGAAAGGAACTGACCGCCCTACCGCAAGTAAACTCCAGCTCAGGATATCTGAATAGTGAACCGTGGATTGGCTGAGGGCAATGGCTAGGTCACACAATAATAATAATAATAATAATAATAATAATAATAATAATAATAATAATAATAATAATGTTATTTCTTTTACGTTCCACTACCTATTTTTACGGATTTCAGAGGCACCGAAGTGCCAGAATTTTAGCCCGGAGGAATGACTTTACGTGCCAGTAAACCTACCGACACGAGGCTGACGTATTAGAGCACCTTCAGTTATCACCGGACTGAGCCAGAATCGAACGTGCCAAGTTGGGGTCAAAGGCCAGCGCCTCAACCGTCGAGCCACTCGGCCAGGTTGAGACAAGGTACTGATTTGCTTCACCCACCTATATGACGTGATGGACTCTGGAAACTGACATTTTCGTCTTCATATTAGGCACGATTTTTCACATGTACGGAAAATGTTCACACTCTTCATTGTTCATGCGCTGGATGTAGTAGAGTGAAAGTGGTCTGCATTCTTACTGGTACAATGAGGTGAGCTCAGGGCAGAAAGATAAATGAAGGAATAAACGTGCCGGATGAAGCGGTGTAAATCGAGTTAAGATAGGTTTGTGAGACGTGGATATTTTAATCGATTTGGCTGTAGATAATAAAAAAGTATTGTAATATACTAATCAGATATTTTGAAAAACAAGAAAACACATCTTTCACTTAAGGTTTGCAATATGAAACTCGAAACACACTATTTATTAGAGAGATTGAAGTGTGTAAAGGGTGCCCCAGGAGGAACGGTCCATATTCAGCGATATGGCAGAAACTATCATTTAAAGCAAAAAAAATATCATATGGACATTTGTCCTACTACGAATTGTTTCAGAGATAGAACACATTCACTGTAGTGTAATGTAATGGGCTAGTGAGGAGCATGTATGTGTCTTACCCACCCAAACTCTTGGACGTTTTGAAATGGTTACAAGATTTCCGCATATAATGTTCCCCATACACGTGTTGGTGGGACATTGATACGTGCAGAAGCCCGCCATATGCTGGTAGTAGGACTACGCAGCACCATTTCAACAATGTGTTGCTGTTCCTGTACAGGTTGTTGAACTACACGTTTAGAAGAAAAATGGAAACTTGGGAGGGTATCTGTTTCACGCTATGTGCTGAAAACTCTGGTAATCACTCTACGGTCACGAATTCGTCGTTTTGAAAAGTATCGACGGTATTCGTCGGCAACAGCAGGAGCACTACCATAGCAGAATTCGTAAACATACATTCTTCATTACTGTAGATGGGTGGCATGTTAGTCAGCGCATGTATGTACAAACACACTTAACCGATGCTTCTCTCTTATACTCTCAATCCCTCGCACTACTTTATTCGCAACGCACCATGGACAACTGTGGATTCAACGGGCTAGTTTAGTGGCGGAAAGACATCCCGAGCAAAGAGGTTGAAGGCAACAGGTAGGCTGGACTAGAATAAAACGTCAAAGAGGTTGGGTGGTTAATATACATGCATGCACACCTCTAGCCCAAAACAAACGTACATTAAATGTGTTTTACTTCGGAAACCATTCGGAGTAGGGCATATGTCCATATGATTTTTTTTTTCTGCTTCAAATGATCGTTCCTAGGACACCCTGTATATGTAAATCTGTTCCAGCGTGTTGCGTACGTACGGAGAAATAAGAACGCATTCTGAGACTGACTATTAATTAAGACCACGATTACTAACTTCCTAATCCGTGCATCTCCGAAAATATTCGACGTGTTAGTTCGTCGTTAAACCAGTAGCATTTTTTCTTTTTTAATGTTAGACACCTCTTCATTATATTGCGATTTGGAATTGAAGTCTGAAATGCTAACTTCAAGACTCAAAAGAAATGCTGTACATTTCAAAAGCTTGATTTTTGTCGGTAGTTATAACAAATTGTCCGCCTCTGTGGTGTAGTGGTTAGTGTGATTAGCTGCCACCCCCGGATGCCCGGGTTCAATTCCCGGCTCTGCCACGAAATTTGAAAAGTGGTACGAGGGCTGGAACGGGTCCACTCATCCTTGGGACGTCAACTGAGTAGAGGTGGGTTCGATTCCCACCTCAGCCATTCTGGGAGGGGTTTTCCGTGGTTTCCCACTTCTCCTCCAGGCAAATGCCGGGATAGTACCTAATACAAGGCCACGGCCACTTCCTTCCCTCTTCCTTGCCTGTCCCTTCCGTTCTTCCCATCCCCCACCAAGCACCGTATTCAGCATAGCGGGTGAGGCCGCCCGTGCGAGATACTGGTCATCCTCCCCTTTTGTAACTCCCGACCCAATGTCTCACGCTCCAGGACACTGTCCTTGAGGTGGTAGAGGTGGGATCTCTCACTGAGTCTGAGGGAAAATCAACCCTGGAGCGTAAAGAGATTAAGAGAGAAAGAAGAGAGCGTTATAAAAATTTACAAACGTTCTGGGAACTGAGTATTCTTAAATAAAAATGATAATGTTGTGTCAAAAAGAGTGAAGTCTACTCTAGGTAATAGTAGAAAATAATTTGCTCTTTGCTTCGCCTTTCTGTATTTCTAGTTGCGAAGAATTTTTGTGCACTGCTAGTTCTGTAAAGTCCGTGATATCGGTGTCGTGACATTGGCCGCGGCAACCAGCGCATGGCAATTGCACGGAGTGTGAACAGAAGCACCTGAAATTGCCGAGTGGCTCATTACAGAGCACACTTCGACAGCGTGGTGACGGAGGGGAATGAACGTTCTTGATAATTTAGAATTATATACTGCAGTAGCATGAATTTATTATTTTGGACACGTACTGCCAATATATTCATTTATATCACGTCTAAATTGGACCATTCCTTCTGTGTGCCTAATTTCACTTCGTCGGGGAGTGAGTAGTTCACGGTGAATGAGCAGCATTTCAAATATGGCGCAAGTATTAACAATAAATTTGCTTGTAATGTTTCAATTCCTTCTTTTGTGGTAACATATCTCCTGAAATATTTCTACAGTTATTAAAATGAGACTCGATCTGTTTAGACAGATCTGTGGGCAAAATAAATAAGATTTGTTTGGAAGCTTCAATTTACATTAATTTTTGTGTTTTTCGATTTCATGTCAAATGATGTTAGCTCCGTGAACGATATTATTCATCCCTCCAAAACTGTTTGACGTACAAAGTTGTAATTTTACGAGAAGTGTCTTATTTTATGTCCTAGGCGTAAAATATCGTATACTTCAAAATATTTCTCATCTATAGGGTTTAAATGGATGTTGACTCTCAAGAACACAATATCCATTCTTCCGAAACCATTTCAGGCATGATATTATTTTTTATAAGGTGTGGTCTTCTATGTCCTAGATATTAATAAATATTTAAAAACATTCAGCTCCAAAACCTGTATTCATTTTTCCATCACTGTTCGACGTACAAAATAAAAATTTCACAGGTTGGTCCCTTTTACATCGTAGATCTTAAATAAGATAGGGTTTAAAATCAAATTCTTCCGTATGAGGTTGAAATGAGTGTTAGATCAGAAAATAAATTATCATCTCACCAAAACCGTTTGACGTACGAACTGAGGCCATATTTTACAGGTTCAGCTGGCAGTGGAATCTGCAAAATGTAAAACTTTGAATATTAATTTTCAGTTTAAAATCGTAGCGAATCACGGGTATCTTGCTAGAAGACAATAAGAGTCGCCACGTAAGAACCGACTATGGACAAATACATTGTGAATATCAACTGAAACATTTAGCAGGACTCGTTCAATCAAGTACGCGTAGGGAATACTTACAATTATCTGGGCTTAAGAGAGACATGATTCTTTAGCGCACTGTGGTGTTTACAGCAAGGTAAACCTGTCTACACATTCGAGTTCAGAACTTGTAAAATACAACAGTTTCGAAGCGATAGCAAATATTATTCTATTTTTACAGAGTTACGAGAGATACCGTTTGTCGCCTGCAGTGGCTACATGATACTAATCGAAGACAGCACATGATCCTGTACAGGGATTTGGAGTTCGAATCTATGTACGACCTTTTCAATGTTTTTGTGTTACCAGTAGAGTCTCGCTCAACCGACCTTCGCTTATCCGACATTCCGTGTTATCCGACACTGGTAGACTTAATTTTCAACTTTTGGTGGAGACTAAAGGACCTGCCAATATCTGGCCCCCTTCTGCAAGAAAAGGCGGTGTATTTCCAGAAGGAGGTTTAATGAAGGGGACCCTAAATTTACTGCCAGTGCTGGGTGGCTTCATCGGTGGAAAAAACGGCACGGAATTAGGCAGCTTAATATCTGTGGAGAAAAACTGTCAGCTAAATCCGATGAGGTTGTGAAATTTAAAAAGGAATGTCAAGTAATAATACTTGCTGAAGGATTAACCGGTTAACAGATTTTTAATTGTGATGAGACTAGGCGAAATTTCAAGATGCTGCCATCAAAAACTCTCGCAGCCCAAGCCGAGACGTCTGCACCTGGCTACAAGCGTAGTAAGGAAAGATTTACTGTTCTTGCCTGTAGTAATGTTACTGGGTACTTAAAAGGAAAATTGCTTATGATTGGTAAAGCAAAGACGCCTAGGGCATTTATAAAAATATTTCTGTTAATGCTCTTCTAGTCCATTATACGAATCTCAAGGTTGCCTGGATGTCTGCTGACATCTGTGAAGACTGTTTTGTTACACAGTTTGTTCCGGTTGTAGAAAAATTTCTAGCTTCAAACACTCTCCCTAGAAAACCTCTTCTTCAACTAGACAACGCTCCATCACACCCAAATGAACAGCAACTTAGAAGTGGTGACATCAAATTCACGTTCCTCCCTCCTAACGTGACGTCATTATGCCAGCCAGTGGACCGAGGTGTGCTGGAAACACTGAAGAGGAAATATCGGCGGAAACTCCTTTCATCCTTGATTGTTGGCAAGTTCCTTTTCGTAAGATACTTGGAATGTTTTCGTTCAATACTGCATGTACTGTGCAATTGAACTGATAATTCAATAAATAGAGTGCTGTAAAACATGTTATTGTTTTAGTAATACAGTACGGCCTTCCTGTTTGTTTTAGTTAATTTTCAAAGTAATTCTGTATTATCCGACATTTTCGCTGATCCGACATACTCCAGGTCCCGTTTGGGTCGGATAATCGAGACTCTACTGTATACTCGTAAAGGCATTCGTAATTAAGGTGTAAGTTCATTAATTTTCAGAATAAATATTTCACGTTTACAAAGAAAGCATAGATAGGAAATAAATAACAACATACGACTTCCATATGCCAAACGGCTACAACGAACTCCCGGTCTAGAAAGCCAAGAATAATGGCCGAGAGAATTTGTTGTGCTGACCACACAACACCTCATAATTTGCAGGCGTTCGGGCTGATTAGTCGCTTGGTAGACCAAGACCATTTTGATCTGTTGCGCCATGGGTTTTTTCTACAACGAATGAAGCACACTGCACAACATTACTACACCCTTTCAAACAAGCAACTGAGCACGTTCGATTCGTAGATCACATAACAGAGCACGCTGTAATCTTTGCAGCAAATAGTGAAACCTTGTGTATGGTTAGCGCAAAAGAAAATATTATGAATTCACTGGATGATTATATGAATTTTGTGCTACTTTACAAGGAAGCAAGGCAGAATTAACGAAAAGCCAGACGCTTGTATCAAGAACGATTTCCTGAACGAAGGCTACCAACTTCAGATACATTTCGACGTGTTGAAATATAACGAATAAGCAGTTATAAATGCAATTTCGCACAGCCCGCATACAAGCTCATGGCCAATTGGAAATGAACTGAACATCAGTCATGTATCTGTACTGCACACATTACAACGCCATAAATTCCACCCCTACCATCAACAACTACTCGTACATCAGGAACTTCACGGAGATGACTTTCAAAAACGGATAGAATGTTCGCAACGGATATTGCAAAGTGTTGAAGCTGACGAGGATTTCTTAACGGACAATCTATTTAGTGACGAATCCTGATTTCACAACAACGGAAATGTTAATCGTCACAACTTCCATTACTGGAGCGTTGAAAATCCTCGCTGGATAAAAGGATCTCCATTTCAGGTGCGAGGAGGCGTCAACGTGTGGTGCGGGATAATAGGTGACAAGATAGTTGGACCATATTTCTTCGATAGAAACCTCACGGACGACGCTATCCACAGTTTCTTCGTGAACACCACCTGCTCTTGTTGGAGAATTCGCCACTCATGACACAGTTAAGGATGTGGTTCCAGCAGGATGGAACTCTTCCACACTGGTCGTTGGCAGTACGGAACCACTTGCATAAGACATGTCCTGGACGATGGACTTGACAAGGGGGTCCTGTTACATGGCCAGCTAGTTCACCTGACCTTACTCCATTAGATGTTTTCCTCTAGCGATATTTGAAAGCAAGAACCTATGAACAGGAGCCAGAGAGCACGAAACATTTACGGAGGTTGATCACTGAAGCCTGCAGGCAGGTTCCACCACATAGTTGTAGCAAGCAAGAATGGCTCTCCTCAACCGTGCTCAGTTTTTTATTGGCGAAGAGGTGGTCATTCTGAACGTTTGCTTCATTAATCGAATGTCCATACACAAGCTTATTGCATATCTGTCGGTAATAGCTTACTTTACTGCAAATAGCTCTTTTAAAAGCCACTTAGAAACGAACATAAGAGTGCCTGCAGTATGATGATTGATAATCATTTAGATTTGTTTTAAACAGTGCGTCTACACGCTCATTGACAACGAAATAAAAATATTCGTCCTGCATCCGACTAGAACCACCTATTAACGAACACCGTTTTACTCTAACTTTTACCACGCCCGGCTATTACGCGTTGTCATTTACTGCTGTTATGTCAATACTACTTCTAGTCATTCAGCCATCATATTTTCTGTATGTGACGTTCTTGTGATCAGAATTTTCACGATTCTTTACAATAATTCGGTATTTTATCATTAATGCTGATTTGGTTGACAAGAATAAACGAAAAAGTGTAATAAGATCAGACATTGTTGTGAGTAGCTAAGGTCGTTGGACCTTAGGTTAGGCTCTAATCTTCGGGTTGCATACAACTGAGTGAATAGGGCAGCTGTGCCCACACGGTATACTTGGAGAGTTACATCACAGCCAACCGAAGTTTTGGCTTAGTGGTCACGGTATTTGTCTGCGAACCTCGAAGACGTTAGTTCGAGTCTCGCCGGAGCTATATTTATTTTACAAAATAAGTTAAAATTCAAGGGAACTTGAAGATAAATTGAGAACAAAAATATTACGCAAATTGCAGTGCAGTTTATTTTCTACCTGAAATTAATATAGGCCTAAACGTTCTCACAGTTACTGCTGGACAAGTACGGTGACCACTCGGCCACCGCTCCGCTTGACTGTGTTCTAACTCTCCACGTAAGTTGAACTGTACAACATCTCAAAAACTAAGCGTTGCATAAAAAACTTTCTGGAATAAAAGTTGGTTGATATTAAGGGAGAAAGAAAATGCTATTTGTCGTATTTTATATGGAGAACGTTTGGATGGTAATTTGAGGGTCACGTGACGTTTCTTAAATAGGAACCAACATTAACTGTATGTATCTCTCTTGCGGTTATTTTACGGGGAAATTGCTTATGGCTATATACCGGATATTTAGGCAGTAATAAGTCAGAATGCAAACTAATTTCGTTAGTAGTATGTGTCACCTAGGGCGCTCTTCCGTAATGTAGCCCCAGTAATTTCTACGGGTTCTGAGAGGCCGGGCCCCTAATGTTTATGCAAATCTTGTATCAGAGCTGTTGTCCGGGCTGGCGTATACTTGTTACTCACCTTAATAAGTTTGCAATCTAATCTTATAAGTGCCTAAGTATCCGGGCTCCACTCATGACATAATTGATTTAGAACAGTGGTTCTCAAAATGTGGTACGTGTACCCCTAAGGGTAGGCCCGACACTTTTAATGGAGTACGTGAGGGGCCTTCGGGAAAAAATGAAGAAAAATTGAAATAGGGAAATAAATAAGAAGAAAGCTACATACGTGTATATGGAAGCACGCTTCGCTTGAAAGTTTTACCTGGACTACGACACATCAGAAAACTGTTTCAAGCCATGCAGGCACAAATATCCCATTGAAATGTTGATGGTGCGCATTGTCTGAGTTCCAGAATTAAGATCAAAATTAGTTCATCCTGATTTATTAATTTGATACTGAAGCTTAAACCTAGCGTTTTGGGAAATAATCATACAAACAGGATATCCTGTACTACTTTGTTATCATTGAACAGTATTATACTTATAGATATGTAACGTTCCGCCTCTGTGGTGTAGTGGTTAGTGTGATTAGCTACCACCCCCGGAGGTCCGTGTTCCATTCCCGGCTGTGCCAAGAAATTTGGAAGGTGGAACGGGAACGGCGTCCACTCAGCCTCGGGAGGTCAACTGAGAAGAGGGGGGTTCGATTCCCACCTTAGCCATCCTCGAAGTGGTTTACCGTGGTTTCCCACTTCTCCTCCAAGCCACGGCCGCTTCCTTCCCTCGTCCTTGTCTATCCATTCCAAAATTCCCATTCCCTAACAAGGCCCCTGTTCAGCATAGCAGGTGAGGCCGCCTGGACGAAGTACTGGTCTTCCTCCCCAGTTGTATCCCACGACCCAAAGTGTCACGTTTCAGGACACTGCCCTTGAGGTGGTAGAGGTGGGGTTTCTGGCTAATTACGAGCGACAAACCAACCCTGCAGGGTAGATAAATTAAGAAATAAAGAAAGAGAATTAACTTTTTTTTTGCTAGGGGCTTTACGTCGCACCGACACAGATAGGTCTTATGGCGACGATGGGATAGGAAAGGCCTAGGAGTTGGAAGGAAGCGGCCGTGGCCTTAATTAAGGTACAGCCCCAGCATTTGCCTGGTGTGAAAATGGGAAACCACGGAAAACCATCTTGAGGGCTGCCGATAGTGGGATTCGAACCTACTATCTCCCGGATGCAAGCTCACAGCCGCGCGCCTCTACGCGCACGGCCAACTCGCCCGGTGGAATTAACTTTTAAATTTGTTGTTATGTATTATAAAAATTTATTCAATTTTACAATCTCGTCTCATTTACGATATGTATTTAAAAGAATGGTTTAGAATGAATTAAAATGCCTCGAATTAGCCAGATACTCATATTTTTAAACCTATCACTAAGGGATTTTTCGTGGATGTGCATTGAACTTCAAGCCATGAGTGAGGGGTACAATCTCAAATAGTTCGAGGACCTCCGATTTAGAATATTAATTACAAATGTTTTCCTTACAATATTTTTTCCACAGAGTGAAAAATACGGGAATTATCTCTGCCACACACGTGAAAGTCGAAGGGCCCGTAACTATAAAATGAGTCGCTATGGAAATCAGTCCGGCAACTTTCAAAGGCTAGATATGCCTGTAGTTTACTGTTCTTGTTGGATATTAACCTGATAGTTAGCCTTTATGTGGTAAGGAAGAGATGAAATCAAGAGCATCAAAGGTGAAACTGGGAAGGGCCAGAGAGAGCCAAGAAGAGAGTTCGTCACGATAAACCGCTGACACCAAAGTGCTCCACAATCTCTGGAACACCTTGCGGGGGTAAACACAATTGTAACGATGCAGATGCTAAGTGTACAGAAACTACTCTATAAAATAGTGCACGTTATATGGGCAAAAATACCTTCATGTATTTGCTCAAAGATTTGGCCTCAACTTATACGTAAAACCTCACTTTCATCTCTTGTATTATACATCACTATTACGCCGAAGTGAAGATAATGTAGTTCCACGCGAGTATTATTTTTTACATGATGGTAACGCTACCAACACAAGTGTAACATGTCTGAGTACTTAGAGATACCGGAGAGCCCCTCACCTTCGTCTTGTAAAGCCAAGGTTCCACTATCGTAGTCACTGTTTTATGAACCAGTACACTGTTAGCCTCCGTCGAGTTGCCGCTTATTCTCTGTGTAGTGTGTTTTTTATTTCATGTGATTTAACGTGGCACTAACATACTGAAGCATTGCGGCGACGCAAGGATTGAGAAAATACTAGGATTGGGAAGGAAGCGGCCTTGGCTTCAATAATATTCTGCATACTTCCTGTTTATCACGACCTACATGTTGCTGAATGCTAAATCGTTTATCTGATGCCCCTTTCACTTGACATATTTCTTAGAAAGGTACCTGATAATTTGTAGAAATATTTTCCTTCAGTGGACAGCTAAAGATTTATCTTTTGCATTCTAGCACTTGAAATGAATCGCACATGAATAAATAAAGCTCACACTGTGTAAAATTAAACCAACCAGCACGTACGTTTCTTAGTACTCGGGCACTAAACCAATCTGACGTAAATGGAATTTTGACCTACTATAGTGATAATACCTCCCATTCTCATCATAAGCTCACCCAGATTAGGAGCAACGTCTCCTTGTTCTGCAGGAATGTGGGATTTCCAAAGATTTATTATAAGAATTGTAGAAGGTTACATTATTTCACAGTTTTCGAACAGACTACTGAACCTTTCGGTGTCTGAGTATTCTAGTTTATTGTACAGTAGGGTGATATTTAGATATGTTAATTACCCAACGTAAATGTGTTAAGAATGAGTAAATACTCGCATTATCGCAAAAAAAAAAGACTTCAAGGATTTAAAGAAACGAATTAATAAAACGAAAAGGCAAGGCAATCTTGAAACAATTTACTTAAAATTTAAAAATGGAAAAAATTAATAAATAGGCATTTTTGTAATCAGGGGCTACTTTCAGGATTTTATTATATAGGTTAGCAATGTTTATGAGGAGTCAGTTAAAAGATGACATGTCGTTATAATCCGAACCCAGGTAATCACTTATTTATATTATTTACTTGAAAGGATCGCCTTATTTCCAGAAATCTGGGCTGCAACAAGGGCAAAATTTAGCTCGAATATGAAAATAATATAAAATTTAAATTTAAATTTATGAGCCTAACAATAACAGTAAAACTAAGAAAATAGTTCGTAATTTTCAATCAACGTCACAAAAGGAATTACATAAAATGGCTTTGCACGTAATTAACAGGTAATAACATTTTTAAAAGTAAGCATTAAAAAGGTGCCCGGACAGCTCCGGGTGCTACAGCCAGTTGATTATAAACGTGAATTTGTAGAACGAATAATGGTAAGGCAAAGTGTAGAAAATAGTATAGTTTAATTTTAAAAACAGGCGAAGATCGTACTGTTATCTCAGCAGGAACAGGCAGTCGGGAAAACTGTTGTACGTTATGACATGAAGCCCTTTTACCACTTTTAAGAGTGGAGACTTTTTTCTCAATATTTCGAACAGTTTAGTTTTGTTTCCGTGTTCAGTGTAAGAGAAAATTACTTCATGGACTTAGATATTGGAGGAAAGATTATTTTTTTAAATTTCCTTTTACTAGTTGCTTTACGTCGCATCGACACAGATACGTCTTCTGGCGACAATGGGATAGGAAAGGGCTACGAATGGGAAGGAAGTAGCCGTGGCCTTAATTAATGTACGGCCCCAGAATTTACCTGATTTGAAAATGGGTAATCACTGAAGAACATCTCCTGGGCTGCCGTCAGTAGGGTTCGAAATCACTATCTCCCAAATCCAAGCTCACGGCTGTACACCTCAAACCACACAGTCAAGTCAGACGGTAATCTTTGTATTATGTTTACAATTGTTGTTATTATTGTTGTTATTCCTACTGTTCTAAGGAATTTATTACGAAAAATTGATATTAACTGTGTTAATGTAGACTCGTACTATAGACGGAAACACGAAATAAGTTGTATTACTTTTCCACTAGTTGATTACATCAGATGTTTCTTGATTGTCAGTTCACAAAGTCAGAGTGCGGAGAAGTCTCCGTTAGGTTGTGGCTGGCGGGTCGATACGTATTGGAATAAATCTAATTGGTTTACGCATATAAATGAGACCCGCGGTGCAGAATATCTGTTCGCGAGCGATAGACAGTGGAGGTTTTACATGTACTCTGCTGCAATTTCTAGCGATGTTTCTGTGTTTTGTGTAGAAGAATGATTGTGTTGCAAAATTTATAATACTGATATTAATTATACAGTGTCGATAACAATAATACCCAAACCCCATGGCACTATAGCCCTTGAAGGGCGTTGGCCTTCCAAGCGACCGCTGCTCAGTCCGAAGGCCTGCAGATTACGAGGTGTCATATGGTCAGCACGACGAATCCTCTCGTCCGTTATTCTTGGCTCTATAGATCGGGGCCGCCATCTCAATTTCAGATAGCTCCTCAATTCTAATCACGTAGGCAGAGTGGACCTCGAACCAGCGCTCAGATCGAGTTTAAAATCCCTGATCTGGCCGGGAATCGAACCTGGGGCCTCCGGGCAGGCACGCCACTCCTACACCATGGGGCGGCGTATACAGCTAGATGCAAGCAGTAATTTATGTTTCAGGCGATCCGTAACTAACGGATGGAAGTATCCTATTCCATTATATTTACAAACCCAAACTCACGGAGGAGACTAATTAATTCACTGAGTCATGTGGACTAAACGTTGAAAGGTGAAACAGTCTATAATTAAGATGTATATGAAATAATAATAATAATAATAATAATAATAATGCTTATTTTTGAGAGGAATTAATTGTATTAAAATGGCCGTATGTAAGATATAGGAGCTAATAATATATACAACGAATGGGGGCTACCTCTCTCCCTCACCTCCAGGACGCCTAAGGTAATTCCTCCGGGACTGTTGACACACAAGTGAATCGTGTTCACCTCTACGCTGATGAAATAACAGCCCCTGGCGACATCCTCCGGGCTAGGCCTGAGTTCCTGTAAGAGCATTTTGACAGTTCACTCGCGCGCTCAACCACAAACTTCAGAAACTACTGTAAATAGTTAAGAAGTGAGTGTATGGGATAGAATGTCTCGAAGCAGAAATTATCTTAGTAGAATAAGTTGAAAACGTGATTCTTTACCACCCCTTGGCAAGTTCTGCACAACCCGTCGACCTGTACAATGTAGCTAGTCCATCCTTTCTGCTTTCTTAGGTTTTATTTTTATTTCGGTCACTTAATAAACCCTTCATATGTTTGATTTTTTTGTAATTGCAATAAGTTTTGGAAGAAGGAAATCAACGAAGTTTCTTTTAACTAAATGTGGACATCGTCAGTTGGAGTGAGATGTGGTTTAAAGAGGGGGAGTGGGTGGTCGAACCCCACCTTGTCAGCCCTGAAGAATTTTCTCTGTAAAAATTACCAAAACGCTGTGTGAGCTCTTGTTATTTTCTCGGACCAATTACTTACCGGTAGCTTTAAACAAAAACCTAGTATCATTTTTCTTGGGGTGTATTTGTAAAATGTAATCAGGTGAAAACGTGACGTACAAACATTGTGAAATAGGGAATAAAAGTACCGAATTTAGACTATCTGAAGTTTACCAGACCATAACCAAAAGATCTATCAAGTCATCATGGAAGAAACTGTGGCCATCAAATGAAAATAAGTAGGGTCTTCATAATGACGTACAATTCGCAGAATTGTATGAAGGATAGGTTACAGAAGATGAGAGCTGAGCTGGTATGAAATTGCACCAAATAAAAGTTTGTGGATAGTGGATATCTTTCATTTTGTGGAGGAGAAAGCTACTAACTATATAACGACGAACGAAATGCCAAAGGATCATGCGGAAAGTGATGCTTTCTATTTTTGGTAAATTTCTCTCATTTATGGCTGTGGCAGTATGGTGTGTGTTTGAATGTCTGAATATTATGAAAAAGTTACTTACAGGGCCAAGCGTATCGCAATAGCACTTTCTACTTCAGTGTGTAAAGGAACGGCAAACTACCGCCTGCCCTCCTCATCTTGCTTAGCACACCTCATTACAGCACCAAAATCTGATTTTGTGGTTTCCATATAAACGCATAATATTCCGTTGTACAATGCAAGACACCATTCAACCTTCGATATGATGACCACTAATTTTATTGGCTTTACGTCCCACTAACTACTTTTGGCAGTAATCGGAGACGCCGAGGTGATGGAATTTTGTCCCGCCAGTAAATCTACCGATGCGAGGCTGACATATTTCAATCTATCAGTCAATCACTACTGATCTGCATTTAGCACAGTCGCCTAGGTGGCAGTTTCCCTATCTGTTTATCCCTAGCCTTTTATTAAATGATTGCAAAGAAATTGGAAATTTATGGAACATATCCCTTGGTAAGTTATTCCATTCCCTAACTCCACTTCCTATAAACGAATATTCGCTCCATTTTGTCCTCTTGAATTCAAACTTTATTTTCATATTGTGATTTTTCCTACTTTTAAAGACACCACTCAAACTTATTCGTCTACTAATGTCATTCCACTCCACTGGCAGCTCGGAACATACTACTTTGTCGAGCAGCTCGTCTTCTTTCTCCCAAGTCTTCCCAGCCCAGACCTTGCAACATTCTTGTAACGGTACTCTTTTGTCAGAAATCACCCAGAACAAATCGAGCTGTTTTGCTTTGGATTATTTCCAGTTCTTGAATCAACTAGTCATGGAATCATACCCTAGTTGGGGTCTTACCAGAGACGTATATGCCCTTTCCTTTACATCCTTACTCCAACCCTTTAATACCCTCATAACCATGTACAGAGATCTGTACACTTTATTTACAATCCCATTTATGTGATTACCCCAATGAAGATCTTCCCTTATATTAACACCTAGGCACTTACAATGATCCCCCAAAGGGAACTTTCAGTACATCAACGCAGTAATTAAAACTGACAGGACTTTTCTTTCACTCGCCCGTGCCCTCTACCGTCGCAACGATGCATTTCCGGACATATGTTCATAGGAAATCGAAAGTAAGTTTGTTTGTTCGCTACTTAAATCTATACGCCTCCGCTGATCAGTACTAAATTCTTTATCAAGACTCACTGGGCACTCGGACAGGTCGTAAAGGTAGTTACATCGTCAATGATTTAATAAAAAATAAAATTGGTCATAATATGTGATATACTGATAGGTTTCATGTGTTGACACCATTTTGATACCAATAGACTGTAAAGACGAATAGCATTGAACTTCATATAACAAGGAGTATTTATGAACAATCTAGTGATTTATTATCTTGAATATTAACCTCGATTCCATGAATGAGTATGGAATGACCACTTTCAGGTGCGGATTCCTTGCTTCAATCGTACGTACCATAGTTTCGCATTCCTCTTAGCTTCTTGATTCTTAAACGATGACTTTAAAGCCCACATCTTCCCACTATCCTTTTAAAGGGACACCATGCGTTTCGCACGACAGAAAAGGCACTTTGTAATTTATTTAGGGTAATTTCATTTTAAGGTTTTATGTTAGTACAACTGAGAGATCAGAACTAGTGTACTGAGCACCATTATCGTGCCAGTATAAGTGTCTAAACATGAAGATACACTGACTGACAGAGCAAATGCAACACCAAGAAGGAGTGGTCAGAACTGTATGCCAATTGCAGGGTAGACTGACGTCACTGAGGTATGCTCATGATGTGAAATGCGCCGCTGTGCTGCGCACGTAGCGAACGATAAATGGGACATGGCGTTGGCGAATGGCCCACTTCGTACCGTGATTTCTTAGCCGACAGTCATTGTAGAACGTGTTGTCGTGTGCCACAGGACACGTGTATACCTAAGAATGTCAGGCCGCCGTCAACGGAGGCATTTCCAGCAGACAGACGACTTTACGAGGGGTGTGTATGGTGATCGGGCTGAGAAGGGCAGGTTGGTCGCTTCGTCAAATCGCAGCCGATACCCATAGGGATGTGTCCACGGTGCAGCGCCTGTGGCGAAGATGGTTGGCGCAGGGACATGTGGCACGTGCGAGGGGTCCAGGCGCAGCCCGAGTGACGTCAGCACGCGAGGATCGGCGCATCCGCCGCCATGCGGTGGCAGCCCCGCACGCCACGTCAACCGCCATTCTTCAGCATGTGCAAGACACCCTGGCTGTTCCAATATCGACCAGAACAATTTTCCGTCGATTGGTTGAAGGAGGCCTGCACTCCCGGCGTCCGCTCAGAAGACTACCATTGACTCCACAGCATAGACGTGCACGCCTGGCATGGTGCCGGGCTAGAGCGACTTGGATGAGGGAATGGCGGAACGTCGTGTTCTCCGATGAATCACGCTTCTGTTCTGTCAGTGATAGTCACCGCAGACGAGTGTGGCGTCGGCGTGGAGAAAGGTCAAATCCGGCAGTAACTGTGGAGCGCCCTACCGCTAGACAACGCGGCATCATGGTTTGGGGCGCTATTGCGTATGATTCCACGTCACCTCTAGTGCGTATTCAAGGCACGTTAAATGCCCACCGCTACGTGCAGCATGTGCTGCGGCCGGTCACTCCCGTACCTTCAGGGGCTGCCCAATGCTCTGTTTCAGCAGGATAATGCCCGCCCACACACTGCTCGTATCTCCCAACAGGCTCTACGAGGTATACAGATGCTTCCGTGGCCAGCGTACTCTCCGGATCTCTCACCAATCGAACACGTGTGGGATCTCATTGGACGCCGTTTGCAAACTCTGCCCCAGCCTCGTACGGACGACCAACTGTGGCAAATGGTTGACAGAGAATGGAGAACCATCCCTCAGGACACCATCCGCACTCTTATTGACTCTGTACCTCGACGTGTTTCTGCGTGCATCGCCACTCGCGGTGGTCCTACATCCTACTGAGTCGATGCCGTGCGCATTGTGTAACCTGCATATCGGTTTGAAATAAACATCAATTATTCTTCCGTGCCGACTCTGTTTTTTCCCCAACTTTCATCCCTTTCGAACCACTCCTCCTTGGTGTTGCATTGTCACTGTCAGTCAGTGTATTTCGCGCGCTACGGCAACTCGATAATGGTATGTAATATCTTTGTCATTCCCCTTAATTTTACAATCATAAGTTTTAGTTTGTAGTTTAATGTCTTTACGTACTAAGGCAAGTACAGATTAATATCATTAAGTAACTTGGGATTATTTAAGGACTGTGGGCACAGGAGGAACCAGTATTTTTCCTTTTACGAAACAGAATTAAAATTAATTATTTGGTCATCAGTCACCTGTAATTCGTGTATTTTTGTGTAATATTTTACTTAACAGGTTATCAGGAGTATTGGAAAATGCTGATATTGTAGTGGTAGCCCAACCGAAAATCACCTGTTAAGCGATGCGGACAGTGGAGATGAGGAATAGGACCCTATTACCATTAATAACTAAACTGGGAACCATCTACGAGCTCCATCTGAACTTTGAGCAACGAGAATTTTGCCTGGTGTTGATTTGGATAAAATTAAGGTACTCTAGTTACGACGCCAAGTAGTGTATACTTCAAGACTATGTTAGTATAGGTCCGCCAGTCTCGTAAAGTCGCAAACTAAATTATGCATTTCAGAGTAAAGAATCTCCAAGTGTCGGTGCTAGCGGATATGAGACGAAGAAAGCTAGAGGACGTAGAAGGAAGGATAGTGAAAGAGAGAGACTGGTTAAAAGCCTGCGGTAATCATTTGCTATCACCCATCTTATGGGATTCTCAGTAATGTGTCTCCTATTTGTGATAAAATAGCTGTGCTCAAAAAGGCCAACAATGCAGTGGTTTTCACTGTAACTGTATGTATTTGCATAAAGCTTTAGATATCAAAAGGAATTTGCCTAAATAAAGATACTTTGACTGTAAGTATTGGTACCAAACATTGTATATAAGTATGTATTGTTGTTTTAAAATATTCAAAACCGCCTCTGTAGTGTAGTGGTTAATGTGATTAACTGCCACCCCCCGGAGGCCCGGGTTCGATTTCCGGCTCTGCCACGAAATTTGAAAAGTTGTATGAGGGCTGGAACCGGGTCCACTTAGCCTCGGAGATCAATTGAGTAGAGGTGGGTTCGATTCCCACCTCAGCCATTCTGGAAGTGGTTTTCCGTGGTTTCCCACTTCTCCTCTAGGCAAATGCCGGGATGGAACCTAACTTAAGGTCACGACCGCTTCCTTCCCTCCTCCTTGCCTATCCCTTTCAAACTTCCCATCCCCTCGCATGGCCCCTGTTCAGCATAACAGGTGAGGCCGCCTGGGCGAGGTACTGGTCATCCTTCCCAGTTGTATCCCCGACCCAGAGTCTGAAGCTCCAGGACACTGCCCTTGAGGCGATACAGGTGGGATCCCTCGCTGAGTCCCAGGGAAAAACCAATCCTGGAGGGTAAATAGATTAAGAAGAAGAATAGGAAGAAGAAGAAGAAATCATTCAATATAAGTGTTTCCATAAATATTCAGAGTTTTAATTTAAAATAATAAGAAATATCCGAAAAACAGTAGAATATTAATATATAGCGTACGAGCATATCATGAGGCCAGATGTGCCCACTGTCCTTTTAAAAGGACAAGCCTTTACTTGGGTTCTAAATAGCAGCTGCGTAAAAGATACACTTGGGAGACTCAGTAGACCCACATGACTAACAAATCACAATTATACCGAAACAGCACGAAGAGAGTAATTCCGAGAAGATATGGGTTGATACGTATCTTCTTGATTCTGTTTGCTATAGTCTGTAGAGACTTCGTTTTGGTTGTAGGTTGTCGAGTCTGCTCTAAATCTTTCACCACAACCACATCATTAGGGTATATCATAACTACATGCTTAGTAGTAAGAACTGTTGGTGGCTTATGAGATTGTACTACGTCAGTGTGTATGAAACGTAATATTGTTTATCCTACGGGACTAGATTAATGATGTCACAGTTAGAAAAGATGTACAAACTTAACTTAATAATTCGCAATAAGTTCAAAAAGTTACCAAAATGCAGAAAAAATATAGTACGATTTCTATTTCTGATATGTTTTCAAATGTTTT
Source organism: Anabrus simplex (assembly GCF_040414725.1). Taxonomy (NCBI): domain Eukaryota; kingdom Metazoa; phylum Arthropoda; class Insecta; order Orthoptera; family Tettigoniidae; genus Anabrus; species Anabrus simplex. The sequence continues at coordinate 88,718,541 of NC_090269.1, read as the reverse complement.
TGATATATTATTACATTCTATTACCGCAACAGTTTGTGTGTGTTATTTCATTACCTCCAAACTTACAAAGTACATCCTTGCGGACATTAATGAACAACGTTTAGATTGTTCAAACTAATTGTATTATTAAGAATGATATAAAACGCTGACTGTTTTATTCGATTTAAACTAGGGTGGCCCAATTAGTATACACACATCCACTCTCACAATTATACTTGACAGTGAATGACTTCACTAATTAATTACCCCATGGCGCAACAGCTGACACCGTTCGAACGGGGTATGGTGGACGGTGCCCGACGGATGGGAAGTGCGATTTCGGAAGTGGTGCGGGAATTCTGCTTCACACGATCAACTGTGTCCAGGGTGTATCGTGAATGGTTGAATGCGGGTGTCACCGTCCACAACAGATGAACGACCGGCCGTCCAGCTACCCTCGATGACCGTGACCGGTGACATCTGAGACGGATTGTCAATAGTGACAGACGGGCAACAAATCACGGCTCATTTCAACACAGACCGTGCTAGACACGTCTCCCAGTGGACAATCCGTAGGAACATGGGTTCTATGGGGTATGGGAGCCGGCGCCGCACACGGGTACCACTGTTCACCCAACGTCATCGGGCACAACGACGCGCATTTGTCGCCAGTCACCAGGGATGGACACTGGAACAATGGTGTAACGTGATATGGTCGGACGAATCACGATTTCAACTGCACCATGCCGATGGGAGGCACCGTGTATGGCGCAGACCACATGAAGCGATGGATCCCGCCTGCCTGGAAGGTGTGGTCCAGGGCGCTGGTGTCTCTGTTATGGTCTGGGGTGCATTTTCCTGGTATGGAATGGGCCCCCTAGTTGCTCTGGAAGAGACTTTGAATGGTACACGGTATGTTGAGCTGCTCAGAGACCATCTCCACCCATTTTTGGCCTTTCAGCGCCCAGACGGTTCTGCAGTGTTCCAAGATGATAACGCGCCGCCACATCGCTCCCACGTCGCCCGGGAATTGTTCCAGGAACATGCAGCGGAGGTCCAACGACTGCCATGGCCACTCAGAAGCTCTGATATGAACTCTATCGAGCATATCTTGGATGTCCTGGAACGCAGGCTCCGTGCCATGGATCCTGCACCCACGAACAGACCAGCATTAGCGGCCGCTCTGCAAACGATTTGGTGTCCGCTGCGTCCAGAGGACTACCAGGGACTTGTCGACTCACTTCCACGGCGTCTCACTGCAGTTCGTAAGGCCAGATTAGGCCCCACACGCTATTAGGTGACTATCCCATGTCATTTGCTAAGTCAGTGTTTATATTTCTTTACTGCGTATTGCACCCGCCCCTACCCTAATAAGGCACCGGCATTGGATCTACAGGGTCGCACATGGGTCAAAAGTATATTAAATAGGCGCTTATCTAACATTATCTTAAAGGCGTACAGGGTAGGATGACGGGCATACATAACTACAATGAGAACACATTCGGATTAAATTTTAGCTAACAAGACCGGTTTATTTAACCTTGATGGTGATGAGAATGACACATTAAGATACACTGATGAACTACATTAATATTTATAAGTGTTGTGAATTATTCTGTGGACGTTTGTCCATTATGCGTGAAAGAAATGAGTGAGTATATCGCGACGCGATGTATCGTGACATGAAGCGAATGGAAAATTTTACCGCAACACTGAGGCTATATTATATCACTAACACATAAAACTAACATGCACGTGACAACATGTCTGAGCAATCACTAGTCTAATGAAAACCTAGATTTCCCAATGAAATGACGTAAAGGAAAATACACAAATATGAAACCACACCTGGGTTCGAACCGACCCTCACTAGTATAGACATTGCCAGGCCGATGGACAGAACCACCGCTGACCTTATTTACAATCAAACATGACACATAGAACACATAAAAATCATACATGATATGCAGCAAAATACGCGAGGCACTTTAATCTTCCTTCTGACGCTATAGGCTTCCAATGCCTACGTTGAGCATCGAACTAAAACCCCTTTTGATGAAGACATGGTGCTGTAATCCCTATCTATATTATATTCACACAATTAATAATGATTCACTGGCAAACATTAGCATTATCGGCCGGGCCTCTTGTTAATAAATCCACTACTCTGGCGTGTTGAATAAATCACACATTTAGCCGTTCAAAGAGGCCAACTTCCCTTTAACAGAAATGTCCCTCCTTCCTCAGCTACGGGACATCCACACACACAAAAAAAGAAACACAACTGGGGCAAGGTCGGAGCCACGTCCGCCACCCCAAGGGTCAATAGCCCACATAACAAGCGTAACATTCCCTTTCAAAAGGAAACAAGAACACTTCACACTGAAGTACATCCACAAAATAATCCAAGGGCTCATAACTCGCACAAATCACCTTGAATTCAACACATATTTTCCCAACAGTATCACGTCACTTTCACGACGCGACTCCGGTATTACAATGCTAATATTTGCGCGATCATTATTATTATTATTATTATTATTATTATTATTATTATTATTATTATTATTATTATTATTATTGCCATTCTACATGACTTACCCGCTACTTTGATCATAGCTGATCATCGTGCGGAATCTATTTAGCACCTGGTTACTTTATCGTCACACGGCAATACATTAATTAATCAATTAATATTCACACGGATTGATATTTGACACTCGCATTATAATTACATCCTGGTAAATTCAATCACCTAATCAATTTAAATCATAACGCTCCCTATCTAAATATTTCAGGGGGCGGTTCGGTTGTCAGTTCTACCGGCGCTTCGTCGTTCCGTGCCTTCACACCACATAGTACTTACCATTTTTACTTGCCATGCACTTATCATATTAGAATAATTACTCTAATTAATAACTACTCTAACTGCAATCCCCTAAACTATAACTACCTGTCTTCTGACGCAAATAATCAAACAAAATCTCCATAGATAAAATAATTGAATAAATCTCTACCACATGCAAAACTAAAGTATTATATTCCCTAAATTATTTGCAATCAATGACTCAGACCTGTCGTCGGCTTCCTAAACTAAGAATTAACAACTACGCGCCCTTTTCGGCGCTTTATTTCGACTGGACTACATCTTTAACCCTTTATAGCGTCAGCTTACGATAAACATTTCCCATCCCCACTAGGCATGCCAGATATAAAAATTAATACTCATCTCTATCACATGACGACACCTTCGTCATTTCGGGAGGTCCATCCTGGGCTTACTCTTGGTCCATGGGCACCGCGGTGATTACTTGCATTCCCATACCACCTTGAAGTTGAGAGTCCATGGCTCCTTGCTGGTGGAGCCGCTGGCAGTAGATCCTGTGCACAAACACGTCACTGTTTTAATTCCACACTCTGGTTAACAACGTTCAGCGTGAACGTCCGGTCACGATCTCGGATACGACTACGTAGTCCGCGCTTCAGTACCGAATCCCGTCTATCTTTCAGCCACTATTCAGTCTGCTGCTACGTAATACTATCGTGCTATAGTAATAATAATAATAATAATAATAATAATAATAATAATATTACTTTCTGCACTGAATGTTTGCGACACAACACGGTTTTATAAAAACTAACAATGGTGTCACAGAGACCAAATCTATACACTCTTCATGCGAATTCTATTATTTCACTTGAAATTGAAGTTAAATTCACTAGAACAAAGAACTAATGAGAGCTTAACCAAACATAGCTCCGCCGTCGGTAAGTCCCGAGTCCCGAGTGACGCTCGTCCCTCACTGCAGTGGTTTTTACAAGGGAGCGATACCCGTACCACTAATTTGCGTGTTGCCTATCCATGGCGCACTTGAGGCGTAATAGTACGGCTAATCAGGAGACCAATATTTAGTTGATGTGATTGAGACATATCCATTCAATCATACTTCGGTGGATCTCCTTTAATTAATTAAAATCTGTCCGGCTTCCCCTACCACGCGGGGTGAACTCCCTCCGTCAAGGACGTGTCATGAGAATAAACAGATGGCCCCGGTACTTTTCCACGCAGAAACAACACAATATTCTTTATTCTTCTGAAAGTTATCAAGAAAGGGGACATTAGACACTCTAAATAAATGTCCCAGTGACATTTATCCCTTTTAAATCGGGAGACGACTCCAGAATTCGAGTTTCATTAATTTCTAGATCGTAGATAATTAAGTTGGCTAGTCCGAATTCAAGATGGCTCCTATATTTCGTTTCGAAAATGTTGGTTTCCCCTCATTCTCTGAGTCTTGAGGAGGGATGTCTTCTCTCGAGTGATGTCACAGGGAATCCCCATTCATAACCCTTCCTGCTAGGGTGGGTCGGCTTGGCGCCTGCCGCGAGTTCCAGCTACACAAAGGACCATATTGCGCGATAGGGAGCAAACAAAGAAATCTCGTAAAATAACTTTAAAGGACTCAATTTACCTATCTTAATGGTATGAATATGAATTAGTTTCGGTATTACCTGTATTAATGATATGAATATTAATCAATTTCAGTATTGTTTTCCTTAAATAGCATTGCGTGCGTAATTACGAAGATCAATATCAACCAGAGGTCCTTGGATCTTGCCCCTGTCGGGTAGAATATATATCAATTGGTTTAATATGCTTAATTTAGCTTAGTTGGTCTTTTTTTTACTAATTCCATTTCTTACCGGCACACGCGGATGACATTCTTTTATGACAAAACCATACTCTTTCAACCGAATTGTTTTCTCGCTGCTTGTAAAACCTATAGAAAGTTGAAAAATTAAAGAAACGACTTTTCCACTTCTGGAGGTGCATATGGCCCTGAGGTTCATTCAGCCTACACCAAATATGAATACCAGGTTAATTCCTGGGGCCAATGGCGGCCGGTCTTACAGCTAACCACTCTAGCCCATCAAGTGCCGAGGTTACTAATAGTGGAAGCCTTTACCTTCCACCCCTCCAAGGGTCTTCATGGCCTGTACGCAGATGACTGTGCTTTGCTTTTTCTTATATAAAATCGATACCCTTGTACACTTAATAGTTAATTATTTTGTGGAGTAGGGGCTGCTTGGCCGAGGCGGTAAAGGCGTGCTCGGTTCGCCCGAAAGGACCTGGGTTGGAATCCCCGTCAGGAAGTCGTAAAATTTAAGAAACGAGATTTCCACTTCCGGAGGTGTACATGGCTCTGAGGTTCACACATCATACACCAAAAATGAGCACCAGATTAATTCCTGGGGGCAAAGGCGGCCGGGCGTAGAGCTAACCACTCTACCCTATCTAGTGCCGAGGTTACGGATAGTGGAAGCCGTTACCTTCCACTCCTCCAAGGGCCTTCATGGGCTGTACGGAGATGACTTTTTTTTACGAAGTAATGAGTCCCCTTGTTTTGCACTGCTCGATGACATCAAGCAGAAAAAAGATCAGTGTTATACTTGGATAATTTGGTCTGAGGTAGGATGATAATTCGTGTTAACAATACATAGGGGGTACCATTCTAAAAGTGAGTGGACAAACATGGGTTGAAGGACAGCGTGAGTAACCGCACACCTCATCCCTCCTACGGTCATCGTAGGCACTTGCTGTCCGGAGCCATACATTTTGATAGCCTACTCATTAGAATATTAATTTACCTAATAGTTTGTAGTCATGAATTTTGATTATATTTTGTACTAATTTTAGCCCGTGTGTTTTAAACTCGTGACTCTTGAAACGTTATCCTCACAGCAGGTCTCCGCATGGCTGTTATTTACGGGGAATGGGTGACCCTTCCGTAATCTTGATTGTCACGTCTTGTCGTTCACTTGGCTTCGCACGCACCAATCTCTTCACTCAGCAGCTCTACAGTATGCATGCGAGTTCGAACACCGTTTGTTGACTATCACAACGCTCGACTATTGCACACTTGGTTGATCTCCAGATAAGACCAATAGTTTGCAAAATCAACTCACGTGACTGCTCCATACATTGACTAATTAACACATATAACTCAACAAGACAATAACACAGAACCTACTCAACACAGTCAACGACGTCAACTCCAACACTGCATCACAAGGACACACTCTCAACACTTTCTACTTTTGTTCCTGTATATTCGCTGAGGCTGTTCTAGTACCATCGGGGTGCGTCAGAAAAGTACTTTCACATTCCAGAAAATCCACGGAGAAAAGATCCGAGAAGCCCAAGACAAGGATAGGATGTGGTAGTGCTAGTTTGAACATCGCGGGCTGCGGGCTCTTGATGACGTCTGAGCCGGTCAGATGATTGCGGCTACCCGTATATGTAGGAGTTAAGCTAGCCATACACGTAAGGGAAATCCTCAAGGAAAATGCCTTGGGGATTTTCTCAAGGTTCAACTCCAGGTTGGTGGTTGGTTGTTCACGTGGTGTTGCAAACAGTTTTCATCTTGGTAATTTTTTGAACTCACTTGCCACAAGAAAGGGTATATTTGTATAAATTCTGTTAAAAGTTCTCAAGATATGACGATATAGGACACTCCCGACAATGACTTCACTTCACAAATCCTCAAGGCCTACTGCCGTCAACACATACACGCAGCAAGAGACTGGGGAAATCAGGCCTGCTTGGCCTCAAGGCGGAAAAGAATTTAATTTTGTCCGGGATTTTTGGATCTCTCGCACCCAGCGCGGCCTAAAGGACGCCGCCACACACGTTGAGGAATTCCCCACGGATTGGACTGTTCAGGCCGAACCTTGAGGAAATCCCGCTCGTGTATAACCGCCTTTACGCTGCGGGGAAGAGGTAGTCCAGACAGGCTTGCTCCGTCCAACGGCTCACTAACACCGCAATCCGGGCACGGCGACTTAATTTCTTTTAACAAGGTGGCGGACAAGTGGACTGAGTTTCAGTCGTATGGAGTTTCATTCCAGGACTTAGTGCCTTCAAGCTTTAGCCTCTAAAGTATTCGTGGGAGTATCGTCCAGACTATGTACATATGCACAGTATATTGACTGTATTTTTCTGTTTGTTGAACGGTGGTGATACCGCGACAGCTGATATTTGTTCTAGACTGCAAAAGTTGTGGTAAAGGCAGTTCGCCGAAAAATCTAAAAAAAAAAAAAAGAGTACTTTAACCATTGTCATTCAAATGGATATCTTCAGGTTCTTCTGTTATCATTTTGTTAGTGAATGTAAGGTTATATGGATTCCAGTATGAAGACTATTATACCTTATGTTCAGTTAATTTCTCCATTCAAAGGATTGTGATGTATTTGTACTTTAATTGAAAACCAGTTACTAAACGTGTTGCATTGGAACTTTAATATACAGCAGAGACCGTCACACGCTCTCAAGCTGTCTGGGAGGTCTCCGGCCTGACTCACTCATCCCTCTCAAGAAATACCAAACAGGGCCCCAAAGAGTTTGCAGTAGCACGAGCACGTAACAATATGAATTCCGATATATACCTATGCCCTTCGAATTCTGCTATAAAATTCCAGCTTGACAAACTCTATTAATTGTTCTTCAAAGATTAATGAGCGCATGGTATTGTATGTTCCTGGCTTTTAATATGTTAACGGATTTTATCATGAAAATATAATTCACCTCCCGTGCACATAAAGAGCCTGTAGATATCCACAAGAGATATTAAATGTACAAATTGAGTTGTTTCAGAGAAGTGCGCACCTGCAAGGAACTAATACAAAGCCATGTATTCACCCTTTTATTGAGCGACAGTACATCCTATTGTTCTACTCGTCCACTAGTTCGAAAACAACCTAAATGTGAAAACGTTGAACTAGCGAACTTCTACGTACCTTGTTTAATACGATATGTTTGAAGTTAGCATACAGACTGGAAAATCCAATAACTGGCTTTGCGAGTGCTGGGGATAATTGGAAAAGGAATTGTGATCGGGCGTGAGTAACATTTATCGTCAGGTAACTTCTGTCCTTATTTGGACGTTTGACTTCGAGTTTTGTGTTCGTTTACTGGCTATTAGATTGATATCCATTCAGCCAGTAAATTTATTTTTAATTAAATAATTCCAATTTAAATTTGTATATGGAGGATTCATTACAAATATGTTCGGGGTCACTTATACAATAATTACGGTCCGCGGATGTATACTGTATATAAATTTCATGGTCCACATTCCCAGTTCATCTGTTGTTGTTGTTGTTGTTGTTGTTGTTGTTGTTGTTGTTGTTAGTCGTTTAGTCGCTTTCGACTCTCCGTGACCCCATAGACCAAAGTGCGCCATTTCTTCCTGTCGTATACTATTTTCCGAAGTCTTTCTAAATTGAGAGCCGTGGCTTCCTTGATGTCATCAATCCACCTCATCCGTTGTCGCCCTCTTCCCCTGTTACCATCAGTCTTCCCCAGCATTAAGGTCTTTTCCAGTGAATCATGTTTTCTCATGATATGACCGAAGTACTTTAGTTTTTGCCTGAGTATTTGACCTTCCAGTGAACAGCCTGGGTTGATTTCCTGTAATATGGACTTATTAGATCTCTTCGCAGTCCACGGAACTCTAAGGAGTTTTCTCCAACACGATAGTTCAAATGCATCTATTCTTCGGCGCTCAGCCTTTCTTACTGTCCAGGTTTCGCTTCCGTACATTGCTACTGGGAAGACCATAGCCTTCACTATACGAATCTTCGTTCTTAAAGTTACGTCTCTACTCTTGAAAACGTTATCAAGGTTGGCCATTGCCTTCCTCTCAAGGAGCAAGCGTCTCTTAATTTCATGGCTGAAATCGCCATCAGCAGTTATTTTGGAGCCCAAGTAGATGAAACTAGGAACAACCTCCATTGTTTCACCATTTATATGCCAGGAGGTGATAAGTTTAGTTGCCATGATCTTTGTTTTCTTGACATTCAACCTTAGTCCAGCTTTTGCACTTTCTTCTTTCACCTTCATCAGTAGATACTTAAGTTGTTCTTCACTTTCTGCCAACAGGGTGGTGTCATCAACATATCTAAGGTTATTTATATGTATCCCACCAATTTTAGCTCCAGTTTCTGTTTCATCTAATTTGGCATTCCTCATCACATACTCTGCATATAAGTTGAATAAGTAAGGTGACAATATGCAGCCTTGACGTACACCTTTCTCAATCTTGACCCATTCAGTTGTTCCATATAGGGTTCTCACTGTAGCTTCCTGATCAGGGTAGAGATTTCTCATAAGGCAAATAAGATGATCTGGTACTCCCATAGTCTTGAGTAGTTGCCACAATTTATTGTGGTCGACACAGTCAAAGGCTTGAGCATAGTCAATAAAGCATAAGTATAGGTCTTTCTGGAATTCTCTTGCTTTCCCCATAATCCAGCGAATATTAGCAATTTGATCTCTGGTTCCTCTGCCTTTGCGGAAACCGGCTTGTTCTTCAGGTAGTTCTCGATCTACATACTGCCGAAGCCTATTTTGCAGGATCTTGAGCATAACCTTACTAACATGCGATATAAGTGCGATTGTTCGGTAGTTTGAACATTCTTTAGCGCTGCCCTTCTTTGGAATTGGGATGAACACTGAGTTTTTCCAATCTTTTGGCCACTGCTGGGTTTTCCATATTTGCTGACATATTGAATGTAGCACTTTCACAGCATCCTCTCTTAGGATTTTGAACAGTTCTGCTGGGATTCCATCGTAACCACTTGCCTTATTGTTTGCAATACTTTCTAGGGCCCACTTGACCTCACTTTCTAAGATATCTGGTTCTGGCTCTGACAACAGTGTAACTTCATCATCAGGAGTATTCCCATTTTTCCTGTACAAATTGCCTACATATTCCCTCCACCTTTCTTTAATCTCCTCTGCTTCAGTAAGATCTTTTCCATTTTTATCTTTTATCATTCAAATCTTAGCCTGGAATTTCCCTCTGATGTCTCAAATTCTTATGTAAAGATCTTTTGTCTTACCCAGTCTGTTATTTTCCTCAATTTCCTTGCACTGTTCATTCAAAAAGGCATTCTTATCTCTTCTAGCTAGTTTCTGAAACTCTGCATTTAATTTAGACATTTTCGATCTTTCCCCTTTGATTTTTGCATTCCATCTTTCTTCTGCTATTTGTAGTGCTTCACCCGATAACCATTTGGCCTTCTTCTTGTTCTTTTTCTTGGGAATATGCTTTTCCGCTGTCTCCTTAACAACACAACGTACTTCTGACCATAGCTCTTCTGGAACTCTATCTCTTAAATCTAATCTATTAAATCTGCTTCTAACCTCTACTGTATATTCAAGAGGTATGCTATTTAGGTCATATCTGCTTGATGGTTTAGCTCTGTCAATCCTCTTTAATTTGAGCCGGAATTTGGAAATTAAGAGCTCGTGATCTGATCCACAATCAGCCCCAGGCCTTGTTTTGGATGACTGTACAGCACTCCTCCACCTTTGACTACAGAGTATGTAGTCGATCTGATTCCGACATTTACCATCTGGCGAGGTCCAGGTGTATAGGCGTCGTTTGGGCAATTGAAACAGTGTGTTGGGAATGACCAGTGAGTTGTCTTGACAGAATTCTAGGAGTCACTGTCCAGCTTCATTTTTTGCGCCAAGGCCAAATTTTCCCGTTACTCCATCTACAGTTTGATTTCCTACTTTGGCATTCCAGTCGCCAATAATGAAGACGACATCCTTCTTTGGTGTTAACTGTAGCAATTCTCGTAAGTCTTCATAAAACTGGTCAATATCTTCCTCTTCAGCTTCAGTGGTTTGTGCGTAAATTTGTACGACTGTGATGTTAAAAGGTTGGCGTTGAAAACGTACAGACATCATTCTATCAGTTTTAAAATTGCACCCCATTATAGTGTTACGCACCCTGTTGCTAACTATGAGAGCAACTCCATTTTTCCTTTGGTTTTCATGTCCAGAATAGTATACCATGTACTCATCTGTAGCAAATTCACCAATACCAATCCATCTCACTTCGCTTATTCCCAGTATATCGATGCCCAGTCTCTTCATTTCTCGCTTGACTATATCCAGCTTTCCTTGATACATGGATCTTACATTCCAAATTCCTAAACAGTACTGTTCCTTGCAGCATCGCACATTTCTTGAGGCTTCTCTCTGCCACAAATATATGAGACTGTTTCGAATGAAACGTTTATTGCAGCCAATGGCCATACTTTGTACAATATTTGACACATACAGAAATAGAGGAACTGTATCGGCCTTTTCACTCCGCGAAGGAAAATATTTGAGGTATTCCTGTCTCGGTGTGCAAGTCACGATGCATATTCCACACAACGCTTTTCAGCACTTGGAATTAAAATCCCGATCGGTTGAATAAAATTCTTCAGTTCCACAATTCAGATAATAAAACCGAATACATGAAGTATGGAAATTACTTGTCTTTAATCATACTATAGTATGATCGCCTCTATTCCTACAATATCGCGAAATCCCTGTCATAAGTCAAAATTCTACAAATACCTCTCCCTTTGAAAATAATTATTGTAGGGTCTTTTTCAGCCTGTAGTGACTGGAAGTAATATATTAATGCGATGTTCCTCTTCATATAAAACCGGTCTCTGGACATAAAATATTTTTGAGAAGATTAGTTTTGATTTCCACGAGTTGTGTCAGCTATCTCTTTGGTCTGACATCTTCTAGACAATAAGTACCAGGTGATGATACCTTCGCATGGAAACGTTGTGTGGTCATGTCTTCTTTTACGTTTTGTATCTGCAATGCCTTTGTATTTGATTGTCAAGGAGTCGTAAATTAACACCCAAATATTTCAAGTGCGTCACAGTAGGGATAGGGTCTTCTGAAAAAAAAAAACTGCTCATTTTCCTCCTTTTTTTTTTGAAAAAGGAAATTAACGTAGTCTTCTTTTCGTTAAGGCAGAGTATATTCCTGTTTTCCCAGACTGTTTTAGGATACCTTCAGCGGCTGCACCCCTATCCCTTTTCTATGCCATCGTCTCCGTAAGAAATATCTGTGCCATTGCGACATAAACCAAATAAGGAATGCCTGTTCAAAAGGTGCTATTTTCCACTTACAAATAAAAATCAGTATTTCGTCCACACACGTTGGAGTAGTTGAATACTGTCCAATGCCATGAGCAATCCAAACTAAAAGATGTTGTATTCTTCCTTAATAATTGTATCGTACCCTATCATGGGTATGTTCCATGTATATTTTATTATACGTTTCTTGAATTTTCCCACAACATTCTTATGGTGGACATAGCGCATTTTGAACAGAAATTTCACGATTGTAAAACAAGAAGCAGAAGAAGGAGAGAATTAAAGTATTTTTCTTCGAACGGTAAAGAAACGCAACAACCATAAAACGTAAATTACTTTTCATAGAGCCTTCGTTATATACGGTTTTTTGACGTACCTAACTTGAACAGAGAAATTTTATATTTTCCATTTCTTACCCTTAATACTCTACACTAATCATATAAAATATAGCATACTGAACTTACATGCCGAGTTTAGAAAAATTTTGTTTAACCGTTTTCCTATAATGTAGTAACAAACAGACGGAGAAAGACAGACTAGACTAGAAATGAACATAGATTTTTGGTATATGTAATCTGAGTGAATATGGAGAATTAAAGACATATTTTAAGTCTACAGAGACAGAGTGTACTCCTTAATCATTTTGCTTTTAAATCGTCCTCTAGTGTATTCAATCTAGACGCTTCCTTCTCAGTCCGGCTCCATGGTTAAATGGTTATCGTGCTGGCCTTTGGTCACAGGGGTCCCGGTTTCGATTCCCGGCAGGGTCGGGAAATTTAACCATAATTGGTTAATTTCGCTAGCACGGGGGCTGGGTGTATGTGTCGTCTTCATAATCATTTCATCCTCATCACGACGCGCAGGTCGCTTACGGGAGTCAAATCAAAAGACTTGCACCTGGCGAGCCGAACATGTCTCGGACACTTCCGGCACTAAAAGCCATACGCCATTTCATTTTTTTTATTTAATTCAGTTTATCAACGTGGCCTTGTATATCAGTTCATGTAAGGGGACCTGGTGGTTAAGGCATCAAGTCTATGTGGTTTAACACCTTAGTAAGTCGGTTCAAGACCCGCTCATCCTAAAATTGTTCATCAGAACGTTGGCCGGCAGGGTAGGCAGGTATGGCTGTATACAACTTCTAAGGTGGTGGTGGTGGTGGTGGTGGTGATTATTGTTTTAAGAGGAAGTACAAGTGGGCAACCATCATCTATATAACACTAATCAGAGATAAAAAATGGAAGGGACCCGACACTTGGAAAAATGAGGATATCAGCCGAACTAAGACAAGGGGAAATGAAAGACACACTAGGCTTCGAGTTCTCTAATACTGTCGGGGTCGGAAAAGGACAAGAGTTGACCAAGGGAGGTCTGATCAGATAGATGAAAGCGAGGAGTCTGACAGAAGTGGAACCAATGCCAGGACTTACGTGAGGTCCCTGTGGTCGCCAACCCACGCTCCCAAGTTCAGGACCACTGGCGACCCTTAAAGTCCCTTTTACGATAGGCAGGAGTTACCGTGGGTGTTATTCTACCACCTCCACCCCCCGAGGGATACAATTTCAAATCAATACAGTACATTGCTCGCCAAAAGCATGGATTCACTTCCAAACCTATCCGCACTGTTCATATGGAGTGAGGGCATATGACGCTGTTGATGGTGAGACACCTTCGTGCTAACCGACAGGAGTAGGGTCTATGTGCCGGAACTGGGTTTCAACCTCTCCCTTCCTACTATCACATTTCACGTCACTCTTAGAGGTCGGATTTCTATGCATTAATAGGTTAGAATGCAAACTTACTGAAGTGAGTTGCAAGTATAGTCTACCTTCACAACCATTGTGCTATGGTGATTGCATTGACAGTAGGGTATGGTCCATCAGAACTCCTTCAGTTTATGTTACTCTCGCTACATTTTGGAGAAGCGGGTGGCCGGCACTTCCTACTAACCAAATTAGTTTGCAATCTAACCAGTTACTGCATAAAAATCCGGGCTTTACTATTATATCATCTTATTAATCTTCCGATAGCGTTGACGTCAGGAAGGGCATCCAGTCGTAAAATTCGCTAGGAGGATTCATCTTACTTTATGTCCTACCTCATTGAGAAACGGGGAAATGTTTTTTTATATATATTGCACCCAAATGACAAATGTGTCACACCTAGATCCAGTTGAATAGAAAAACAAACGTGGATACACCTACAAACAACATCATCAACCAAGCAAGTTGTCGCGCGGTTTGGGTCACGTAGTTATCAGCTTGAGTTCTGGTGATAGTGGGTTCGAACCCACTGTCGGCAGCTCTGACGACGGTTTTCCGTGGTTTCCATTTCTATACCAAGCAAATGCTGGGCTGTACCTTAATTGAGGCCACAGTCGCTTCCTTCCCACTCCTAGACTTTTCCTGTCCCATCGTCGTCATGGCTTATCTGTGTCGTTGCGACGTTAAACACATTGCAAGAAAACCACCACCACCGAGCTCGATAGCTGCAGTCGCTTAAGTGCGGCCAGTATCCAGTATTTGGGAGGTAGTGGGTTCGAACCCCACTGTCGGCAGCCCTGAAGATGGTGTTCCGTGGTTTCCCATTTTCACACCAGGCAAATGCTGGGGCTGTACCTTAATTAAGGCCACGGCCGCTTCCTTCCCACTCCTAGCCCATTCTTGTCCCATCGTCGCCATAAGACCTACTGTGTCGGTGCGACGTAAAGCCAATAGCAAAAAAAACCACCATCATTACACAGGTTATTTCATTTTACAGAATTTGTAATTTTAAACGTGTATATACATACAACAATTTCTGACAAGTTCCTTCTTAATCCTAGCTAGGTGACCAGTCTCGCACAAGTCTCGCACCACAATTTACACATAGGCTATTGTAATTAACCTAAGCAGTAAGTTCACGGGACTGATATCCACAACATCCCAAAGCCCATTATACATTTCAGATATGTTTTCATTCAATGTGATTTTAGATCGTATGATTAGCTCAGAGGCTAAGTTCCTTGCTCCACACCTGGGAGGCTCTGTTTCGAATTCCAGTTTATTCAGGATTGAGATTCCAATATCAAAATCCACGTGGCGACAGAAAGAGCATCAGAAAATAAACCTCCGTCTGAAACCAAAACAATCCTGGCAGCTCCAGTGACCCCAAGAAAGACGTGATAGGCTGAAGAAAGAAAGAAAGAAAGAAAGAAAGAAAGAAAGAAGAAAAATTGAACGTGCTTCGTTAAGAGGTTCGGTTCCGTTCGCTAAAGAGAGCTTTGATTACAGTACACCATCTGTTTGGTCATTTCTGTTGTGTACTTAACATCTCTTCAACATGTACTAAATGTACGTAACACGAGCTATAATAGGTTGAAGGTCGGTTTCGATTAGTATACAGTCTAGTTCCATACTAACGACTGTGTTTAATTCAGTGGGATGAATGATGTATTACGAATAGATTGAAAGCTAGATGTTGCTGTTAATTGTAGTGGAACAATATTAGGCTGACGGAGTAACAGGGCTTGAATAAGACATCAAACACTAGACAGGTAGCAACTGTCCATTAATTCCTGGTTTTAAGGCTTACCATATCACTGAATTACAAGTTTAGTATCCACAATCGACACAAGCTGCTTCCTTTTCAATTCACTTAACGAAGAACAGCTGTGTCTGTCTCTATTGTGGTTATGTTCATTCTAAAATAATAGGTAGGGTTCAGAAGTTTCGGAATTCTCCGCAAATATGCTACCGTCCACACTGTCGTGCGACGCGCTCTAATGAGACATTCGGAAAATGTCGATGTGAGTGCTATCCTCAACACTCTCGAACGAGTCGTTCGGATGAGAAGTTCGGAAAGAGTTGCCGAAGCGAAGAGCTCGAATGAATCTTTCTCAGCGTTGCCGAAAAGAGTGCTATCGTCCGGAGTCTCGTACGAGGCACACGGATGTTGCGTTGCCGAAGAGAGTGCTATCGTCCGCAGTCTCGTACGAGGCGCTCGGATGGGACATTGTGATGAAGAGTGCCATCATTCACAGTCTCGTACGAGGCACTCGGATGTTGCGCTGCCGAAGAGAGTGCTATCGTCCGCAGTCTCGTACGAGGCGCTCGGATGGGACATTGTGATGAAGAGTGCCATCATTCACAGTCTCGTACGAGGCACTCGGATGTTGCGTTGCCGAAGAGAGTGCTATCGTCCGCAGTCTCGTACGAGGCGCTCGGATGGGACATTGTGATGAAGAGTGCCATCATTCACAGTCTCGTACGAGGCACTCGGATGTTGCGTTGCCGAAGAGAGCGCTATCGTCCGCAGTCTCGTACGAGGCGCTCGGATGGGACATTGTGATGAAGAGTGCCATCATTCACAGTCTCGTACGAGGCACTCGGATGTTGCGCTGCCGAAGAGAGCGCTATCGTCCGCAGTCTCGTACGAGGCGCTCGGATGGGACATTGTGATGAAGAGTGCCATCATTCACAGTCTCGTACGAGGCACTCGGATGTTGCGCTGCCGAAGAGAGCGCTATCGTCCGCAGTCTCGTACGAGGCGCTCGGATGGGACATTGTGATGAAGAGTGCCATCATTCACAGTCTCGTACGAGGCACTCGGATGTTGCGTTGCTGATGAGAGCGCTATCGTCCGCAGTCTCGTACGGGGCGCTCGGAT